>NW_026061756.1:4080914-4434329 GCF_023897955.1 Schistocerca gregaria | reverse complement strand
ACACTAGATCGCGTGTTTTTAGTGTCTCCGCATACTGCAGCGCGCGACATAGCTTTGCAGACGATAAGTACAACCGTTTCAGAGAGAAGAGCGGCCAATGTGACGCACTGCTTTAAGTCGATTCGATAATATATTCCGAAAACGGACGGATTTCTCAGGTTTTTACTACATATGAACACTTTTCGCATCCTCCCGTGCCACTCGGCTGCTAGTAATCCTTTCATGCACAATCATAAAGTCCTACCTCATGTCCAAGGCACCAAAGCCAGCTAAAAAGTCAATTTTCGATACCTAAAACTTGAATTGTACTACTCCTTACTGGCTATTGCATCAACTTAGAAGCTTCATCTGTGTTCTACTATGGTGCTTTTAGTGACTCCGCATACCGCAGCACGCGACATAGCTTTGCAGACGATAAGTACAACCGTTTCAGAGAGAAGAGCGGGCAATATGACGATCTGGCTTCAAGTTGATTCGATAACAACTGACGAAAAAGGATGGATTTCTCAGGTTTTTACTACATATGAACACTTTTCACATTCTCCCATTCAACTCGGCTGCTAGTCCTCCTTTCATGCAGAATCTTAAGGACATAGCTCATGTCCAAGGCACCAAAGCCAGCTAAAAAGTCAATAATCGATACCTAAAACTTGAATTGTACTACTTCTTACTGGCTATTACATCAACTTTAAAGCTTCATCTGAGTTCTACTATGGTGCTTTTAGTGTCTCCGCATACCGCAGCACGCGGCATAGCTTTGCAGACGATAAGTACAACGGTTTCAGAGAGAAAAGCGGGCAATGTGACGATCTGGCTTCAAGTTGATTCGATAACAAATGACTAAAACGGACGGATTTCTCAGGTTTTTACTACATATGAACACTTTCCACATTCTCCAATGCAACTCGGCTGCTAGTCCTCCTTTCATGCAGAATCTTAAGGACATAGCTCATGTCCAAGGCACCAAAGCCAGCAAAAAAGTCAATAATCGATACCTAAACCTTGAATTTTACTACTTCTTACTGGTTATTACATCTACTTTGAAGCTTCATCTGTGTTCTACTATGGTGCTTTTAGTGTCTCCGCATACCGCAGCACGCGACATAGCTTTGCAGACGATAAGTACAACCGTTTCAGAGAGAAGAGCGGCCAAT
Source organism: Schistocerca gregaria (assembly GCF_023897955.1). Classification (NCBI taxonomy): domain Eukaryota; kingdom Metazoa; phylum Arthropoda; class Insecta; order Orthoptera; family Acrididae; genus Schistocerca; species Schistocerca gregaria. Next base: position 4,433,175 of record NW_026061756.1, on the reverse strand, counting down.
GTGACGATCTGGCTTTAAGTCGATTCGATAACAAATGACGAAAACGGACGGATTTCTCAGGTTTTTACTACATATGAACACTTTCCACATTCTCCCATGCAACTCGGCTGCTAGTCCTCCTTTCATGCAGAATCATAAGGTCCTAGCTCATGTCCAAGGCACAAAAGCCAGCTAAAAAGTCAATAATCGATACCTAAAACTTGAATTGTACTACTTCTTACTGGCTATTACATCAACTTAGAAGCTTAATCTGTGTTCTACTATGGTGCTTTTAGTGTCTCCGCATACCGCAGCACGCGACATAGCTTTGCAGACGATAAGTACAACCGTTTCAGAGAGAAGAGCGGCCAATGTGACGCACTGCTTTAAGTCGATTCGATAATAAATTACGAAAACGGACGGATTTCTCAGGTTTTTACTACATATGAACACTTTTCGCATCCTCCCGTGCAACTCGGCTGCTAGTCCTCGTTTCATGCAGAATCTTAAGGTCCTAGCCCATGTCCAAGGCACCAAAGCCAGCTAAAAAGTCAATAATCGATACCTAAAACTTGAATTGTACTACTTCTCACTGGCTATCACATCAACTTAGAAGCTTCATCTGTGTTCTACTATGGTGCTTTTAGTGTCTCCGCATACTGCAGCATGCGACATAGCTTTGCAGACGATAAGTACAACCGTTTCAGAGAGAAGAGCGGCCAATGTGACGATCTGCTTTAAGTCGATTCGATAACAAATGACGATAACGGACGGATTTCTCATTTTTTTACTACAGATGAACGCTATTCACATTCTCCCATGCATCTCGGCTGCTAGTCCTCCTTTCATGCAGAATCATAAGGTCCTAGCTCATGTCCAAGGCATAAAAGCCAGCTGAAAAGTCAATAATCGATACCTAAAACTTGAATTGTACTACTTCTCACTGGCTATCACATCAACTTAAAAGCTTCATCCGTGTTCTACTATGGTGCTTTTAGTGTCTCCGCATACTGCAGCACGCGACATAGCTTTGCAGACGATTAAGTACAACCGTTTCAGAGAGAAGAGCGGCCAATGTGACGCACTGCTTTAAGTCGATTCGATAATATATTCCGAAAACGGACGGATTTCTCAGGTTTTTACTACATATGAACACTTTTCGCATCCTCCCGTGCCACTCGGCTGCTAGTAATCCTTTCATGCACAATCATATGGTCCTACCTCATGTCCAAGGCACCAAAGCCAGCTAAAAAGTCAATATTCGATACCTAAAACTTGAATTGTACTACTCCTTACTGGCTATTACATCAACTTAGAAGCTTCATCTGTGTTCTACTATGGTGCTTTTAGTGTCTCCGCATACCGCAGCACGCGGCATAGCTTTGCAGACGATAAGTACAACCGTTTCAGAGAGAAGAGGGGCCAATGTGACGAACTGGCTTTAAGTCGATTCGATAACAAATGACGAAAATGGACGGATTTCTCAGGTTTTTACTACATATGAACACTTGTCACATAGTCCCGTGCAACGCGGCTGCTAGTCCTCCTTTCATGCAGAATCTTAAGGTCCTAGCCCATGTCCAAGGCGCCAAAGCCAGCTAAAAAGTCAATATTCGATACCGAAAACTTGAATTGTACTACTCCTTACTGGCTATTACATCAACTTAGTAGCTTCATCTGTGTTCTACTATGGTGCTTTTACTGTCTCCGCATACCGCAGCACGCGACATAGCTTTGCAGACGATAAGTACAACCGTTTCAGAGAGAAGAGCGGCCAATGTGACGCACTGCTTTAAGTCGATTCGATAATAAATTACGAAAACGGACGGATTTCTCAGGTTTTTACTACATATGAACACTTTTCGCATCCTCCCGTGCAACTCGGCTGCTAGTCCTCCTTTCATGCAGAATCTTAAGGTCCTAGCTCATGTCCAAGGCGCCAAAGCCAGCTAAAAAGTCAATATTCGATACCTAAAACTTCAATTGTACTACTCCTTACTGGCTATTACATCAACTTAGAAGCTTCATCTGTGTTCTACTATGGTGCTTTTAGTGTCTCCGCATACCGCAGCACGCGACATAGCTTTGCAGACGATAAGTACAACCGTTTCAGAGAGAAGAGCGGCCAATGTGACGCACTGCTTTAAGTCGATTCGATAATAAATTACGAAAACGGACGGATTTCTCAGGTTTTTACTACATATGAACACTTTTCGCATCCTCCCGTGCAACTCGGCTGCTAGTCCTCCTTTCATGCAGAATCTTAAGGTCCTAGCTCATGTCCAAGGCGCCAAAGCCAGCTAAAAAGTCAATATTCGATACCTAAAACTTGAATTGTACTACTCCTTACTGGCTATTACATCAACTTAGTAGCTTCATCTGTGTTCTACTATGGTGCTTTTACTGTCTCCGCATACCGCAGCACGCTACATAGCTTTGCAGACGATAAGTACAACCGTTTCAGAGAGAAGAGCGGCCAATGTGACGCACTGCTTTAAGTCGATTCGATAATAAATTACGAAAACGGACGGATTTCTCAGGTTTTTACTACATATGAACACTTTTCGCATCCTCCCGTGCAACTCGGCTGCTAGTCCTCCTTTCATGCAGAATCTTAAGGTACTAGCTCATGTCCAAGGCGCCAAAGCCAGCTAAAAAGTCAATATTCGATACCTAAAACTTGAATTGTACTACTCCTTACTGGCTATTACATCAACTTAGAAGCTTCATCTGTGTTCTACTATGGTGCTTTTAGTGTCTCCGCATACCGCAGCACGCGACATAGCTTTGCAGACGATACGTACATCCGTTTCAGAGAGAAGAGCGTGCAATGTGACGATCTGGCTTCAAGTTGATTCGATAACAAATGATGATAACTTACGGATTTCTCCAATTTTTTCTACATATGAACACTTTCCACATTCTCCCATGCAACTCGGCTGCTAGTCCTCCTTTCATGCAGAATCTTAAGGTCATAGCTCATGTCCAAGGCACCAAAGCCAGCTAAAAAGTCAATATTCGATACCTAAAACTTGAATTGTACTACTCCTTACTGGCTATTACATCAACTTAGATGCTTCATCTGTGTTCTACTATGGTGCTTTTAGTGTCTCCGCATACCGCAGCACGCGGCATAGCTTTGCAGACGATAAGTACAACCGTTTCAGAGAGAAAAGGGGCCAATGTGACGAACTGGCTTTAAGTCGATTCGATAACAAAAGACGAAAATGGACGGATTTCTCAGGTTTTTACTACATATGAACACTTTTCGCATCCTCCCGTGCCACTCGGCTGCTAGTCCTCCTTTCATGCAGAATCTAAGGTTCTAGCTCAGGTCCAAGGAATAAAAGCCAGCTAAAAAGTCAATAATCGATACCTAAAACTTGAATTGTACTACTTCTCACTGGCTATCACATCAACTTAGAAGCTTCATCCGTGTACTACTATGGTGCTTTTAGTGTCTCCGCATACTGCAGCGCGCGACATAGCTTTGCAGACGATAAGTACAACCGTTTCAGAGAGAAGAGCGGCCAATGTGACGCACTGCTTTAAGTCGATTCGATAATATATTCCGAAAACGGACGGATTTCTCAGGTTTTTACTACATATGAACACTTTTCGCATCCTCCCGTGCCACTCGGCTGCTAGTAATCCTTTCATGCACAATCTTAAGGTCTTACCTCATGTCCAAGGCACCAAAGCCAGCTAATAAGTCAATTTTCGATACCTAAAACTTGAATTGTACTACTCCTTGCTGGCTATTACATCAACTTAGAAGCTTCATCTGTGTTCCACTATGGTGATTTTAGTGTCTCCGCAAACCGCAGCACGCGACATAGCTTTGCAGACGATAAGTACAACCGTTTCAGAGAGAAGAGAGGCCAATGTGCCGATCTGGCTTTAAGTCGATTCGATAACAAATGACGAAAATGGACGGATTTCTCAGGTTTTTACTACATATGAACACTTGTCACATAGTCCCGTGCAACGCGGCTGCTAGTCCTCCTTTCATGCAGAATCTTAAGGTCCTAGCTCATGTCCAAGGCGCCAAAGCCAGCTAAAAAGTCAATATTCGATACCTAAAACTTGAATTGTACTACTCCTTACTGGCTATTACATCAACTTAGTAGCTTCATCTGTGTTCTACTATGGTGCTTTTAGTGTCTCCGCATACCGCAGCACGCGACATAGCTTTGCAGACAATAAGTACAACCGTTTCAGAGAGAAGAGCGGCCAATGTGACGATCTGCTTTAAGTCGATTCGATAACAAATGACGAAAACGGACGGATTTCTCATTTTTTTACTACATATGAACACTATTCACATTCTCCCATGCATCTCGGCTGCTAGTCCTCCTTTCATGCAGAATCATAAGGTCCTAGCTCATGTCCAAGGCATAAAAGCCAGCTAAAAAGTCAATAATCGATACCTAAAACTTGAATTGTACTACTTCTCACTGGCAATCACATCAACTTAGAAGCTTCATCTGTGTTCTACTATGGTGCTTTTAGTGTCTCCGCATACTGCAGCACGCGACATAGCTTTGCAGACGATAAGTACAACCGTTTCAGAGAGAAGAGCGGCCAATGTGACGCACTGCTTTAAGTCGATTCGATAATATATTCCGAAAACGGACGGATTTCTCAGGTTTTTACTACATATGAACACTTTTCACATCCTCCCGTGCCACTCGGCTGCTAGTCCTCCTTTCATGCAGAATCTTAAGGTCCTAGCTCATGTCCAAGGCACCAAAGCCAGCAAAAAGTCAATAATCGATACCTAAATCTTGAATTGTACTACTTCTTACTGGCTATTACATCAACTTAGAAGCTTCATCTGTGTTCTACTATGGTGCTTTTAGTGTCTCCGCATACCGCAGCACGCGACATAGCTTTGCAGACGATAAGTACAACCGTTTCAGAGAGAAGAGCGGGCAATATGACGATCTGGCTTCAAGTTGATTCGATAACAACTGACGAAAAAGGATGGATTTCTCAGGTTTTTACTACATATGAGCACTTTTCACATTCTCCCATTCAACTCGGCTGCTAGTCCTCCTTTCATGCAGAATCTTAAGGACATAGCTCATGTCCAAGGCACCAAAGCCAGCTAAAAAGTCAATAATCGATACCTAAATCTTGAATTGTACTACTTCTTACTGGCTATTACATCAACTTTGAAGCTTCATCTGAGTTCTACTATGGTGCTTTTAGTGTCTCCGCATACCGCAGCACGCGGCATAGCTTTGCAGACGATAAGTACAACGGTTTCAGAGAGAAAAGCGGGCAATGTGACGATCTGGCTTCAAGTTGATTCGATAACAAATGACTAAAACGGACGGATTTCTCAGGTTTTTACTACATATGAACACTTTCCACATTCTCCAATGCAACTCGGCTGCTAGTCCTCCTTTCATGCAGAATCTTAAGGACATAGCTCATGTCCAAGGCACCAAAGCCAGCTAAAAAAGTCAATAATCGATACCTAAATTGACTACATCTTACTAGCTATTACATCAACTTAGAAGCTTCATCTGTGTTCCACTATGGTGATTTTAGTGTCTCCGCAAACCGCAGCACGCGACATAGCTTTGCACACGATAAGTACAACCGTTTCAGAGAGAAGAGAGGCCAATGTGACGATCTGGCTTTAAGTCGATTCGATAACAAATGACGAAAATTGACGGATTTCTCAGGTTTTTACTACATATGAACACTTGTCACATAGTCCCGTGCAACGCGGCTGCTAGTCCTCCTTTCATGCAGAATCTTAAGGTCCTAGCTCATGTCCAAGGCGCCAAAGCCAGCTAAAAAGTCAATATTCGATACCTCAAACTTGAATTGTACTACTCCTTACTGGCTATTACATCAACTTAGATCCTTCATCTGTGTTCTACTATGGTGCTTTTACTGTCTCCGCATACCGCAGCACGCGACATAGCTTTGCAGACGATAAGTACAAGCGTTTCAGAGAGAAGAGCGGCCAATGTGACGCACTGCTTTAAGTCGATTCGATAATAAATTACGAAAACGGACGGATTTCTCAGGTTTTTACTACATATGAACACTTTTCGCATCCTCCCGTGCAACTCGGCTGCTAGTCCTCCTTTCATGCAGAATCTTAAGGTCCTAGCCCATGTCCAAGGCGCCAAAGCCAGCTAAAAAGTCAATATTTGATACCTAAAACTTGAATTGTACTACTCCTTACTGGATATTACATCAACTTAGAAGCTTCATCTGTGTTCTACTATGGTGCTTTTAGTGTCTCCGCATACCGCAGCACGCGACATAGCTTTGCAGACGATAAGTACAGCCGTTTCAGAGAGAAGGGGGGCCAATGTGACGAACTGGCTTTAAGTCGATTCGATAACAAATGACGAAAATGGACGGATTTCTCAGGTTTTTACTACATATGAACACTTTTCACATACTCCCGTGCAACTCGGCTGCTAGTCCTCCTTTCATGCAGAATCTTAAGGTCCTAGCTCATGTCCAAGGCATAAAAGCCAGCTAAAAAGTCAATAATCGATACCTAAATCTTGAATTGTACTACTTCTCACTGGCTATCACATCAACTTAGAAGCTTCATCCGTGTTCTACTATGGTGCTTTTAGTGTCTCCGCATACTGCAGCGCGCGACATAGCTTTGCAGACGATAAGTACATCCGTTTCAGAGAGAAGAGCGGCCAATGTGACGCACTGCTTTAAGTCGATTCGATAATATATTCCGAAAACGGACGGATTTCTCAGGTTTTTACTACATATGAACACTTTTCGCATCCTCCCGTGCCACTCGGCTGCTAGTAATCCTTTCATGCACAATCATAAGGTCCTACCTCATGTCCAAGGCACCAAAGCCAGCTAAAAAGTCAATTTTCGATACCTAAAACTTGAATTGTACTACTCCTTACTGGCTATTACATCAACTTAGAAGCTTCATCTGTGTTCTACTATGGTGCTTTTAGTGACTCCGCATACCGCAGCACGCGACATAGCTTTGCAGACGATAAGTACAACCGTTTCAGAGAGAAGGGCGGGCAATATGACGATCTGGCTTCAAGTTGATTCGATAACAACTGACGAAAAAGGATGGATTTCTCAGGTTTTTACTGCATATGAACACTTTTCACATTCTCCCATTCAACTCGGCTGCTAGTCCTCCTTTCATGCAGAATCTTAAGGACATAGCTCATGTCCAAGGCACCAAAGCCAGCTAAAAAGTCAATAATCGATACCTAAAACTTGAATTGTACAACTTCTTACTGGCTATTACATCAAATTTAAAGCTTCATCTGAGTTCTACTATGGTGCTTTTAGTGTCTCCGCATACCGCAGCACGCGGCATAGCTTTGCAGACGATAAGTACAACGGTTTCAGAGAGAAAAGCGGGCAATGTGACGATCTGGCTTTAAGTCGATTCGATAACAAATTACGAAAACGGACGGATTTCTCAGGTTTTTACTACATATGAACACTTTTCACATTCTCCCATGCAACTCGGCTGCTAGTCCTCCTTTCATGCAGAATCATAAGGTCCTAGCTCATGTCCAAGGCAGAAAAGCCAGCTAAAAAGTCAATAATCGATACCTAAAACTTGAATTGTACTACTTCTTACTGGCTATTACATCAACTTAGAAGCTTAATCTGTGTTCTACTATGGTGCTTTTAGTGTCTCCGCATACCGCAGCACGCGACATAGCTTTGCAGACGATAAGTACTACCGTTTCAGAGAGAAGAGCGGGCAATATGACGATCTGGCTTCAAGTTGATTCGATAACAACTGACGAAAAAGGATGGATTTCTCAGGTTTTTACTACATATGAGCACTTTTCACATTCTCCCATTCAACTCGGCTGCTAGTCCTCCTTTCATGCAGAATCTTAAGGACATAGCTCATGTCCAAGGCACCAAAGCCAGCTAAAAAGTCAATAATCGATACCTAAAACTTGAATTGTACTACTTCTTACTGGCTATTACATCAACTTTGAAGCTTCATCTGAGTTCTACTATGGTGCTTTTAGTGTCTCCGCATACCGCAGCACGCGGCATAGCTTTGCAGACGATAAGTACAACGGTTTCAGAGAGAAAAGCGGGCAATGTGACGATCTGGCTTCAAGTTGATTCGATAACAAATGACTAAAACGGACGGATTTCTCAGGTTTTTACTACATATGAACACTTTCCACATTCTCCAATGCAACTCGGCTGCTAGTCCTCCTTTCATGCAGAATCTTAAGGACATAGCTCATGTCCAAGGCACCAAAGCCAGCTAAAAAGTCAATAATCGATACCTAAATTGACTACATCTTACTAGCTATTACATCAACTTAGAAGCTTCATCTGTGTTCCACTATGGTGATTTTAGTGTCTCCGCAAACCGCAGCACGCGACATAGCTTTGCACACGATAAGTACAACCGTTTCAGAGAGAAGAGAGGACAATGTGACGATCTGGCTTTAAGTCGATTCGATAACAAATGACGAAAATTGACGGATTTCTCAGGTTTTTACTACATATGAACACTTGTCACATAGTCCCGTGCAACGCGGCTGCTAGTCCTCCTTTCATGCAGAATCTTAAGGTCCTAGCTCATGTCCAAGGCGCCAAAGCCAGCTAAAAAGTCAATATTCGATACCTCAAACTTGAATTGTACTACTCCTTACTGGCTATTACATCAACTTAGATCCTTCATCTGTGTTCTACTATGGTGCTTTTACTGTCTCCGCATACCGCAGCACGCGACATAGCTTTGCAGACGATAAGTACAAGCGTTTCAGAGAGAAGAGCGGCCAATGTGACGCACTGCTTTAAGTCGATTCGATAATAAATTACGAAAACGGACGGATTTCTCAGGTTTTTACTACATATGAACACTTTTCGCATCCTCCCGTGCAACTCGGCTGCTAGTCCTCCTTTCATGCAGAATCTTAAGGTCCTAGCCCATGTCCAAGGCGCCAAAGCCAGCTAAAAAGTCAATATTCGATACCTAAAACTTGAATTGTACTACTCCTTACTGGCTATTACATCAACTTAGAAGCTTCATCTGTGTTCTACTATGGTGCTTTTAGTGTCTCCGCATACCGCAGCACGCGACATAGCTTTGCAGACGATAAGTACAACCGTTTCAGAGAGAAGGGGGGCCAATGTGACGAACTGGCCTCAAGTCGATTAGATAACAAATGACGAAAATGGACGGATTTCACAGGTTTTTACTACATATGAACACTTTTCACATACTCCCGTGGAACGCGGCTGATAGTCCTCCTTTAATGCAGAATCTTAAGGTCCTAGCTCATGTCCAAGGCGCCAAAGCCAGCTAAAAAGTCAATATTCGATACCTAAAACTTGAATTGTACTACTCCTTACTGGCTATTACATCAACTTAGAAGCTTCATCTGTGTTCTACTATGGTGCTTTTAGTGTCTCCGCATACCGCAGCACGCGACATAGCTTTGCAGACGATAAGTACAGCCGTTTCAGAGAGAAGGGGGGCCAATGTGACGAACTGGCTTTAAGTCGATTCGATAACAAATGACGAAAATGGACGGATTTCTCAGGTTTTTACTACATATGAACACTTTTCACATACTCCCGTGCAACTCGGCTGCTAGTCTTCCTTTCATGCAGAATCTTAAGGTCGTAGCTCATGTCCAAGGCATAAAAGCCAGCTAAAAAGTCAATAATCGATACCTAAAACTTGAATTGTACTACTTCTCACTGGCTATCACATCAATTTAGAAGCTTCATCCGTGTTCTACTATGGTGCTTTTAGTGTCTCCGCATACTGCAGCGCGCGACATAGCTTTGCAGACGATAAGTACAACCGTTTCAGAGAGAAGAGCGGCCAATGTGACGCACTGCTTTAAGTCGATTCGATAATATATTCCGAAAACGGACGGATTTCTCAGGTTTTTACTACATATGAACACTTTTCGCATCCTCCCGTGCCACTCGGCTGCTAGTAATCCTTTCATGCACAATCATAAGGTCCTACCTCATGTCCAAGGCACCAAAGCCAGCTAAAAAGTCAATTTTCGATACCTAAAACTTGAATTGTACTACTCCTTACTGGCTATTACATCAACTTAGAAGCTTCATCTGTGTTCTACTATGGTGCTTTTAGTGACTCCGCATACCGCAGCACGCGACATAGCTTTGCAGACGATAAGTACAACCGTTTCAGAGAGAAGAGCGGGCAATATGACGATCTGGCTTCAAGTTGATTCGATAACAACTGACGAAAAAGGATGGATTTCTCAGGTTTTTACTGCATATGAACACTTTTCACATTCTCCCATTCAACTCGGCTGCTAGTCCTCCTTTCATGCAGAATCTTAAGGACATAGCTCATGTCCAAGGCACCAAAGCCAGCTAAAAAGTCAATAATCGATACCTAAAACTTGAATTGTACTACTTCTTACTGGCTATTACATCAAATTTAAAGCTTCATCTGAGTTCTACTATGGTGCTTTTAGTGTCTCCGCATACCGCAGCACGCGGCATAGCTTTGCAGACGATAAGTTCAACGGTTTCAGAGAGAAAAGCGGGCAATGTGACGATCTGGCTTCAAGTTGATTCGATAACAAATGACTAAAACGGACGGATTTCTCAGGTTTTTACTACATATGAACACTTTCCACATTCTCCAATGCAACTCGGCTGCTAGTCCTCCTTTCATGCAGAATCTTAAGGACATAGCTCATGTCCAAGGCACCAAAGCCAGCTAAAAAGTCAATAATCGATACCTAAATTGACTACATCTTACTAGCTATTACATCAACTTAGAAGCTTCATCTGTGTTCCACTATGGTGATTTTAGTGTCTCCGCAAACCGCAGCACGCGTCACAGCTTTGCAGACGATAAGTACAACCGTTTCAGAGAGAAGAGAGGCCAATGTGACGATCTGGCTTTAAGTCGATTCGATAACAAATGACGAAAATGGACGGATTTCTCAGGTTTTTACTACATATGAACACTTGTCACATAGTCCCGTGCAACGCGGCTGCTATTCCTCCTTTCATGCAGAATCTTAAGGTCCTAGCTCATGTCCAAGGCGCCAAAGCCAGCTAAAAAGTAAATATCCGATACCTAAAACTTGAATTGTACTACTCCTTACTGGCTATTACATCAACTTAGTAGCTTCATCTGTGTTCTACTATGGTGCTTTTAGTGTCTCCGCATACCGCAGCACGCGACATAGCTTTGCAGACGATAAGTAGAACCGTTTCAGAGAGAAGAGCGGCCAATGTGACGCACTGCTTTAAGTCGATTCGATAATAAATTACGAAAACGGACGAATTTCTCAGGTTTTTACTACATATGAACACTTTTCGCATCCTCCCGTGCAACTCGGCTGCTAGTCCTCCTTTCATGCAGAATCTTAAGGTCCTAGCTCATGTCCAAGGCGCCAAAGCCAGCTAAAAAGTCAATATTCGATACCTAAAACTTGAATTGTACAACTCGTAACTGGCTATTACATCAACTTAGAAGCTTCATCTGTGTTCTACTATGGTGCTTTTAGTGTCTCCGCATACCGCAGCACGCGACATAGCTTTGCAGACGATAAGTACAACCGCTTCAGAGAGAAGAGGGGCCAATGTGACGAACTGGCCTCAAGTCGATTAGATAACAAATGACGAAAATGGACGGATTTCTCAGGTTTTTACTACATATGAACACTTTTCACATACTCCCGTGCAACGCGGCTGATAGTCCTCCTTTCATGCAGAATCTTAAGGTCCTAGCTCATGTCCAAGGCACCAAAGCCAGCTAAAAAGTCAATATTCGATACCTAAAACTTGAATTGTACTACTCCTTACTGGCTATTACATCAACTTAGAAGCTTCATCTATGTTCTACTATGGTGCTTTTAGTGTCTCCGCATACCGCAGCGCGCGACATAGCTTTGCAGACGATAAGTACAACCGTTTCAGAGAGAAGAGGGGCCAATGTGACGAACTGGCTTTAAGTCGATTCGATAACAAATGACGAAAATGGACGGATTTCTCAGTTTTTTACTACATATGAACACTTTTCACATACTCCCGTGCAACTCGGCTGCTAGTCCTCCTTTCATGCAGAATCTTAAGGTCCTAGCTCATGTCCAAGGCACCTAAGCCAGCTAAAAAGTCAATAAGCGATACCTAAAACTTGAATTGTACTATTTCTCACTGGCTATCACATCAACTTAGAACCTTCATCTGTGTTCTACTATGGTGCTTTTAGTGTCTCCGCATACCGCAGCACGCGACATAGCTTTGCAGACGATAAGTACAAGCGTATCAGGGAGAAGAGGGGCCAATGTGACGATCTGGCTTTAAGTCGATTCGATAACAAGTGACGAAAACGGACGGATTTCTCAGGTTTATACTACATATGAACACTTTTTACATTCTCCCGTGCAACTCGGCTGCTAGTCCTCCTTTCATGCAGAATCGTTAGGTCCTAGCTCATGTCCAAGGCACCAAAGCCAGCAAAAAAGTCTATAATCGATACCTAAATCTTGAATTGTACTACTTCTTACTGGCAATTACATCAACTTTGAAGCTTCATCTGTATTCTACTATGGTGATTTTAGTGTCTCCGCATACCGCAGCACGCGACATAGCTTTGCAGACGATAAGTACAACCGTTTCAGAGAGAAGAGAGGCCAATGTGACGATCTGGCTTTAAGTCGATTCGATAACAAATGACGAAAATGGACGGATTTCTCAGGTTTTTACTACATATGAACACTTGTCACATAGTCCCGTGCAACGCGGCTGCTAGTCCTCCTTTCATGCAGAATCTTAAGGTCCTAGCTCATGTCCAAAGCACCAAAGCCAGCAAAAAAGACAATAATCGATACCTAAATCTTGAATTGTACTACTTCTTACTGGCTATTACATCAACTTTGAAGCTTCATCTGTGTTCTACTATTGTGCTTTTAGTGTCTCCGCATACCGCAGCACGCGGCATAGCTTTGCAGACGATAAGTACAACCGTTTCAGAGAGAAGAGCGGCCAATGTGACGATCTGGCTTTAAGTCGATTCGATAACAAATGACGAAAACGGACGGATTTCTCAGGTTTTTACTTCATATGAACACTTTTCACATTCTCCCATGCAACTCGGCTGCTAGTCCTCCTTTCATGCAGAATCATAAGGTCCAAGCTCATGTCCAAGGCACAAAAGCCAGCTAAAAAGTCAATAATCGATACCTAAATCTTGAATTGTACTACTTCTTACTGGCTATTACATCAACTTAGAAGCTTAATCTGTGTTCTACTATGGTGCTTTTAGTGTCTCCGCATACCGCAGCACGCGACATAGCTTTGCAGACGATAAGTATAACCGTTTCAGAGAGAAGAGCGGCCAATGTGACGCACTGCTTTAAGTCGATTCCATAATAAATTACGAAAACGGACGGATTTCTCAGGTTTTTACTACATATGAACACTTTTCGCATCCTCCCGTGCAACTCGGCTGCTAGTCCTCCTGTCATGCAGAATCTTAAGGTCCTAGCTCATGTCCAAGGCGCCAAAGCCAGCTAAAAAGTCAATATTCGATACCTAAAACTTGAATTGTACTACTTCTCACTGGCTATCACATCAACTTAGAAGCTTCATCTGTGTTCTACTACGGTCCTTTTAGTGTCTCCGCATACTGCAGCACGCGACATAGCTTTGCAGACGATAAGTACAGCCGTTTCAGAGAGAAGGGGGGCCAATGTGACGAACTGGCTTTAAGTCGATTCGATAACAAATGACGAAAATGGACGGATTTCTCAGGTTTTTACTACATATGAACACTTTTCACATACTCCCGTGCAACTCGGCTGCTAGTCTTCCTTTCATGCAGAATCTTAAGGTCGTAGCTCATGTCCAAGGCATAAAAGCCAGCTAAAAAGTCAATAATCGATACCTAAAACTTGAATTGTACTACTTCTCACTGGCTATCACATCAATTTAGAAGCTTCATCCGTGTTCTACTATGGTGCTTTTAGTGTCTCCGCATACTGCAGCGCGCGACATAGCTTTGCAGACGATAAGTACAACCGTTTCAGAGAGAAGAGCGGCCAATGTGACGCACTGCTTTAAGTCGATTCGATAATATATTCCGAAAACGGACGGATTTCTCAGGTTTTTACTACATATGAACACTTTTCGCATCCTCCCGTGCCACTCGGCTGCTAGTAATCCTTTCATGCACAATCATAAGGTCCTACCTCATGTCCAAGGCACCAAAGCCAGCTAAAAAGTCAATTTTCATTACCTAAAACTTGATTTGTACTACTCCTTACTGGCTATTACATCAACTTAGAAGCTTCATCTGTGTTCTACTATGGTGCTTTTAGTGACTCCGCATACCGCAGCACGCGACATAGCTTTGCAGACGATAAGTACAACCGTTTCAGAGAGAAGAGCGGGCAATATGACGATCTGGCTTCAAGTTGATTCGATAACAACTGACGAAAAAGGATGGATTTCTCAGGTTTTTACTGCATATGAACACTTTTCACATTCTCCCATTCAACTCGGCTGCTAGTCCTCCTTTCATGCAGAATCTTAAGGACATAGCTCATGTCCAAGGCACCAAAGCCAGCTAAAAAGTCAATAATCGATACCTAAAACTTGAATTGTACTACTTCTTACTGGCTATTACATCAAATTTAAAGCTTCATCTGAGTTCTACTATGGTGCTTTTAGTGTCTCCGCATACCGCAGCACGCGGCATAGCTTTGCAGACGATAAGTTCAACGGTTTCAGAGAGAAAAGCGGGCAATGTGACGATCTGGCTTCAAGTTGATTCGATAACAAATGACTAAAACGGACGGATTTCTCAGGTTTTTACTACATATGAACACTTTCCACATTCTCCAATGCAACTCGGCTGCTAGTCCTCCTTTCATGCAGAATCTTAAGGACATAGCTCATGTCCAAGGCACCAAAGCCAGCTAAAAAGTCAATAATCGATACCTAAATTGACTACATCTTACTAGCTATTACATCAACTTAGAAGCTTCATCTGTGTTCCACTATGGTGATTTTAGTGTCTCCGCAAACCGCAGCACGCGTCACAGCTTTGCAGACGATAAGTACAACCGTTTCAGAGAGAAGAGAGGCCAATGTGACGATCTGGCTTTAAGTCGATTCGATAACAAATGACGAAAATGGACGGATTTCTCAGGTTTTTACTACATATGAACACTTGTCACATAGTCCCGTGCAACGCGGCTGCTATTCCTCCTTTCATGCAGAATCTTAAGGTCCTAGCTCATGTCCAAGGCGCCAAAGCCAGCTAAAAAGTAAATATCCGATACCTAAAACTTGAATTGTACTACTCCTTACTGGCTATTACATCAACTTAGTAGCTTCATCTGTGTTCTACTATGGTGCTTTTAGTGTCTCCGCATACCGCAGCACGCGACATAGCTTTGCAGACGATAAGTAGAACCGTTTCAGAGAGAAGAGCGGCCAATGTGACGCACTGCTTTAAGTCGATTCGATAATAAATTACGAAAACGGACGAATTTCTCAGGTTTTTACTACATATGAACACTTTTCGCATCCTCCCGTGCAACTCGGCTGCTAGTCCTCCTTTCATGCAGAATCTTAAGGTCCTAGCTCATGTCCAAGGCGCCAAAGCCAGCTAAAAAGTCAATATTCGATACCTAAAACTTGAATTGTACAACTCGTAACTGGCTATTACATCAACTTAGAAGCTTCATCTGTGTTCTACTATGGTGCTTTTAGTGTCTCCGCATACCGCAGCACGCGACATAGCTTTGCAGACGATAAGTACAACCGCTTCAGAGAGAAGAGGGGCCAATGTGACGAACTGGCCTCAAGTCGATTAGATAACAAATGACGAAAATGGACGGATTTCTCAGGTTTTTACTACATATGAACACTTTTCACATACTCCCGTGCAACGCGGCTGATAGTCCTCCTTTCATGCAGAATCTTAAGGTCCTAGCTCATGTCCAAGGCACCAAAGCCAGCTAAAAAGTCAATATTCGATACCTAAAACTTGAATTGTACTACTCCTTACTGGCTATTACATCAACTTAGAAGCTTCATCTATGTTCTACTATGGTGCTTTTAGTGTCTCCGCATACCGCAGCGCGCGACATAGCTTTGCAGACGATAAGTACAACCGTTTCAGAGAGAAGAGGGGCCAATGTGACGAACTGGCTTTAAGTCGATTCGATAACAAATGACGAAAATGGACGGATTTCTCAGTTTTTTACTACATATGAACACTTTTCACATACTCCCGTGCAACTCGGCTGCTAGTCCTCCTTTCATGCAGAATCTTAAGGTCCTAGCTCATGTCCAAGGCACCTAAGCCAGCTAAAAAGTCAATAAGCGATACCTAAAACTTGAATTGTACTATTTCTCACTGGCTATCACATCAACTTAGAACCTTCATCTGTGTTCTACTATGGTGCTTTTAGTGTCTCCGCATACCGCAGCACGCGACATAGCTTTGCAGACGATAAGTACAAGCGTATCAGGGAGAAGAGGGGCCAATGTGACGATCTGGCTTTAAGTCGATTCGATAACAAGTGACGAAAACGGACGGATTTCTCAGGTTTATACTACATATGAACACTTTTTACATTCTCCCGTGCAACTCGGCTGCTAGTCCTCCTTTCATGCAGAATCGTTAGGTCCTAGCTCATGTCCAAGGCACCAAAGCCAGCAAAAAAGTCTATAATCGATACCTAAATCTTGAATTGTACTACTTCTTACTGGCAATTACATCAACTTTGAAGCTTCATCTGTATTCTACTATGGTGATTTTAGTGTCTCCGCATACCGCAGCACGCGACATAGCTTTGCAGACGATAAGTACAACCGTTTCAGAGAGAAGAGAGGCCAATTTGACGATCTGGCTTTAAGTCGATTCGATAACAAATGACGAAAATGGACGGATTTCTCAGGTTTTTACTACATATGAACACTTGTCACATAGTCCCGTGCAACGCGGCTGCTAGTCCTCCTTTCATGCAGAATCTTAAGGTCCTAGCTCATGTCCAAAGCACCAAAGCCAGCAAAAAAGACAATAATCGATACCTAAATCTTGAATTGTACTACTTCTTACTGGCTATTACATCAACTTTGAAGCTTCATCTGTGTTCTACTATTGTGCTTTTAGTGTCTCCGCATACCGCAGCACGCGGCATAGCTTTGCAGACGATAAGTACAACCGTTTCAGAGAGAAGAGCGGCCAATGTGACGATCTGGCTTTAAGTCGATTCGATAACAAATGACGAAAACGGACGGATTTCTCAGGTTTTTACTACATATGAACACTTTTCACATTCTCCCATGCAACTCGGCTGCTAGTCCTCCTTTCATGCAGAATCATAAGGTCCAAGCTCATGTCCAAGGCACAAAAGCCAGCTAAAAAGTCAATAATCGATACCTAAATCTTGAATTGTACTACTTCTTACTGGCTATTACATCAACTTAGAAGCTTAATCTGTGTTCTACTATGGTGCTTTTAGTGTCTCCGCATACCGCAGCACGCGACATAGCTTTGCAGACGATAAGTATAACCGTTTCAGAGAGAAGAGCGGCCAATGTGACGCACTGCTTTAAGTCGATTCCATAATAAATTACGAAAACGGACGGATTTCTCAGGTTTTTACTACATATGAACACTTTTCGCATCCTCCCGTGCAACTCGGCTGCTAGTCCTCCTGTCATGCAGAATCTTAAGGTCCTAGCTCATGTCCAAGGCGCCAAAGCCAGCTAAAAAGTCAATATTCGATACCTAAAACTTGAATTGTACTACTTCTCACTGGCTATCACATCAACTTAGAAGCTTCATCTGTGTTCTACTACGGTCCTTTTAGTGTCTCCGCATACTGCAGCACGCGACATAGCTTTGCAGACGATAAGTACAACCGTTTCAGAGAGAAGAGCGGCCAATGTGACGATCTGCTTTAAGTCGATTCGATAACAAATGACGAAAACGGACGGATTTCTCATTTTTTTACTACAGATGAACACTATTCACATTCTCCCATGCGTCTCGGCTGCTAGTCCTACTTTCATGCAGTATCATAAGGTCCTAGCTCATGTCCAAGTCATAAAAGCCAGCTAAAAAGTCAATAATCGATACCTAAAACTTGAATCGTACTACTTCTCACTGGCTATCACATCAACTTAGAAGCTTCATCCGTGTTCTACTATGGTGCTTTTAGTGTCTCCGCATACTGCAGCACGCGACATAGCTTTGCAGACGATAAGTACAACCATTTCAGAGAGAAGAGCGGCCAATGTGACGCACTGCTTTAAGTCGATTCGATAATATATTCCGAAAACGGACGGATTTCTCAGGTTTTTACTACATATGAACACTTTTCGCATCCTCCCGTGACACTCGGCTGCTAGTAATCCTTTCATGCTCAATCATAAGGTCCTACCTCATGTCCAAGGCACCAAAGCCAGCTAAAAAGTCAATTTTCGATACCTAAAACTTGAATTGTACTACTCCTTACTGGCTATTACATCAACTTAGAAGCTTCATCTGTGTTCTACCATGGTGCTTTTAGTGACTCCGCATACCGCAGCACGCGACATAGCTTTGCAGACGATAAGTACAACCGTTTCAGAGAGAAGAGCAGGCAATATGACGATCTTGTTTCAAGTTGATTCGATAACAACTGACGAAAAAGGATAGATTTCTCAGGTTTTTACTGCATATGAACACTTTTCACATACTCCCGTGCAACGCGGCTGATAGTCCTCCTTTAATGCAGAATCTTAAGGTCCTAGCTCATGTCCAAGGCGCCAAAGCCAGCTAAAAAGTCAATATTCGATACCTAAAACTTGAATTGTACTACTCCTTACTGGCTATTACATCAACTTAGAAGCTTCATCTGTGTTCTACTATGGTGCTTTTAGTGTCTCCGCATACCGCAGCACGCGACATAGCTTTGCAGACGATAAGTACAGCCGTTTCAGAGAGAAGGGGGGCCAATGTGACGAACTGGCTTTAAGTCGATTCGATAACAAATGACGAAAATGGACGGATTTCTCAGGTTTTTACTACATATGAACACTTTTCACATACTCCCGTGCAACTCGGCTGCTAGTCTTCCTTTCATGCAGAATCTTAAGGTCCTAGCTCATGTCCAAGGCATAAAAGCCAGCTAAAAAGTCAATAATCGATACCTAAAACTTGAATTGTACTACTTCTCACTGGCTATCACATCAATTTAGAAGCTTCATCCGTGTTCTACTATGGTGCTTTTAGTGTCTCCGCATACTGCAGCGCGCGACATAGCTTTGCAGACGATAAGTACAACCGTTTCAGAGAGAAGAGCGGCCAATGTGACGCACTGCTTTAAGTCGATTCGATAATATATTCCGAAAACGGACGGATTTCTCAGGTTTTTACTACATATGAACACTTTTCGCATCCTCCCGTGCCACTCGGCTGCTAGTAATCCTTTCATGCACAATCATAAGGTCCTACCTCATGTCCAAGGCACCAAAGCCAGCTAAAAAGTCAATTTTCGATACCTAAAACTTGAATTGTACTACTCCTTACTGGCTATTACATCAACTTAGAAGCTTCATCTGTGTTCTACTATGGTGCTTTTAGTGACTCCGCATACCGCAGCACGCGACATAGCTTTGCAGACGATAAGTACAACCGTTTCAGAGAGAAGAGCGGCCAATGTGACGATCTGGCTTCAAGTTGATTCGATAACAACTGACGAAAAAGGATGGATTTCTCAGGTTTTTACTGCATATGAACACTTTTCACATTCTCCCATTCAACTCGGCTGCTAGTCCTCCTTTCATGCAGAATCTTAAGGACATAGCTCATGTCCAAGGCACCAAAGCCAGCTAAAAAGTCAATAATCGATACCTAAAACTTGAATTGTACTACTTCTTACTGGCTATTACATCAAATTTAAAGCTTCATCTGAGTTCTACTATGGTGCTTTTAGTGTCTCCGCATACCGCAGCACGCGGCATAGCTTTGCAGACGATAAGTTCAACGGTTTCAGAGAGAAAAGCGGGCAATGTGACGATCTGGCTTCAAGTTGATTCGATAACAAATGACTAAAACGGACGGATTTCTCAGGTTTTTACCACATATGAACACTTTCCACATTCTCCAATGCAACTCGGCTGCTAGTCCTCCTTTCATGCAGAATCTTAAGGACATAGCTCATGTCCAAGGCACCAAAGCCAGCTAAAAAGTCAATAATCGATACCTAAATTGACTACATCTTACTAGCTATTACATCAACTTAGAAGCTTCATCTGTGTTCCACTATGGTGATTTTAGTGTCTCCGCAAACCGCAGCACGCGTCACAGCTTTGCAGACGATAAGTACAACCGTTTCAGAGAGAAGAGAGGCCAATGTGACGATCTGGCTTTAAGTCGATTCGATAACAAATGACGAAAATGGACGGATTTCTCAGGTTTTTACTACATATGAACACTTGTCACATAGTCCCGTGCAACGCGGCTGCTATTCCTCCTTTCATGCAGAATCTTAAGGTCCTAGCTCATGTCCAAGGCGCCAAAGCCAGCTAAAAAGTAAATATCCGATACCTAAAACTTGAATTGTACTACTCCTTACTGGCTATTACATCAACTTAGTAGCTTCATCTGTGTTCTACTATGGTGTTTTTAGTGTCTCCGCATACCGCAGCACGCGACATAGCTTTGCAGACGATAAGTAGAACCGTTTCAGAGAGAAGAGCGGCCAATGTGACGCACTGCTTTAAGTCGATTCGATAATAAATTACGAAAACGGACGAATTTCTCAGGTTTTTACTACATATGAACACTTTTCGCATCCTCCCGTGCAACTCGGCTGCTAGTCCTCCTTTCATGCAGAATCTTAAGGTCCTAGCTCATGTCCAAGGCGCCAAAGCCAGCTAAAAAGTCAATATTCGATACCTAAAACTTGAATTGTACAACTCGTAACTGGCTATTACATCAACTTAGAAGCTTCATCTGTGTTCTACTATGGTGCTTTTAGTGTCTCCGCATACCGCAGCACGCGACATAGCTTTGCAGACGATAAGTACAACCGCTTCAGAGAGAAGAGGGGCCAATGTGACGAACTGGCCTCAAGTCGATTAGATAACAAATGACGAAAATGGACGGATTTCTCAGGTTTTTACTACATATGAACACTTTTCACATACTCCCGTGCAACGCGGCTGATAGTCCTCCTTTCATGCAGAATCTTAAGGTCCTAGCTCATGTCCAAGGCACCAAAGCCAGCTAAAAAGTCAATATTCGATACCTAAAACTTGAATTGTACTACTCCTTACTGGCTATTACATCAACTTAGAAGCTTCATCTATGTTCTACTATGGTGCTTTTAGTGTCTCCGCATACCGCAGCGCGCGACATAGCTTTGCAGACGATAAGTACAACCGTTTCAGAGAGAAGAGGGGCCAATGTGACGAACTGGCTTTAAGTCGATTCGATAACAAATGACGAAAATGGACGGATTTCTCAGTTTTTTACTACATATGAACACTTTTCACATACTCCCGTGCAACTCGGCTGCTAGTCCTCCTTTCATGCAGAATCTTAAGGTCCTAGCTCATGTCCAAGGCACCTAAGCCAGCTAAAAAGTCAATAAGCGATACCTAAAACTTGAATTGTACTATTTCTCACTGGCTATCACATCAACTTAGAACCTTCATCTGTGTTCTACTATGGTGCTTTTAGTGTCTCCGCATACCGCAGCACGCGACATAGCTTTGCAGACGATAAGTACAAGCGTATCAGGGAGAAGAGGGGCCAATGTGACGATCTGGCTTTAAGTCGATTCGATAACAAGTGACGAAAACGGACGGATTTCTCAGGTTTATACTACATATGAACACTTTTTACATTCTCCCGTGCAACTCGGCTGCTAGTCCTCCTTTCATGCAGAATCGTTAGGTCCTAGCTCATGTCCAAGGCACCAAAGCCAGCAAAAAAGTCTATAATCGATACCTAAATCTTGAATTGTACTACTTCTTACTGGCAATTACATCAACTTTGAAGCTTCATCTGTATTCTACTATGGTGATTTTAGTGTCTCCGCATACCGCAGCACGCGACATAGCTTTGCAGACGATAAGTACAACCGTTTCAGAGAGAAGAGAGGCCAATGTGACGATCTGGCTTTAAGTCGATTCGATAACAAATGACGAAAATGGACGGATTTCTCAGGTTTTTACTACATATGAACACTTGTCACATAGTCCCGTGCAACGCGGCTGCTAGTCCTCCTTTCATGCAGAATCTTAAGGTCCTAGCTCATGTCCAAAGCACCAAAGCCAGCAAAAAAGACAATAATCGATACCTAAATCTTGAATTGTACTACTTCTTACTGGCTATTACATCAACTTTGAAGCTTCATCTGTGTTCTACTATTGTGCTTTTAGTGTCTCCGCATACCGCAGCACGCGGCATAGCTTTGCAGACGATAAGTACAACCGTTTCAGAGAGAAGAGCGGCCAATGTGACGATCTGGCTTTAAGTCGATTCGATAACAAATGACGAAAACGGACGGATTTCTCAGGTTTTTACTACATATGAACACTTTTCACATTCTCCCATGCAACTCGGCTGCTAGTCCTCCTTTCATGCAGAATCATAAGGTCCAAGCTCATGTCCAAGGCACAAAAGCCAGCTAAAAAGTCAATAATCGATACCTAAATCTTGAATTGTACTACTTCTTACTGGCTATTACATCAACTTAGAAGCTTAATCTGTGTTCTACTATGGTGCTTTTAGTGTCTCCGCATACCGCAGCACGCGACATAGCTTTGCAGACGATAAGTATAACCGTTTCAGAGAGAAGAGCGGCCAATGTGACGCACTGCTTTAAGTCGATTCCATAATAAATTACGAAAACGGACGGATTTCTCAGGTTTTTACTACATATGAACACTTTTCGCATCCTCCCGTGCAACTCGGCTGCTAGTCCTCCTGTCATGCAGAATCTTAAGGTCCTAGCTCATGTCCAAGGCGCCAAAGCCAGCTAAAAAGTCAATATTCGATACCTAAAACTTGAATTGTACTACTTCTCACTGGCTATCACATCAACTTAGAAGCTTCATCTGTGTTCTACTACGGTCCTTTTAGTGTCTCCGCATACTGCAGCACGCGACATAGCTTTGCAGACGATAAGTACAACCGTTTCAGAGAGAAGAGCGGCCAATGTGACGATCTGCTTTAAGTCGATTCGATAACAAATGACGAAAACGGACGGATTTCTCATTTTTTTACTACAGATGAACACTATTCACATTCTCCCATGCGTCTCGGCTGCTAGTCCTCCTTTCATGCAGTATCATAAGGTCCTAGCTCATGTCCAAGTCATAAAAGCCAGCTAAAAAGTCAATAATCGATACCTAAAACTTGAATTGTACTACTTCTCACTGGCTATCACATCAACTTAGAAGCTTCATCCGTGTTCTACTATGGTGCTTTTAGTGTCTCCGCATACTGCAGCACGCGACATAGCTTTGCAGACGATAAGTACAACCATTTCAGAGAGAAGAGCGGCCAATGTGACGCACTGCTTTAAGTCGATTCGATAATATATTCCGAAAACGGACGGATTTCTCAGGTTTTTACTACATATGAACACTTTTCGCATCCTCCCGTGACACTCGGCTGCTAGTAATCCTTTCATGCTCAATCATAAGGTCCTACCTCATGTCCAAGGCACCAAAGCCAGCTAAAAAGTCAATTTTCGATACCTAAAACTTGAATTGTACTACTCCTTACTGGCTATTACATCAACTTAGAAGCTTCATCTGTGTTCTACTATGGTGCTTTTAGTGACTCCGCATACCGCAGCACGCGACATAGCTTTGCAGACGATAAGTACAACCGTTTCAGAGAGAAGAGCAGGCAATATGACGATCTTGTTTCAAGTTGATTCGATAACAACTGACGAAAAAGGATAGATTTCTCAGGTTTTTACTGCATATGAACACTTTTCACATACTCCCGTGCAACGCGGCTGATAGTCCTCCTTTAATGCAGAATCTTAAGGTCCTAGCTCATGTCCAAGGCGCCAAAGCCAGCTAAAAAGTCAATATTCGATACCTAAAACTTGAATTGTACTACTCCTTACTGGCTATTACATCAACTTAGAAGCTTCATCTGTGTTCTACTATGGTGCTTTTAGTGTCTCCGCATACCGCAGCACGCGACATAGCTTTGCAGACGATAAGTACAGCCGTTTCAGAGAGAAGGGGGGCCAATGTGACGAACTGGCTTTAAGTCGATTCGATAACAAATGACGAAAATGGACGGATTTCTCAGGTTTTTACTACATATGAACACTTTTCACATACTCCCGTGCAACTCGGCTGCTAGTCTTCCTTTCATGCAGAATCTTAAGGTCCTAGCTCATGTCCAAGGCATAAAAGCCAGCTAAAAAGTCAATAATCGATACCTAAAACTTGAATTGTACTACTTCTCACTGGCTATCACATCAATTTAGAATCTTCATCCGTGTTCTACTATGGTGCTTTTAGTGTCTCCGCATACTGCAGCGCGCGACATAGCTTTGCAGACGATAAGTACAACCGTTTCAGAGAGAAGAGCGGCCAATGTGACGCACTGCTTTAAGTCGATTCGATAATATATTCCGAAAACGGACGGATTTCTCAGGTTTTTACTACATATGAACACTTTTCGCATCCTCCCGTGCCACTCGGCTGCTAGTAATCCTTTCATGCACAATCATAAGGTCCTACCTCATGTCCAAGGCACCAAAGCCAGCTAAAAAGTCAATTTTCGATACCTAAAACTTGAATTGTACTACTCCTTACTGGCTATTACATCAACTTAGAAGCTTCATCTGTGTTCTACTATGGTGCTTTTAGTGACTCCGCATACCGCAGCACGCGACATAGCTTTGCAGACGATAAGTACAACCGTTTCAGAGAGAAGAGCGGGCAATATGACGATCTGGCTTCAAGTTGATTCGATAACAACTGACGAAAAAGGATGGATTTCTCAGGTTTTTACTGCATATGAACACTTTTCACATTCTCCCATTCAACTCGGCTGCTAGTCCTCCTTTCATGCAGAATCTTAAGGACATAGCTCATGTCCAAGGCACCAAAGCCAGCTAAAAAGTCAATAATCGATACCTAAAACTTGAATTGTACTACTTCTTACTGGCTATTACATCAAATTTAAAGCTTCATCTGAGTTCTACTATGGTGCTTTTAGTGTCTCCGCATACCGCAGCACGCGGCATAGCTTTGCAGACGATAAGTACAACGGTTTCAGAGAGAAAAGCGGGCAATGTGACGATCTGGCTTCAAGTTGATTCGATAACAAATGACTAAAACGGACGGATTTCTCAGGTTTTTACTACATATGAACACTTTCCACATTCTCCAATGCAACTCGGCTGCTAGTCCTCCTTTCATGCAGAATCTTAAGGACATAGCTCATGTCCAAGGCACCAAAGCCAGCTAAAAAGTCAATAATCGATACCTAAATTGACTACATCTTACTAGCTATTACATCAACTTAGAAGCTTCATCTGTGTTCCACTATGGTGATTTTAGTGTCTCCGCAAACCGCAGCACGCGTCACAGCTTTGCAGACGATAAGTACAACCGTTTCAGAGAGAAGAGAGGCCAATGTGACGATCTGGCTTTAAGTCGATTCGATAACAAATGACGAAAATGGACGGATTTCTCAGGTTTTTACTACATATGAACACTTGTCACATAGTCCCGTGCAACGCGGCTGCTATTCCTCCTTTCATGCAGAATCTTAAGGTCTTAGCTCATGTCCAAGGCGCCAAAGCCAGCTAAAAAGTCAATATCCGATACCTAAAACTTGAATTGTACTACTCCTTACTGGCTATTACATCAACTTAGTAGCTTCATCTGTGTTCTACTATGGTGCTTTTAGTGTCTCCGCATACCGCAGCACGCGACATAGCTTTGCAGACGATAAGTAGAACCGTTTCAGAGAGAAGAGCGGCCAATGTGACGCACTGCTTTAAGTCGATTCGATAATAAATTACGAAAACGGACGAATTTCTCAGGTTTTTACTACATATGAACACTTTTCGCATCCTCCCGTGCAACTCGGCTGCTAGTCCTCCTTTCATGCAGAATCTTAAGGTCCTAGCTCATGTCCAAGGCGCCAAAGCCAGCTAAAAAGTCAATATTCGATACCTAAAACTTGAATTGTACAACTCGTAACTGGCTATTACATCAACTTAGAAGCTTCATCTGTGTTCTACTATGGTGCTTTTAGTGTCTCCGCATACCGCAGCACGCGACATAGCTTTGCAGACGATAAGTACAACCGCTTCAGAGAGAAGAGGGGCCAATGTGACGAACTGGCCTCAAGTCGATTAGATAACAAATGACGAAAATGGACGGATTTCTCAGGTTTTTACTACATATGAACACTTTTCACATACTCCCGTGCAACGCGGCTGATAGTCCTCCTTTCATGCAGAATCTTAAGGTCCTAGCTCATGTCCAAGGCACCAAAGCCAGCTAAAAAGTCAATATTCGATACCTAAAACTTGAATTGTACTACTCCTTACTGGCTATTACATCAACTTAGAAGCTTCATCTATGTTCTACTATGGTGCTTTTAGTGTCTCCGCATACCGCAGCGCGCGACATAGCTTTGCAGACGATAAGTACAACCGTTTCAGAGAGAAGAGGGGCCAATGTGACGAACTGGCTTTAAGTCGATTCGATAACAAATGACGAAAATGGACGGATTTCTCAGTTTTTTACTACATATGAACACTTTTCACATACTCCCGTGCAACTCGGCTGCTAGTCCTCCTTTCATGCAGAATCTTAAGGTCCTAGCTCATGTCCAAGGCACCTAAGCCAGCTAAAAAGTCAATAAGCGATACCTAAAACTTGAATTGTACTATTTCTCACTGGCTATCACATCAACTTAGAACCTTCATCTGTGTTCTACTATGGTGCTTTTAGTGTCTCCGCATACCGCAGCACGCGACATAGCTTTGCAGACGATAAGTACAAGCGTATCAGGGAGAAGAGGGGCCAATGTGACGATCTGGCTTTAAGTCGATTCGATAACAAGTGACGAAAACGGACGGATTTCTCAGGTTTATACTACATATGAACACTTTTTACATTCTCCCGTGCAACTCGGCTGCTAGTCCTCCTTTCATGCAGAATCGTTAGGTCCTAGCTCATGTCCAAGGCACCAAAGCCAGCAAAAAAGTCTATAATCGATACCTAAATCTTGAATTGTACTACTTCTTACTGGCAATTACATCAACTTTGAAGCTTCATCTGTATTCTACTATGGTGATTTTAGTGTCTCCGCATACCGCAGCACGCGACATAGCTTTGCAGACGATAAGTACAACCGTTTCAGAGAGAAGAGAGGCCAATGTGACGATCTGGCTTTAAGTCGATTCGATAACAAATGACGAAAATGGACGGATTTCTCAGGTTTTTACTACATATGAACACTTGTCACATAGTCCCGTGCAACGCGGCTGCTAGTCCTCCTTTCATGCAGAATCTTAAGGTCCTAGCTCATGTCCAAAGCACCAAAGCCAGCAAAAAAGACAATAATCGATACCTAAATCTTGAATTGTACTACTTCTTACTGGCTATTACATCAACTTTGAAGCTTCATCTGTGTTCTACTATTGTGCTTTTAGTGTCTCCGCATACCGCAGCACGCGGCATAGCTTTGCAGACGATAAGTACAACCGTTTCAGAGAGAAGAGCGGCCAATGTGACGATCTGGCTTTAAGTCGATTCGATAACAAATGACGAAAACGGACGGATTTCTCAGGTTTTTACTACATATGAACACTTTTCACATTCTCCCATGCAACTCGGCTGCTAGTCCTCCTTTCATGCAGAATCATAAGGTCCAAGCTCATGTCCAAGGCACAAAAGCCAGCTAAAAAGTCAATAATCGATACCTAAATCTTGAATTGTACTACTTCTTACTGTCTATTACATCAACTTAGAAGCTTAATCTGTGTTCTACTATGGTGCTTTTAGTGTCTCCGCATACCGCAGCACGCGACATAGCTTTGCAGACGATAAGTATTACCGTTTCAGAGAGAAGAGCGGCCAATGTGACGCACTGCTTTAAGTCGATTCCATAATAAATTACGAAAACGGACGGATTTCTCAGGTTTTTACTACATATGAACACTTTTCGCATCCTCCCGTGCAACTCGGCTGCTAGTCCTCCTGTCATGCAGAATCTTAAGGTCCTAGCTCATGTCCAAGGCGCCAAAGCCAGCTAAAAAGTCAATATTCGATACCTAAAACTTGAATTGTACTACTTCTCACTGGCTATCACATCAACTTAGAAGCTTCATCTGTGTTCTACTACGGTCCTTTTAGTGTCTCCGCATACTGCAGCACGCGACATAGCTTTGCAGACGATAAGTACAACCGTTTCAGAGAGAAGAGCGGCCAATGTGACGATCTGCTTTAAGTCGATTCGATAACAAATGACGAAAACGGACGGATTTCTCATTTTTTTACTACAGATGAACACTATTCACATTCTCCCATGCGTCTCGGCTGCTAGTCCTCCTTTCATGCAGTATCATAAGGTCCTAGCTCATGTCCAAGTCATAAAAGCCAGCTAAAAAGTCAATAATCGATACCTAAAACTTGAATTGTACTACTTCTCACTGGCTATCACATCAACTTAGAAGCTTCATCCGTGTTCTACTATGGTGCTTTTAGTGTCTCCGCATACTGCAGCACGCGACATAGCTTTGCAGACGATAAGTACAACCATTTCAGAGAGAAGAGCGGCCAATGTGACGCACTGCTTTAAGTCGATTCGATAATATATTCCGAAAACGGACGGATTTCTCAGGTTTTTACTACATATGAACACTTTTCGCATCCTCCCGTGACACTCGGCTGCTAGTAATCCTTTCATGCTCAATCATAAGGTCCTACCTCATGTCCAAGGCACCAAAGCCAGCTAAAAAGTCAATTTTCGATACCTAAAACTTGAATTGTACTACTCCTTACTGGCTATTACATCAACTTAGAAGCTTCATCTGTGTTCTACTATGGTGCTTTTAGTGACTCCGCATACCGCAGCACGCGACATAGCTTTGCAGACGATAAGTACAACCGTTTCAGAGAGAAGAGCAGGCAATATGACGATCTTGTTTCAAGTTGATTCGATAACAACTGACGAAAAAGGATGAATTTCTCAGGTTTTTACTACATATGAACACTTTTCACATTCTCCCATTCAACTCGGCTGCTAGTCCTCCTTTCATGCAGAATCTTAAGGACATAGCTCATGTCCAAGGCACCAAAGCCAGCTAAAAAGTCAATAATCGATACCTAAGACTTGAATTGTACTACTTCTTACTGGCTATTACATCAACTTTGAAGCTTCATCTGAGTTCTACTATGGTGCTTTTAGTGTCTCCGCATACCGCAGCACGCGGCATAGCTTTGCAGACGATAAGTACAACGGTTTCAGAGAGAAAAGCGGGCAATGTGACGATCTGGCTTCAAGTTGATTCGATAACAAATGACTAAAACGGACGGATTTCTCAGGTTTTTACTACATATGAACACTTTCCACATTCTGCAATGCAACTCGGCTGCAAGTCCTCCTTTCATGCAGAATCTTAAGGACATAGCTCATGTCCAAGGCACCTAAGCCAGCTAAAAAGTCAATAATCGATACCTAAATTGACTACATCTTACTAGCTATTACATCAACTTAGAAGCTTCATCTGTGTTCCACTATGGTGATTTTAGTGTCTCCGCAAACCGCAGCACGCGACATAGCTTTGCAGACGATAAGTACAACCGTTTCAGAGAGAAGAGAGGCCAATGTGACGATCTGGCTTTAAGTCGATTCGATAACAAATGACGAAAATGGACGGATTTCTCAGGTTTTTACTACATATCAACACTTGTCACTCAGTCCCGTGCAACGCGGCTGCTAGTCCTCCTTTCATGCAGAATCTTAAGGTCCTAGCTCATGTCCAAGGCACAAAAGCCAGCTAAAAAGTCCATAATCGATACCTAAAACTTGAATTGTACTACTTCTCACTGGCTATCACATCAACTTAGAAGCTTCATCTGCGTTCTACTATGGTGCTTTTAGTGTCTCCGCATACTGCAGCACGCGACATAGCTTTGCAGACGATAAGTACAACCGTTTCAGAGAGAAAAGCGGGCAATGTGACGATCTGGCTTCAAGTTGATTCGGTAACAAATGACTAAAACGGACGGATTTCTCAGGTTTTTACTACATATGAACACTTTCCACATTCTCCAATGCAACTCGGCTGCTAGTCCTCCTTTCATGCAGAATCTTAAGGTCCTAGCTCACGTCCAAGGCACCAAAGCCAGCTAAAAAGTCAATATTCGATACCTAAAACTTGAATTGTACTACTCCTTACTGTCTATTACATCAACTTAGAAGCTTCATCTGTGTTCTACTATGGTGCTTTTAGTGTCTCCGCATACCGCAGCACGCGACATAGCTTTGCAGACGATAAGTACAACCGTTTCAGAGAGAAGAGGGGCCAATGTGACGAACTGGCTTTAGGTCGATTCGATAACAAATGACGAAAATGGACGGATTTCTCAGGTTTGTACTACATATGAACACTTTTCACATACTCCCGTGCAACGCGGCTGCTAGTCCTCCTTTCATGCAGAATCTTAAGGTCCTAGCTCATGTCCAAGGCACCTAAGCCAGCTAAAAAGTCAATAATCGATACCTAAAACTTGAATTGTACTACTTCTCACTGGCTATCACATCAACTTAGAACCTTCATCTGTGTTCTTCTATGGTGCTTTTAGTGTCTCCGCATACCGCAGCACGCGACATAGCTTTGCAGACGATAAGTACAACCGTTTCAGAGAGAAGAGGGGCCAATGTGACGATCTGCCTTTAAGTCGATTCGATAACAAGTGACGAAAACGGACGGATTTCTCAGGTTTATACTACATATGAACACTTTTTACATTCTCCCTTGCAACTCGGCTGCTAGTCCTCCTTTCATGCAGAATCGTAAGGTCCTAGCTCATGTCCAAGGCACCAAAGCCAGCAAAAAAGTCAATAATCGATACCTAAATCTTGAATTGTACTACTTCTTACTTGCTATTACATCAACTTAGAAGCTTCATCTGTGTTCTACTATGGTGCTTTTAGTGTCTCCGCATACTGCAGCACGCGACATAGCTTTGCAGACGATAAGTACAACCGTTTCAGAGAGAAGAGGAGCCCATGTGACGATCTGGCTTTAAGTCGATTCGATAACAAATGATGAAAACGGACGGATTTCTCAGGTTTTTACTACATATGAACACTTTTTACATTCTCCCGTGCAACTCGGCTGCTAGTCCTCCTTTCATGCAGAATCTTAAGGTCCTAGGTCATGTCCAAGGCACAAAAGCCAGCAAAAAAGTCAATAATCGATACCTAAAACTTTAATTGTACTACTTCTCACTGGCTATCACATCAACTTAGAAGCTTCATCTGCGTTCTACTATGGTGCTTTTAGTGTCTCCGCATACTGCAGCACGCGACATAGCTTTGCAGACGATAAGTACAACCGTTTCAGAGAGAAAAGCGGGCAATGTGACGATCTGGCTTCAAGTTGATTCGATAACAAATGACTAAAACGGACGGATTTCTCAGGTTTTTACTACATATGAACACTTTCAACATTCTCCTATGCAATTCGGCTGCTAGTCCTCCTTTCATGCAGAATCTTAAGGACATAGCTCATGTCCAAGGCACCAAAGCCAGCTAAAAAGTCAATAATCGATACCTAAATTGACTACATCTTACTAGCTATTAGATCAACTTAGAAGCTTCATCTGTGTTCCACTATGGTGAATTTAGTGTCTCCGCATACCGCAGCACGCGACATAGCTTTGCAGACGATAAGTACAACCGTTTCAGAGAGAAGAGAGGCCAATGTGACGATCTGGCTTTAAGTCGATTCGATAACAAATGACGAAAATGGACGGATTTCTCAGGTTTTTACTACATATGAGCACTTGTCACATAGTCCCGTGCAACTCGGCTGCTAGTCCTCCTTTCATGCAGAATCTTAAGGTCCTAGCTCATGTCCAAGGCACCAAAGCCAGCAAAAAAGACATTAATCGATACCTAAATCTTGAATTGTACTACTTCTTACTGGCTATTACATCAACTTTGAAGCTTCATCTGTGTTCTACTATGGTGCTTTTAGTGTCTCCGCATACAGCAGCACGCGACATAGCTTTGCAGACAATAAGTACAACCGTTTCAGAGAGAAGAGCGGCCAATGTGACGATCTGGCTTTAAGTCGATTCGATAACAAATGACGAAAACGGACGGATTTCTCAGGTTTTTACTACATATGAACACTTTTCACATTCTCCCATGCAACTCGGCTGCTAGTCCTCCTTTCATGCAGAATCTTAAGGTCCTAGCTCATGTCCAAGGCGCCAAAGCCAGCTAAAAAGTCAATATTCGATACCTAAAACTTGAATTGTACTACTCCTTACTGGCTATTACATCAACTTAGAAGCTTCATCTGTGTTCTACTATGGTGCTTTTAGTGTCTCCGCATACCGCAGCACGCGATATAGCTTTGCAGATGATAAGTACAACCGTTTCAGAGAGAAGAGGGGCCAATGTGACGAACTGGCCTCAAGTCGATTAGATAACAAATGACGAAAATGGACGGATTTCACAGGTTTTTACTACATATGAAAACTTTTCACATACTCCCGTGCAACGTGGCTGATAGTACTCCTTTAATGCAGAATCTTAAGGTCCTAGCTCATGTCCAAGGCACCAAAGCCAGCTAAAAAGTCAATATTCGATACCTAAAACTTGAATTGTACTACTCCTTATTGGCTATTACATCAACTTAGAACCTTCATCTGTATTCTACTATGGTGCTTTTAGTGTCTCCGCATACCGCAGCACGCGACATAGCTTTGCAGACGATAAGTACAACCGTTTCAGAGAGAAGAGGGGCCAATGTGACGAACTGGCTTTAAGTCGATTCGATAACAAATGACAAAAATGGACGGATTTCTCAGGTTTTTACTACATATGAACACTTTTCATACACTCCCGTGCAACGCGGCTGCTAGTCCTCCTTTCATGCAGAATCTTAAGGTCCTAGCTCATGTCCAAGGCACCTAAGCCAGCTAAAAAGTCAATAATCGATACCTAAAACTTGAATTGTAGTATTTCTCACTGGCTATCACATCAACTTAGAACCTTCATCTGTGTTCTACTATGGTGCTTTTAGTGTCTCCGCATACCGCAGCACGCGACATAGCTTTGCAGACGATAAGTACAACCGTTTCAGAGAGAAGAGCGGCCAATGTGACGATCTGGCTTTAAGTCGATTCGATAACAAATGACGAAAACGGACGGATTTCTCAGGTTTTTACTACATATGAACACTTTTCACATTCTCCCATGTAACTCGGCTGCTAGTCCTCCTTTCATGCAGAATCTTAAGGTCCTAGCTCATGTCCAAGGCACAATAGCCAGCTTGTAAGTCAATAATCGATACCTAAAACTTGAATTGTACTACTTCTCACTGGCTATCACATCAACTTAGAAGCTTCATCTGCGTTCTACTATGGTGCTTTTAGTGTCTCCGCATACTGCAGCACGCGACATAGCTTTGCAGACGATAAGTACAACCGTTTCAGAGAGAAAAGCGGGCAATGTGACGATCTGGCTTCAAGTTGATTCGATAACAAATGACTAAAACGGACGGATTTCTCAGGTTTTTACTACATATGAACACTTTCCACATTCTCCAATGCAACTCGGCTGCTAGTCCTCCTTTCATGCAGATTCTTAAGGACATAGCTCATGTCCAAGGCACCAAAGCCAGCAAAAAAGTCAATAATCGATACCTAAATCTTGAATTGTACTACTTCTTACTGGCTATTACATCAACTTTGAAGCTTCATCTGTATTCTACTATGGTGCTTTTAGTGTCTCCGCATACCGCAGCACGCGACATAGCTTTGCAGACGATAAGTACAACCGTTTCAGAGAGAAGAGGGGCCAATGTGACGATCTGGCTTTAAGTCGATTCGATAACAAGTGACGAAAACGGACGGATTTCTCAGGTTTATACTACATATGAACACTTTTTACATTCTCCCGTGCAACTCGGCTGCTAGTCCTCCTTTCATGCAGAATCGTAAGGTCCTAGCTCATGTCCAAGGCACCAAAGCCAGCAAAAAAGTCAATAATCGATACCTAAATCTTGAATTGTACTACTTCTTACTGGCTATTACATCAACTTTGAAGCTTCATCTGTATTCTACTATTGTGCTTTTAGTGTCTCCGCATACCGCAGCACGCGACATAGCTTTGCAGACGATAAGTACAACCGTTTCAGAGAGAAGAGCGGCCAATGTGACAAGCTGGCTTTAAGTCGATTCGATAACAAAGGACGAAAACGGATGCTTTTTTCAGGTTTTTACTACATATGAACACTTTTCACATTCTCCCAAGCAACTCGGCTGCTAGTCCTCCTTCCGTGCGGAATCAAAAGGTCCTAGCTCATGTCCAAGGCACAAAAGCAAGCTAAAAGGTCAATAATCGATTCCTAAAACTTGAATTGTACTACTTCTTACTGGCTATTACATCAACTTAGAAGCTTAATCTGTGTTCTACTATGGTGCTTTTAGTGTCTCCGCATACCGCAGCACGCGACATAGCTTTGCAGACGATAAGTACAACCGTTTCAGAGAGAAGAGGGGCCCATGTGACGAACTGGCTTTAAGTCGATTCGATAA
Source organism: Schistocerca gregaria (assembly GCF_023897955.1). NCBI lineage: Eukaryota > Metazoa > Arthropoda > Insecta > Orthoptera > Acrididae > Schistocerca > Schistocerca gregaria. The sequence continues at coordinate 4,398,390 of NW_026061756.1, read as the reverse complement.
CAAATGACGAAAACGGACGGATTTCTCAGGCTTTTACTACATATGAACACTTTTTACATCCTCCCGTGCAACGCGTCTGCTAGTCCTCCTTTCATGCAGAATCTTTAGGTCCTAGCTCATGTCCAAGGCACCAAAGCCAGCTAAGAAGTCAATAATCGATACCTAAAACTTGAATTGTACTACTTCTCACTGGCTATCAGATCAACTTAGAAGCTTCATCTGTGTTCTACTATGGTGCTTTTAGTGTCTCCGCATACTGCAGCACGCGACATAGCTTTGCAGACGATAAGTACAACCGTTTCAGAGAGAAGAGGGGCCCATGTGACGATCTGGCTTTAAGTCGATTCGATAACAAATGACGAAAACGGACGGATTTCTCAGGTTTATACTACATATGAACACTTTCCACATTCTCCAATGCAACTCGGCTGCTAGTCCTCCTTTCATGCAGAATCTTAAGGACATAGCTCATGTCCAAGGCACCAAAGCCAGCTAAAAAGTAAATAATCAATACCTAAATTGACTACATCTTCCTAGCTATTACATCAACTTAGAAGCTTCATCTGTGTTCCACTATGGTGATTTTAGTGTCTCCGCAAACCGCAGCACGCGACATAGCTTTGCAGACGATAAGTACAACCGTTTCAGAGAGAAGAGTGGCCAATGTGACGATCTGGCTTTAAGTCGATTCGATAACAAATGACGAAAATGGACGGATTTCTCAGGTTTTTACTACATATGAACACTTGTCACATAGTCCCGTGCAACGCGGCTGCTAGTCCTCCTTTCATGCAGAATCTTAAGGTCCTAGCTCATGTCCAAGGCACCAAAGCCAGCTAAAAAGTCAATAATCGATACCTAAAACTTGAATTGTACTACTTCTCACTGGCTATCACATCAACTTAGAAGCTTCATCTGTGTTCTACTATGGTGCTTTTAGTGTCTCCGCATACCGCAGCACGCGACATAGCTTTGCAGACGATAAGTACAACCGTTTCAGAGAGAAGAGGGGCCCATGTGACGAACTGGCTTTAAGTCGATTCGATAACAAATGACGAAAACGGACGGATTTCTCAGGTTTTTACTACATATGAACACTTTTTACATCCTCCCGTGCAACGCGGCTGCTAGTCCTCCTTTCATGTAGAATCTTTAGGTCCTAGCTCATGTCCAAGGCACCAAAGCCAGCTAAGAAGTCAATAATCGATACCTAAAACTTGAATTGTACTACTTCTCACTGGCTATCAGATCAACTTAGAAGCTTCATCTGTGTTCTACTATGGTGCTTTTAGTGTCTCCGCATACTGCAGCACGCGACATAGCTTTGCAGACGATAAGTACAACCGTTTCAGAGAGAAGAGGGGCCCATGTGACGATCTGGCTTTAAGTCAATTCGATAACAAATGACGAAAACGGACGGATTTCTCAGGTTTATACTACAGATGAACACTATTCACATTCTCCCATGCATCTCGGCTGCTAGTCCTCCTTTCATGCAGAATCATAAGGTCCTAGCTTATGTCCAAGGCATAAAAGCCAGCTAAAAAGTCAATAATCGATACCTAAAACTTGAATTGTACTACTTCTCACTGGCTATCACATCAACTTAGAAGCTTCATCCGTGTTCTACTATGGTGCTTTTAGTGTCTCCGCATACTGCAGCACGCGACATAGCTTTGCAGACGATAAGTACAACCGTTTCAGAGAGAAGAGCGGGCAATATGACGATCTGGCTTCAAGTTTATTCGATAACAACTGACGAAAACGGACGGATTTCTCATTTTTTTACTACAGATGAACACTATTCACATTCTCCCATGCATCTCGGCTGCTATTCCTCCTTTCATGCAGAATCTTAAGGTCCTAGCTCATGTCCAAGGCACCAAAGCCAGCTAAAAAGTATATAATCGATACCTAAAACTTGAATTGTACTACTTCTTACTGGCTATTACATCAACTTTGAAGCTTCATCTGAGTTCTACTATGGTGCTTTTAGTGTCTCCGCATACCGCAGCACGCGGCATAGCTTTGCAGACGATAAGTACAACGGGTTCAGAGAGAAAAGCGGGCAATGTGACGATCTGGCTTCAAGTTGATTCGATAACAAATGACTAAAACGGACGGATTTCTCAGGTTTTTACTACATATGAACACATTTTACATTCTCCCGTGCAACTCGGCTGCTAGTCCTCCTTTCATGCAGAATCTTAAGGTCCTAGCTCATGTCCAAGGCACCAAAGCCAGCTAAAAAGTCAATAATCGATACCTAAAACTTGAATTGTACTACTTCTCACTAGTTATCACAATAACTTAGAAGCTTCATCTGTGTTCTACTATGGTCCTTTTAGTGTCTCCGCATACTGCAGCACGCGTCATAGCATTGCAGACGATAAGTACAACCGTTTCAGAGAGAAGAGCGGCCAATGTGACGATCTGGCTTTAAGTCGATTCGATAACAAATGACGAAAACGGACGGATTTCTCATTTTTTTTTCTACATATGAACACTATTCACATTCTCCCATGCATCTCGGCTGCTAGTCCTCCTTTCATGCTGAGTCATAAGGTCCTAGCTCATGTCCAAGGCACAAAAGCCAGCTAAAAAGTCAATAATCGATACCTAAAACTCCAATTGTACTACTTCTTACTGGCTATTACATCAACCTAGAAGCTTAATCTGTGTTCTACTATGGTGCATTTAGTGTCTCCGCATACCGCAGCACTCGACATAGCTTTGCAGACGATAAGTACAACCGTGTCAGAGAGAAGAGGGGCCAATGTGACGAACTGGCCTCAAGTCGGTTAGATAACAAATGACGAAAATGGACGGATTTCACAGGTTTTTACTACATATGAACACTTTTCACATACTCCCGTGCAACGCGGCTGCTAGTCCTCCTTTCATGCAGAATCTTAAGGTCCTAGCTCATGTCCAAGGCACCAAAGCCAGCTAAAAAGTCAATATGCGATACCTAAAACTTGAGTTGTACTTCTCCTTACTGGCTATTACATCAACTTAGAAGCTTCATCTGTGTTCTACTATGGTGCTTTTAGTGTCTCCGCATACCGCAGCACGCGACATAGCTTTGCAGACGATAAGTACAACCGTTTCAGAGAGAAGAGCGGCCAATGTGACAATCTGGCTTTAAGTCGATTCGATAACAAATGACGAAAACGGACGAATTTTTCAGGTTTTTACTACATATGAACACTTTTCACATTCTCCCAAGCAACTCGGCTGCTAGTCCTCCTTCCGTGCGGAATCATAAGGTCCTAGCTCATGTCCAAGGCACAAAAGCCAGGTAAAAGGTCAATAATCGATACCTAAAACTTGAATTGTACTACTTCTTACTGGCTATTACATCAACTTAGAGGCTTAATCTGTGTTCTACTATGGTGCTTTTAGTGTCTCCGCATACCGCGGCACGCGACATAGCTTTGCAGACGATAAGTACAACCGTTTCAGAGAGAAGAGGGGCCCATGTGACGATCTGGCTTTAAGTCGATTCGATAACAAATGACGAAAACGGACGGATTTCTCAGGTTTTTACTACATATGAACAGTTTTTACATCCTCCCGTGCAACGTTGCTGCTAGTCCTCCTTTCATGCAGAATCTTTAGGTCCTAGCTCATGTCCAAGGCACCAAAGCCAGCAAAAAAGTCAATAATCGATACCTAAATCTTGAATTGTACTACTTCTTACTGGCTATTACATCAACTTTGAAGCTTCATCTGTATTCTACTATGGTGCTTTTAGTGTCTCCGCATACCGCAGCACGCGACATAGCTTTGCAGACGATAAGTACAACCGTTTCAGAGAGAAGAGGGGCCAATGTGACGATCTGGCTTTAAGTCGATTCGATAACAAATGACGAAAACGGACGGATTTCTCAGGTTTTTACTACATATGAACACTTTTCATACACTCCCGTGCAACGCGGCTGCTAGTCCTCCTTTCATGCAGAATCTTAAGGTCCTAGCTCATGTCCAAGGCACCTAAGCCAGCTAAAAAGTCAATAATCGATACCTAAAACTTGAATTGTAGTATTTCTCACTGGCTATCACATCAACTTAGAACCTTCATCTGTGTTCTACTATGGTGCTTTTAGTGTCTCCGCATACCGCAGCACGCGACATAGCTTTGCAGACGATAAGTACAACCGTTTCAGAGAGAAGAGCGGCCAATGTGACGATCTGGCTTTAAGTCGATTCGATAACAAATGACGAAAACGGACGGATTTCTCAGGTTTTTACTACATATGAACACTTTTCACATTCTCCCATGTAACTCGGCTGCTAGTCCTCCTTTCATGCAGAATCTTAAGGTCCTAGCTCATGTCCAAGGCACAATAGCCAGCTTGTAAGTCAATAATCGATACCTAAAACTTGAATTGTACTACTTCTCACTGGCTATCACATCAACTTAGAAGCTTCATCTGCGTTCTACTATGGTGCTTTTAGTGTCTCCGCATACTGCAGCACGCGACATAGCTTTGCAGACGATAAGTACAACCGTTTCAGAGAGAAAAGCGGGCAATGTGACGATCTGGCTTCAAGTTGATTCGATAACAAATGACTAAAACGGACGGATTTCTCAGGTTTTTACTACATATGAACACTTTCCACATTCTCCAATGCAACTCGGCTGCTAGTCCTCCTTTCATGCAGATTCTTAAGGACATAGCTCATGTCCAAGGCACCAAAGCCAGCAAAAAAGTCAATAATCGATACCTAAATCTTGAATTGTACTACTTCTTACTGGCTATTACATCAACTTTGAAGCTTCATCTGTATTCTACTATGGTGCTTTTAGTGTCTCCGCATACCGCAGCACGCGACATAGCTTTGCAGACGATAAGTACAACCGTTTCAGAGAGAAGAGGGGCCAATGTGACGATCTGGCTTTAAGTCGATTCGATAACAAGTGACGAAAACGGACGGATTTCTCAGGTTTATACTACATATGAACACTTTTTACATTCTCCCGTGCAACTCGGCTGCTAGTCCTCCTTTCATGCAGAATCGTAAGGTCCTAGCTCATGTCCAAGGCACCAAAGCCAGCAAAAAAGTCAATAATCGATACCTAAATCTTGAATTGTACTACTTCTTACTGGCTATTACATCAACTTTGAAGCTTCATCTGTATTCTACTATTGTGCTTTTAGTGTCTCCGCATACCGCAGCACGCGACATAGCTTTGCAGACGATAAGTACAACCGTTTCAGAGAGAAGAGCGGCCAATGTGACAAGCTGGCTTTAAGTCGATTCGATAACAAAGGACGAAAACGGATGCTTTTTTCAGGTTTTTACTACATATGAACACTTTTCACATTCTCCCAAGCAACTCGGCTGCTAGTCCTCCTTCCGTGCGGAATCAAAAGGTCCTAGCTCATGTCCAAGGCACAAAAGCAAGCTAAAAGGTCAATAATCGATTCCTAAAACTTGAATTGTACTACTTCTTACTGGCTATTACATCAACTTAGAAGCTTAATCTGTGTTCTACTATGGTGCTTTTAGTGTCTCCGCATACCGCAGCACGCGACATAGCTTTGCAGACGATAAGTACAACCGTTTCAGAGAGAAGAGGGGCCCATGTGACGAACTGGCTTTAAGTCGATTCGATAACAAATGACGAAAACGGACGGATTTCTCAGGCTTTTACTACATATGAACACTTTTTACATCCTCCCGTGCAACGCGTCTGCTAGTCCTCCTTTCATGCAGAATCTTTAGGTCCTAGCTCATGTCCAAGGCACCAAAGCCAGCTAAGAAGTCAATAATCGATACCTAAAACTTGAATTGTACTACTTCTCACTGGCTATCAGATCAACTTAGAAGCTTCATCTGTGTTCTACTATGGTGCTTTTAGTGTCTCCGCATACTGCAGCACGCGACATAGCTTTGCAGACGATAAGTACAACCGTTTCAGAGAGAAGAGGGGCCCATGTGACGATCTGGCTTTAAGTCGATTCGATAACAAATGACGAAAACGGACGGATTTCTCAGGTTTATACTACATATGAACACTTTCCACATTCTCCAATGCAACTCGGCTGCTAGTCCTCCTTTCATGCAGAATCTTAAGGACATAGCTCATGTCCAAGGCACCAAAGCCAGCTAAAAAGTAAATAATCAATACCTAAATTGACTACATCTTCCTAGCTATTACATCAACTTAGAAGCTTCATCTGTGTTCCACTATGGTGATTTTAGTGTCTCCGCAAACCGCAGCACGCGACATAGCTTTGCAGACGATAAGTACAACCGTTTCAGAGAGAAGAGTGGCCAATGTGACGATCTGGCTTTAAGTCGATTCGATAACAAATGACGAAAATGGACGGATTTCTCAGGTTTTTACTACATATGAACACTTGTCACATAGTCCCGTGCAACGCGGCTGCTAGTCCTCCTTTCATGCAGAATCTTAAGGTCCTAGCTCATGTCCAAGGCACCAAAGCCAGCTAAAAAGTCAATAATCGATACCTAAAACTTGAATTGTACTACTTCTCACTGGCTATCACATCAACTTAGAAGCTTCATCTGTGTTCTACTATGGTGCTTTTAGTGTCTCCGCATACCGCAGCACGCGACATAGCTTTGCAGACGATAAGTACAACCGTTTCAGAGAGAAGAGGGGCCCATGTGACGAACTGGCTTTAAGTCGATTCGATAACAAATGACGAAAACGGACGGATTTCTCAGGTTTTTACTACATATGAACACTTTTTACATCCTCCCGTGCAACGCGGCTGCTAGTCCTCCTTTCATGTAGAATCTTTAGGTGCTAGCTCATGTCCAAGGCACCAAAGCCAGCTAAGAAGTCAATAATCGATACCTAAAACTTGAATTGTACTACTTCTCACTGGCTATCAGATCAACTTAGAAGCTTCATCTGTGTTCTACTATGGTGCTTTTAGTGTCTCCGCATACTGCAGCACGCGACATAGCTTTGCAGACGATAAGTACAACCGTTTCAGAGAGAAGAGGGGCCCATGTGACGATCTGGCTTTAAGTCAATTCGATAACAAATGACGAAAACGGACGGATTTCTCAGGTTTATACTACAGATGAACACTATTCACATTCTCCCATGCATCTCGGCTGCTAGTCCTCCTTTCATGCAGAATCATAAGGTCCTAGCTTATGTCCAAGGCATAAAAGCCAGCTAAAAAGTCAATAATCGATACCTAAAACTTGAATTGTACTACTTCTCACTGGCTATCACATCAACTTAGAAGCTTCATCCGTGTTCTACTATGGTGCTTTTAGTGTCTCCGCATACTGCAGCACGCGACATAGCTTTGCAGACGATAAGTACAACCGTTTCAGAGAGAAGAGCGGGCAATATGACGATCTGGCTTCAAGTTTATTCGATAACAACTGACGAAAACGGACGGATTTCTCATTTTTTTACTACAGATGAACACTATTCACATTCTCCCATGCATCTCGGCTGCTATTCCTCCTTTCATGCAGAATCTTAAGGTCCTAGCTCATGTCCAAGGCACCAAAGCCAGCTAAAAAGTATATAATCGATACCTAAAACTTGAATTGTACTACTTCTTACTGGCTATTACATCAACTTTGAAGCTTCATCTGAGTTCTACTATGGTGCTTTTAGTGTCTCCGCATACCGCAGCACGCGGCATAGCTTTGCAGACGATAAGTACAACGGGTTCAGAGAGAAAAGCGGGCAATGTGACGATCTGGCTTCAAGTTGATTCGATAACAAATGACTAAAACGGACGGATTTCTCAGGTTTTTACTACATATGAACACATTTTACATTCTCCCGTGCAACTCGGCTGCTAGTCCTCCTTTCATGCAGAATCTTAAGGTCCTAGCTCATGTCCAAGGCACCAAAGCCAGCTAAAAAGTCAATAATCGATACCTAAAACTTGAATTGTACTACTTCTCACTAGTTATCACAATAACTTAGAAGCTTCATCTGTGTTCTACTATGGTCCTTTTAGTGTCTCCGCATACTGCAGCACGCGTCATAGCATTGCAGACGATAAGTACAACCGTTTCAGAGAGAAGAGCGGCCAATGTGACGATCTGGCTTTAAGTCGATTCGATAACAAATGACGAAAACGGACGGATTTCTCATTTTTTTTTCTACATATGAACACTATTCACATTCTCCCATGCATCTCGGCTGCTAGTCCTCCTTTCATGCTGAGTCATAAGGTCCTAGCTCATGTCCAAGGCACAAAAGCCAGCTAAAAAGTCAATAATCGATACCTAAAACTCCAATTGTACTACTTCTTACTGGCTATTACATCAACCTAGAAGCTTAATCTGTGTTCTACTATGGTGCATTTAGTGTCTCCGCATACCGCAGCACTCGACATAGCTTTGCAGACGATAAGTACAACCGTGTCAGAGAGAAGAGGGGCCAATGTGACGAACTGGCCTCAAGTCGGTTAGATAACAAATGACGAAAATGGACGGATTTCACAGGTTTTTACTACATATGAACACTTTTCACATACTCCCGTGCAACGCGGCTGCTAGTCCTCCTTTCATGCAGAATCTTAAGGTCCTAGCTCATGTCCAAGGCACCAAAGCCAGCTAAAAAGTCAATATGCGATACCTAAAACTTGAGTTGTACTTCTCCTTACTGGCTATTACATCAACTTAGAAGCTTCATCTGTGTTCTACTATGGTGCTTTTAGTGTCTCCGCATACCGCAGCACGCGACATAGCTTTGCAGACGATAAGTACAACCGTTTCAGAGAGAAGAGCGGCCAATGTGACAATCTGGCTTTAAGTCGATTCGATAACAAATGACGAAAACGGACGAATTTTTCAGGTTTTTACTACATATGAACACTTTTCACATTCTCCCAAGCAACTCGGCTGCTAGTCCTCCTTCCGTGCGGAATCATAAGGTCCTAGCTCATGTCCAAGGCACAAAAGCCAGGTAAAAGGTCAATAATCGATACCTAAAACTTGAATTGTACTACTTCTTACTGGCTATTACATCAACTTAGAGGCTTAATCTGTGTTCTACTATGGTGCTTTTAGTGTCTCCGCATACCGCGGCACGCGACATAGCTTTGCAGACGATAAGTACAACCGTTTCAGAGAGAAGAGGGGCCCATGTGACGATCTGGCTTTAAGTCGATTCGATAACAAATGACGAAAACGGACGGATTTCTCAGGTTTTTACTACATATGAACAGTTTTTACATCCTCCCGTGCAACGCGGCTGCTAGTCCTCCTTTCATGCAGAATCTTTAGGTCCTAGCTCATGTCCAAGGCACCAAAGCCAGCTAAAAAGTCAATAATCGATACCTAAAACTTGAATTGTACTACTTCTCACTAGTTATCACAATAACTTAGAAGCTTCATCTGTGTTCTACTATGGTCCTTTTAGTGTCTCCGCATACTGCAGCACGCGTCATAGCATTGCAGACGATAAGTACAACCGTTTCAGAGAGAAGAGGGGCCCATGTGACGATCGGGCTTTAAGTCGATTCGATAACAAATGACGAAAACGGACGGATTTCTCAGGTTTTTACTACATATGAAAACTTTTTACATTCTCCCGTGCAACTCGGCTGCTAGTCCTCCTTTCATGCAGAATCTTAAGGTCCTAGCTCATGTCCAAGGCACCAAAGCCAGCAAAAAAGTCAATAATCGATACCTAAATCTTGTATTGTACTACTTCTTACTGGCTATTACATCAACTTTGAAGCTTCATCTGTGTTCTACTATGGTGCTTTTAGTGTCTCCGCATACCGCAGCACGCGACATAGCTTTGCAGACGATAAGTACAACCGTTTCAGAGAGAAGAGCGGCCAATGTGACGATCTGGCTTTAAGTCGATTCGATAACAAATGACGAAAACGGACGGATTTCTCATTTTTTTTCTACAAATGAACACTATTCACATTCTCCCATGCATCTCGGCTGCTAGTCCTCCTTTCATGCAGAGTCATAAGGTCCTAGCTCATGTCCAAGGCACAAAAGCCAGCAAAAAAGTCAATAATCGATACCTAAAACTCCAATTGTACTACTTCTTACTGGCTATTACATCAACCTAGAAGCTTAATCTGTGTTCTACTATGGCGCTTTTAGTGTCTCCGCATACCGCAGCACTCGACATAGCTTTGCAGACGATAAGTACAACCGTTTCAGAGAGAAGAGCGGCCAATGTGACGCACTGCTTTAAGTCGATTCCATAATAAATTACGAAAACGGACGGATTTCTCAGGTTTTAACTACATATGAACACTTTTCGCATCCTCCCGTGCAACTCGGCTGCTAGTCCTCCTTTCATGCAGAATCTTAAGGTCCTAGCTCATGTCCAAGGCGCCAAAGCCAGCTAAAAAGTCAATATTCGATACCTAAAACTTGAATTGTACTACTCCTTACTGGCTATTACATCAACATAGAAGCTTCATCTGTGTTCTACTATGGTCCTTTTAGTGTCTCCGCATACCGCGGCACGCGACATAGCTTTGCAGACGGTAAGTACAACCGTTTCAGAGAGAAGAGTGGCCAATGTGACGATCTGGCTTTAAGTCGATTCGATAACAAATGACGAAAACGGACGGATTTCTCAGGTTTTTACTACATATGAACACTTTTTACATACTCCCGTGCAACGCGGCTGCTAGTCCTCCTTTCATGCAGAATCTTTAGGTCCTAGCTCATGTCCAAGGCACCAAAGCCAGCTAAAAAGTCAATAATCGATACCTAAAACTTGAATTGTACTACTTCTCACTGGCTATCACATCAACTTAGAAGCTTCATCTGTGTTCTACTATGGTGCTTTTAGTGTCTCCGCATACCGCAGCACGCGACATAGCTTTGCAGACGATAAGTACAACCGTTTCAGAGAGCAGAGCGGCCAATGTGACGATCTGGCTTTAAGTTGATTCGATAACAAATGACGAAAACGGAAGGATTTCTCATTTTTTTTCTACATATGAACACTATTCACATTCTCCCATGCATCTCGGCTGCTAGTCCTCCTTTCATGCAGAGTCATAAGGTCCTAGCTCATGTCCAAGGCACAAAAGCCAGCTAAAAAGTCAATATTCTATACCTAAAACTTGAATTGTACTTCTCCTTACTGGCTATTACATCAACTTAGAAGCTTCATCTGTGTTCTACTATGGTGCTTTTAGTGTCTCCGCATACCGCAGCACGCGACAAAGCTTTGCAGACGATAAGTACAACCGTTTCAGAGAGAAGAGCGGCCAATGTGACAATCTGGCTTTAAGTCGATTCGATAACAAATGACGAAAACGGACGAATTTTTCAGGTTTTTACTACATATGAACACTTTTCACATTCTCCCAAGCAACTCGGCTGCTAGTCCTCCTTCCGTGCGGAATCATAAGGTCCTAGCTCATGTCCAAGGCACAAAAGCCAGGTAAAAGTTCAATAATCGATACCTAAAACTTGAATTGTACTACTTCTTACTGGCTATTACATCAACTTAGAGGCTTAATCTGTGTTCTACTATGGTGCTTTTAGTGTCTCCGCATACCGCGGCACGCGACATAGCTTTGCAGACGATAAGTACAACCGTTTCAGAGAGAAGAGGGGCCCATGTGACGATCTGGCTTTAAGTCGATTCGATAACAAATGACGAAAACGGACGGATTTCTCAGGTTTTTACTACATATGAACACTTTTTACATCCTCCCGTGCAACGCGGCTGCTAGTCCTCCTTCCATGCAGAATCTTTAGGTCCTAGCTCATGTCCAAGGCACCAAAGCCAGCTAAAAAGTCAATAATCGATACCTAAAACTTGAATTGTACTACTTCTCACTGGCTATCACATCAACTTAGAAGCTTCATCTGTGTTCTACTATGGTCCTTTTAGTGTCTCCGCATACTGCAGCACGCGACATAGCTTTGCAGACGATAAGTACAACTGTTTCAGAGAGAAGAGGGGCCCATGTGACGATCTGGCTTTAAGTCTATTCGATAACAAATGACGAAAACGGACGGATTTCTCAGGTTTTTACTACATATGAACACTTTTTACATTCTCCCGTGCAACTCGGCTGCTAGTCCTCCTTTCATGCAGAATCTTAAGGTCCTAGCTCATGTCCAAGGCACCAAAGCCAGCAAAAAAGTCAATAATCGATACCTAAAACTCCAATTGTACTACTTCTAACTGGCTATTACATCAACCTAGAAGCTTAATCTGTGTTCTACTATGGCGCTTTTAGTGTCTCCGCATACCGCAGCACTCGACATAGCTTTGCAGACGATAAGTACAACCGTTTCAGAGAGAAGAGCGGCCAATGTGACGATCTGGCTTTAAGTCGATTCGATAACAAATGAAGAAAACGCACGGATTTCTCAGGTTTTTACTACATATGAACACTTTTCACATTCTTCCCTGCAACTCGGCTGCTAGTCCTCCTTTCATGCAGATTCTTATGGTCCTAGCTCATGTCCAAGGCATCTAAGCCAGCTAAAAAGTCAATAATCGATACCTAAAACCTGAATTGTACTACTTCTTACTGGCTATTACATCAAATTAGAAGCTTCATCTGTGTTCTACTGTGGTGGTTTCAGTGTCTTCGCCTACCGCAGCATACGACATAGCTTTGCAGACGATAAGTACAACCGTTTCAGAGAGAAGAGCGGCCAATGTGACGATCTGGCTTTAAGTCGATTCGATAACAAATGACGAAAACGGACGGATATCTCAGGTTTTTACTACATATGAACACTTTTCACATTCTCCCGTGCAACTCGGCTGCTAGTCCTCCTTTCATGCAGAATCATAAGGTCCTAGCTCATGTCCAAGGCACCAAAGCCAGCTAAAAAGTCAATAATCGATACCTAAAACTTGAATTATACTACTTCTTACTGGCTATTACCTCAACTTAGAAGCTTCATCTGTGTTCTACTATGGTGCTTTTAGTGTCTCCGCATACCGCATCACGCGACATAGCTTTGCAGGCGATAAGTACAACCGTTTCAGAGAGAAGAGCGGCCAATGTGACGATCTGGCTTTAAGTCGATTCGATAACAAATGACGAAAACGGACGGATTTCTCAGGTTTTTACTACATATTAACACTATTCACATTCTCCCATCCAACGCGGCTGCTAGTCCTCCTTTCATGCAGAATCTTAAGGTCCTAGCTCATGTCCAAGGCACCAAAGCCAGCTAAAAAGTCAATAATCGATACCTAAATCTTGAATTGCACTACTTCTCACTGGCTATCACATCTACTTAGAAGCTTCATCGGTGTTCTACTATGGTGCTTTTAGTGTCTCCGCATACTGCAGCACGCGACATAGCTTTGCAGACGATAAGTACAACCGTTTCAGAGAGAAGAGCGGCCAATGTGACGATCTGGCTTTAAGTCGATTCAATAACAAATGACGAAAACAGACGGATTTCTCAGGTTTTTACTACATATGAACACTTTTTACATTCCCCCGTGCAACTCGGCTGCTAGTCCTCCTTTCATGCAGAATCGTAGGGTCTGAGCTCATGTTCAAGGCACCAAAGCCAGCAAAAAAGTCAATAATCGTTACCTAAATCTTGAATTGTACTATTCGTTACTGGCTATTACATCAACTTAGAAGCTTCATCTGTGTTCTACTATGGTGCTTTTAGTGTCTCCGCATACCGCAGCACGCGACATAGCTTTGCAGACGATAAGTACAACCGTTTCAGAGAGAAGAGGGGCCAATGTGACGAACTGGCTTTAAGTCGATTCGATAACAAATGACGAAAATGGACGGATTTCTCAGGTTTTTACTACATATGAATACTTTTCACATACTCCCGTGCAACGCGGCTGCTAGTCCTCAATTCATGCAGAATCGTAAGGTCCTAGCCCATGTCCAAGGCACCAAAGCCAGCTAAAAAGTCAATAATCGATACCTAAAACTTGAATTGTACTACTTCTCACTGGCTATCACATCAACTTAGAATCTTCATCTCTGTTCTACTATGGTGCTTTTAGTGTCTCCGCATACTGCAGCACGCGACATAGCCTTGCAGACGATAAGTACAACCGTTTCAGAGAGAAGAGCGGCCAATGTGACGATCTGGCTTTAAGTCGATTCGATAACAAATGACGAAAACGGACGGATTTCTCATTTTCTTACTGCATATGAACACTATTCACATTCTCCCATGCATCTCGGCTGCTAGTCCTCCTTTCATGCACAATCATAAGGTCCTAGCTCATGTCCAAGGCACAAAAGCCAGCTAAAAAGTCAATAATCGATACCTAAAACTTGAATTGTACTACTTCTTACTGGCTATTACATCAACATAGAAGCTTAATCTGTGTTCTACTATGGTGCTTTTAGTGTCTCCGCATACCGCAGCACGCGACATAGCTTTGCAGACGATAAGTACAACCGTTTCAGAGAGAAGAGCGGCCAATGTGACGCACTGCTTTAAGTCGATTCGATAATAAATTACGAAAACGGACGGAATTCTCAGGTTTTTACTACATATGAACACTTTTCGCATCCTCCCGTGCAACTCGGCTGCTAGTCCTCCTTTCATGCAGAATCTTAAGGTCCTAGCTCATGTCCAAGGCACCAAAGCCAGCTAAAAAGTCAATATTCGATACCTAAAACTTTAATTGTACTACTCCTTACTGGCTATTACATCAACTTAGAAGCTTCATCTGTGTTCTACTATGGTGCTTTTAGTGTCTCCGCATACCGCAGAAGGCGACATAGCTTTGCAGACGATAAGTACAACCGTTTCAGAGAGAAGAGCGGGCAATGTGACGATCTGGCTTCAAGTTGATTCGATAACAAATGACGAAAACGGACGGATTTCTAAGTTTTTTACTACATATGAACACTTTTCACATTCTTCCTTTCAACTCGGCTGCTAGTCCTCCTTTCATGCAGAATCTTAAGTACATAGCTCATGTCCAAGGCACCAAAGCCAGCTAAAAAGTCAATAATCGAAACCTAAAACTTGAATTGTACTACTTCTTAATGGCAATTACATCAACTTAGAAGCTTCATCTGTGTTCCACTATGGTGATTTTAGTGTCTCCGCATACCGCAGCACGTGACATAGCTTTGTAGACGATAAGTACAACCGTTTCAGAGAGAAGAGGGGCCAATGTGACGATCTGGCTATAAGTCGATTCGATAACAAATGACGAAAATGGACGGATTTCTCAGGTGTTTACTACATATGAACACTTTTCACATACTCCCATGCAACGCGGCTGCTAGTCTTCCATTCATGCAGAATCTTAAGGTCCTAGCTAATGTCCAAGGCGCCAAAGCCAGCTAAAAAGTCAATAATCGATACCTAAAACTTGAATTGTACTACTTCTTACTGGCTATTACATCAACTTTGAAGTTTCATCTGTGTTCTGCTATGGTGATTTTAGTGTCTCCGCATACCGCAACACGCGACATAGCTTTGCAGACAATAAGTACAACCGTTTCAGAGAGAAGAGCGGCCAATGTGACGATCTGGCTTTAAGTCGATTCGATAACAAATGACGAAAACGGATGGATTTCTCAGGTTTTTACTACATATGAACACTTTTCACATTCTCCCATACAACTCGGCTGCTAGTCCTCCTTTCATGCAGAATCATAAGGACCTAGCTCATGCCAAAGGCACCAAAGCCAGCTAAAAAGTCAATAATCGATTCCTAAATCTTGAATTGTACTACTTCTTACTGGCTATTACATCAACTTAGAAGCTTCATCTGTGTTCCACTCTGGTGAATTTAGTGTCTCCGCATACCGCAGCACGCGACATAGCTTTGCAGACGATAAGTACAACCGTTTCAGAGAGAAGAGCGACCAATGTGACGATTTGGCTTTATGTCGATTCGATAACAAATGACGAAAACGGACGGATTTCTCAGGTTTTTACTACATATGAACACTTTTCACATTCTCCGTGCAACGCGGCTGCTAGTCCTCCATTCATGCAGAATCTTAAGGTCCTAGCTCATGTCCAATCCACTAAAGCCTGCTAAAAAGTCAATATTCGATACCTAAAACTTGAATTGTACTACTCCTTACTGGCTATTACATCAACTTAGAAGCTTCATCTGTGTTCTACTATGGTGATTTTAGTGTCTCCGCATACCGCAGCACGCGACATAGCTTTCAGACGATAAGTACAACCGTTTCAGAGAGAAGAGCGGCCAATGTGACGATCTGGCTTTAAGTCGATTCGATAACAAATGACGAAAACGGACGGATTTCTCATTTTCTTACTGCATATGAACACTATTCACATTCTCCCATGCATCGCGGCTGCTAGTCCTCTTTTCATGCACAATCATAAGGTCCTAGCTCATGTCCAAGGCACAAAAGCCAGCTAAAAAGTCAATAATCGATACCTAAAACTTGAGTTGTACTACTTCTTACTGGCTATTACATCAACTTAGAAGCTTCGTCTGTGTTCTAGTATGGTGCTTTTAGTGTCTCTGCATACCACAGCATGCGACATAGCTTTGCAGACGTTAAGTACAACCGTTTCAGAGAGAAGAGCGGCCAATGTGACGATCTGGCTTTAAGTCGATTCGATAACAAATGACGGAAACGGACGGATTTCTCAGGTTTTTACTACATATGAACACTTTTCACATTCTCCCATGCTACTCGGCTGCTAGTCCTCCTTTCATGCAGAATCTTAAGGTCCTAGCTCATGTCCAAAGCACCAAAGCCAGCTAAAAAGTCAATAATCTATACCTAAAACTTGAATTGTACTACTTCCCACTGGCTATCACATCAACTTAGAAGCTTCATCTCTGTTCTACTACGGTGCTTTTAGTGTCTCCGCATACTGCAGCACGCGACATAGCTTTGCAGACGATAAGTACAACCGTTTCAGAGAGAAGAGCGGCCAATGTGACGATCTGCTTTAAGTCGATTCGATAACAAATGACGGAAACGGACGGATTTCTCATTTTTTTACTACATATGTCCACTATTCACATTCTCCCATGCATCTCGGCTGCTAGTCCTCCTTCATTGCAGAATCATAAGGTCCTAGCTCATGTCCAAGGCACAAAAGCCAGCTAAAAAGTCAATAATCGATACCTAAAACTTGAATTGTACTACTTCTTACTGGCTATTACATCAACTTAGAAGCTTAATCTGTGTTCTACTACGGTGCTTTTAGTGTCTCCGCATACCGCAGCACGCGACATAGCTTTGCAAACGATAAGTACAACCGTTTCAGAGATAAGAGCGGCCAATGTGACGATCTGGCTTTAAGTCGATTCGGTAACAAATGACGAAAACGTACGAATTTCTCAGGTATTTACTACAGATGAACACTTTTCACATTGTCCCATGCAACTCGCCTGCTAGTCCTCCTTTCATGCAGAATCTTAAGGACCTATCTCATGTCCAAGGCACCAAAGCCAGCTAAAAAGTCAATAATCGATACCTAAACCTTGAATTGTACTACTTCTTACTGGCTATTACGTCAACTTAGAAGCTTCATCTGTGTTCCACTATGGTGATTTTAGTATCTCCGCATACCGCAGCATGCGACATAGCTTTGCAAACGATAATTACAACCGTTTCAGAGAGAAGCGCGGCCAATGTGACGATCTGGCTTTAAGTCGATTCTATAACAAAAGACGAAAATGGACGGATTTCTCAGGTTTTTACCACATATGAACACTTTTCACAAACTCCCGTGCAACGCGGCTGCTAGTGTTCTTTTCATGCAGAATCTTAAGGTCCTAGCTCATGTCCAAGGCACAAAAGCCAGCTAGAAAGTCAATAATCGATACCTAAAACTTGAATTGTACTACTTCTCACTGGCTATCACATCAACTTAGAAGCTTCATCTGTGTTCTACTATGGTGCTTTTAGTGTCTACGCATACCGCAGCACGCGACATAGCTTTGCAGACGATAAGTACAACCGTTTCAGAGAGAAGCGCGGCCAATGTGACGATCTGGCTTTAAGTCGATTCCATAACTAATTACGAAAACGGACGGATTTCTCAGGTTTTTACTACATATGAACACTTTTCACATTCTCCCTTGCAACTCGGCTGCTAGTCCTCCTTTCATGCAGAATCGTAAGGTCCTAGCTCATGTTCAAGTCACCAAAGCCAGCTAAAAAGTCAATAATCGATACCTAAACCTTGAATTGTACTACTTCTTACTGGCTATTACATCAACTTAGAAGCTTCATCTGTGTTCTACTATGGTGCTTTTAGTGTCTCCGCATACCGCACCATGCGACATAGCTTTGCAGACGATAAATGTAACCGTTTCAGACAGAAGGGCGGCCAATGTGACGATCTGGCTTTAAGTCGATTCGATAACATATGACGAAAAGTAACGGATTTCTCACGTTTTTACTACATATGAACACTTTCCACATTCTCCCGTGCAACTCGGCTGCTAGTCGTCGTTTCATGCAGAATCTTAAGGTCTTACCTCATGTCCAAGGCACCAAAAACAGCTAAAAAGTCAATAATCGATAACTAAAACTTGAATTGTACTACATCTTCCTATCTATTACATCAACTAGGAAGCTTCATCTGTGTTCTACTATGGTGCTTTTAGTGTCTCCATATACCGCAGCACGCGACATAGCTTTGCAAACGATAAGTACAACCGTTTCAGAGAGAAGATCGGCCAATGTGACGATCTGGCTTTAAGTCGATTCGATAACATATGACGAAAATGGACGGGTTCCTCAGGTTTTTACTACGTGTGAACACTTTTCACATTCTCCCGTGCAACTCGGCTGCTAGTCCTCCTTTCATGCAGAATCTTAAGGTCCTAGCTCATGTCCAAGGCACCAAAGCCAGCTAAAAAGTCAATAATCGATACTTAAAACTTGAATTGTACTACTTCTTACTGGCTATTACATCAACGTAGATGCTTCATCTGTGATCCACTATGGTGCTTTTAGTGTCTCCGCATACCGCAGCATGCGACATAGCTTTGCAGACGACAAAAGTAACCGTTTCAGACAGAAGAGCGGCCAATGTGACGATCTGGCTTTAAGTCGATTCGATAACAAATGACGAAAACGGACGGATTTCTCAGGTTTTTACTACGTATGAACACCTTTCACATTCTCCCGCGCATCGCGGCTACTAGTCCTCCTTTCATGCAAAATCTTAAGTACCTAACTCATGTCCAAGTCACCAAAGAAGGGTAAAAAGTCAATAATCGATACCTAAAACTTGAATTGTACTACTTCTTACTGGCTATTACATCAACGTAGATGCTTCATCTGTGATCCACTATGGTGCTTTTAGTGTCTCCGCATACCGCAGCACGCGACACAGCTTTGCAGACGATAAGTACAACCGTTTCAGAGAGAAGAGCGGCCAATGTGACGATCTTGCTTCAAGTCGATTCGACAACAAATGACGAAAACGGACGGATTTCTCAGGTTTTTACTACATATGAACACTTTTCACATTGTCCCATACAACTCGGCTGCTAGTCCTCCTTTCATGCAGAATCTTAAGGTCCTAGCTCATGTCCAAGGCACCAAAGCCAGCAAAAAAGTCAATAATCGATACGTAAATCTTGAATTGTACTACTTCTTACTGGCTATTACATCAACTTAGAAGCTTCATCTGTGTTCTACTATGGTGCTTTTAGTGTCTCTGCATACCGCAGCACGCGACACAGCTTTGCAGACGATAAGTACAACCGTTTCAGAGAGAAGCGCGGCCAATGTGACGATCTGGCTTTAAGTCGATTCCATAACAAATTAGGAAAACGGACGGATTTCTCAGGTTTTTACTACATATGAACACTTTTCACATTCTCCCATGCAACGCGGCTGCTAGTCCTCCTTTCATGCAAAAACTTAAGGTCCTAGCTCATGTCCAAGGCACCAAAGATAGCTAAAAAGTCAATAACCCATACCTAAAACTTGAATTGTACTACTTCTTACTGGCTATTACATCAACTTAGAAGCTTCATTTGTGTGTCCACTATGGTGCCTTTTGTGTCTCCGCATACCGCAGCATGCGACATAGCTTTGCAAACGATAAGTACAACCGTTTCAGAGAGAAGAGCGGCCAATGTGACGATCTGGCTTTAAGTCGATTCGATAATAAATTACGAAAACGGACGGATTTCTCAGGTTTCTACTACGTATAAACACTTTTCACATTCTCCCGTGCAACGCGGCTGCTAGTCCTCCTTTAATGCAGAATCTTAAGGTCCTAGCTCATGTCCAAGGCACCAAAGCCAGCAAATAAGTCAATAATCGATACCTAAAACTTGAATTGTACTACTTCTTACTGGCTATTACATCAACTTAGATGCTTCATCTGTGATCCACTATGGTGCTTTTAGTGTCTCCGCATACCGCACCATGCGACATAGCTTTGCAGACGATAAATGTAACCGTTTCAGACAGAAGGGCGGCCAATGTGACGATCTGGCTTTAAGTCGATTCGATAACAAATGACGAAAAGTAACAGATTTCTCACGTTTTTACTACATATGAACACTTTTCACATTCTCCCTGGCAACTCGGCTGCTAGTCCTCCTTTCATGCAGAATCTTAAGGTTCTACCTCATGTCCAAGGCACCAAAGCCAGCTAAAAAGTCAATAATCGTTAACTAAAACTTGAATTGTACTACTTCTTACTGGCTATTACATCAATTAGGAAGCTTCATCTGTGTTCTACTATGGTGCTTTTAGTGTCTCCGTAACTCAGCACGCGACATAGCTTTGCAGACGATAAGTACAACCGTTTCAGAGAGAAATTCGGCCAATGTGACGATCTGGCTTTAAGTCGATTCGATAACAAATGACGAAAATGGACGGGTTCCTCAGGTTTTTACTACGTGTGAACACTTTTCACATTCTCCCGTGCAACTCGGTTGCTAGTCCTCCTTTCATGCAGAATCTTAAGGTCCTAGCTCATGTCCAAGGCACCAAAGCCAGCTAAAAAGTCAATAATCGATACCTAAAACTTGAATTGTACTACTTCTTACTGGCTATTACATCAACGTAGATGCTTCATCTGTGATCCACTATGGTGCTTTTAGTGTCTCCGCATACTGCAGCATGCGACATAGCTTTGCAGGCGATAAATGTAACCGTTTCAGACAGAAGAGCGGCCAATGTGACGATCTGGCTTTAAGTCCATTCGATAACAAATAACGAAAACGGACGGATTTCTCAGGTTTTTACTACGTATGAACACTTTTCACATTCTCCCGCGCATCGCGGCTACTAGTTCTCCTTTCATGCAAAATTTTAAGTACCTAGCTCACGTCCAAGGCACCAAAGAAGGGTAAAAAGTCAATAATCGATACCTAAAACTTGAATTGTACTACTTCTTACTGGCTATTACATCAACGTAGATGCTTCATCTGTGATCCACTATGGTGCTTTTAGTGTCTCCGCATACCGCAGCATGCGACATAGCTTTGCAGACGATAAATGTAACCGTTTCAGACAGAAGAGCGGCCAATGTGACGATCTGGCTTTAAGTCCATTCGATAACAAATAACGAAAACGGACGTATTTCTCAGGTTTTTACTACATATGAACACTTTTCACATTCTCCCTTTCAACTCGGCTGCTAGTCCTCCTTTCGTGCAAAATGTTAAGGTCCTAGCTCATGTCCAAGGCACCAAAGCCAGTTAAAAAGTCAATAATCGATAACTAAAACTTGAATTGTACTACTTATTACTGGCTATTACATCAATTTAGAAGCTTCATCTGTGTTCTACAATGGTGCTTTTAGTGTCTCCGCATACCGCAGCACGCGACATAGCTTTGCAGACGATCAGTACAACCGTTTCAGAGAGAAGAGCGGCCAATGTGACGATCTGGCTTTAAGTCGATTTGATAACAAATGACGAAAACGGACGGATTTCTCAGGTTTTTACTACATATGAACACTTTTCACATTCTGCCGTGCAATTCGGCTGCTAGTCCTCGTTTCATGCAGAATCTTAAGGTCCTAGCTCATGTCCAAGGCACCAAAGCCAGCTAAAAAGTCAATAATCGATACCTAAAACTTGAATTGTACTACATCTTACTGGCTGTTACATCAACTTAGATGATTCATATGTGATCCACTATGGTGCTTTTAGTGTCTCCGCATACCGCAGCATGCGACATAGCTTAGCAGAATATAAATGTAACCGTTTCAGACAGAAGAGCGGCCAATGTGACAACCTCCTTTAAGTCGATTCGATAACAAAGGACGAAAACTAACGGATTTTTCAGGTTTTTACTACATATGAACACTTTTCACATTCTCCTGTCCAACTCGGCTGCTACTCCTCCTTACATGCAGAGTCTTAAGGTCCTAGCTCCTGTCCAAGGCACCAAAGCCAGCTAAAAAGTCATTAATCGATACCTAAAGCTTGAATTGTACTACTTCTTACTGGCTATTACATCAACTTAGATGCTTCATCTGTGATCCACTATGGTACTTTTAGTGTCTACGCATACCGCAGCATGCGACATAGCTTTGCAGACGATAAATGTAACCGTTTCAGATAGAAGAGCGGCCAATGTGACGATCTGGCTTTACGTCGATTCGATAACAAATGACGAAAACGGACGTATTTCTCAGGTTTTTACTACATATGAACACTTTTCACAGACCCCCGCGCATCGCGGCTGCTAGTCCTAGTGTAATCCAAAATCTTAAGGTCCTAGCTCATGTCCAAGGCACCAAAGAAGGGTAAAAAGTCAATAATCGATTCCTAAAATTTGAATTGTACTACTACTTACTGGCTATTACATCAACTTAGAAGCTTCATCTGTGTTCTACTATGGTGCTTTTAGTGTCTCTGCATACCGCAGCACGCGACATAGCTCTGCAGACGATAAATGTAACCGTTCCAGACAGAACTGCGGCCAATGTGACGACCTGGCACTAGGTCGATTCGATAACAAATGACGAAAACGTTCGGATTTTGTCAGGTTTTTACTACATATGAATACTTTTCACATTCTCCCGTGCAACTCGGCTGCTAGTCCTCCTTTCATGCAGAATCTTAAGGTCCTAGCTCATGTCCAAGGCACCAATGCCAGCTAAAACGTCAATAATCGATACCTAAAACTTGAATTGTACTACTTCTTACTGGCTATTACATCAACTTTGATGCTTCATCTGTATTCTACTATGGTGCTTTTAGTGTTTACGCAGCACGAGACATAGCTTTGCACACGATAAGTACAACCGTTTCAGAGAGAAGAACGGCCAATGTGACGATCTGGCTTTAAGTCGATTTGATAACAAATGACGAAAACCGACTGATTTCTCAGTTGTTTATTACAAATGAACACTTTTCACATTCTCCCGCGCATCGCGGCTGCTAGTCCTACTTTCATGCAAAATCTTAAGTTCCTAGCTCATGTCCAAGGCACCAAAGAAGGGTGCAAATTCAATAATCGATACCTAAAACTTGAATTTTACTACTTCTTACTGGCTATTACAACAACTTACAAGCTTCATCTGTGTTCTACTAAAGGGACGGATTTCTCAGGTTTTTACTACAAATGAACACCTTTCACATTCTCCCGTGCAACTCGGCTGCTAGTCCTCCTTTCATGCAAAATGTTAAGGTCCTAGCTCATGTCCAAGGCACCAAAGCTAGTTAAAAATTCAATAATCGATAACTAAAACTTGAATTCTACTACATCTTACTGGCTATTACATCAACTTAGAAGTTTCATCTGTGTTCTACTATGGTGCTTTTAGTGTCTCCGCATACCGCAGCACGCGACGTAGCATTGCAGACGATAAGTACAACCGTTTCAGGGAGAAGAGCGGCCAATGTGACGATCTGGCTTTAAGTCGATTCGATAACAAATGACGAATACGGACGGATTTCTCAGCTTTATACCACATATGAACACTTTTCACATTCTCCGTGCAACGCGGCTGCTAGTCATCATTTCATGCAAAATCTTAAGTTCCTAGCTTATGTCCAAGTTACCAAAGAAGGGTAAAAAGTCAATAATCGATAACAAAAACTTGAATTGTACTACTTCATACTAGCTATTACATCTACTTAGAAACTTCATCTGTGTTCTACTATGGTGCTTTTAGTGTCTCTGCATACCGCAGCACGCGACACAGCTTTGCAGACGATAAATGTAACCGTATCAGACAGAACTGCGTCCAATATGATGATCTGGCTTTAAGTCTATTCGATAACTAATGACGAAAACCGACGGATTTCTCAGGTTTTTACTACGTATGAACACTTTTCACTTTCTCCCGTGCAACTCGGCTGCTAGTCCTCCTTTCATGCAGAATCTTAAGGTCCTAGCTCATGTCCAAGGTACCAAAGAAGGGTAAAAAGTCAATAATCGATAACAAAAACTTGAATTGTACTACTTCATACTAGCTATTACATCAACTTAGAAGCTTCATCTGTGTTCTACTATGGTGCTTTTAGTGTCTCTGCATACCGCAGCACGCGACATAGCTTTGCAGACGATAAATGTAACCGTTTCATACAGAACTGCGTCCAATGTGACGATCTGGCTTTAAGTCTATTCGATAACTAATGACGAAAACCGACGGATTTCTCAGGTTTTTACTACGTATGAACACTTTTCACTTTCTCCTGTGCAACTCGGCTGCTAGTCCTCCTTTCATGCAGGATCTTAAGGTCCTAGCTCATGTCCAAGGTACCAAAGAAGGGTAAAAAGTCAATAATCGATAACAAAAACTTGAATTGTACTACTTCATACTAGCTATTACATCTACTTAGAAACTTCATCTGTGTTCTACTATTGTGCTTTTAGTGTCTCCACATACCGCAGCACGCGACATAGCTTTGCAGACGATAAATGTAACCGTTTCAGACAGAAGAGCGGCCAATGTGACGATCCGGCTTTAAGTCGATTCGATAACAAATGACGAAAACGGACGGATTTCTTAGGCTTTTACTACATATGAACACTTTTCACATTCTCCCGCGCATCGCATCTGCTAGTCCTACTTTCATGCAATATCTTAAGTTCCTAGGTCATGTCCAAGGCACCAAAGAAGGGTAAAAAGTCAATAATCGATACCTAAAACTTGAATTGTACTACTTCTTACTGGCTATTACATCAACGTAGATGCTTCATCTGTGATCCACTATGGTGCTTTTAGTGTCTCCGTAACTCAGCACGCGACATAGCTTTGCAGACGATAAGTACAACCGTTTCAGAGAGAAATTCGGCCAATGTGACGATCTGGCTTTAAGTCGATTCGATAACAAATGACGAAAATGGACGGGTTCCTCAGGTTTTTACTACGTGTGAACACTTTTCACATTCTCCCGTGCAACTCGGTTGCTAGTCCTCCTTTCATGCAGAATCTTAAGGTCCTAGCTCATGTCCAAGGCACCAAAGCCAGCTAAAAAGTCAATAATCGATACCTAAAACTTGAATTGCACTACTTCTTACTGGCTATTACATCAACGTAGATGCTTCATCTGTGATCCACTATGGTGCCTTTAGTGTCTCCGCATACTGCAGCATGCGACATAGCTTTGCAGGCGATAAATGTAACCGTTTCAGACAGAAGAGCGGCCAATGTGACGATCTGGCTTTAAGTCCATTCGATAACAAATAACGAAAACGGACGGATTTCTCAGGTTTTTACTACGTATGAACACTTTTCACATTCTCCCGCGCATCGCGGCTACTAGTTCTCCTTTCATGCAAAATTTTAAGTACCTAGCTCACGTCCAAGGCACCAAAGAAGGGTAAAAAGTCAATAATCGATACCTAAAACTTGAATTGTACTACTTCTTACTGGCTATTACATCAACGTAGATGCTTCATCTGTGATCCACTATGGTGCTTTTAGTGTCTCCGCATACCGCAGCATGCGACATAGCTTTGCAGACGATAAATGTAACCGTTTCAGACAGATGAGCGGCCAATGTGACGATCTGACTTTAAGTCGATTCGATAACAAATGACGAAAACGGACGTATTTCTCAGGTTTTTACTACATATGAACACTTTTCACAGTCTCCATCGCATCGCGGCTGCTAGTCCTCCTTTCATGCAAAATCCTAAGTTCCTAGCTCATGTCCAAAGCACCAAAGAAGGGTAAAAAGTCAATAATCGAAACCTAAAACTTGAATTGTAATACTTCTCTCTGGCTATTACATCAACTTAGAAGCTTCATCTGTGTTCTACTATTGTGCTTTTAGTGTCTCCACATACCGCAGCACGCGACATAGCTTTGCAGACGATAAATGTAACCGTTTCAGACAGAAGGGCGGCCAATGTGACGATCTGGCTTTAAGTCGATTCGATAACAAATGACGAAAAGTAACGGATTTCTCAGGTTTTTACTACATATGAACACTTTTCACATTCTCCCTTTCAACTCGGCTGCTAGTCCTCCTTTCGTGCAAAATGTTAAGGTCCTAGCTCATGTCCAAGGCACCAAAGCCAGTTAAAAAGTCAATAATCGATAACTAAAACTTGAATTGTACTACTTATTACTGGCTATTACATCAATTTAGAAGCTTCATCTGTGTTCTACAATGGTGCTTTTAGTGTCTCCGCATACCGCAGCACGCGACATAGCTTTGCAGGCGATCAGTACAACCGTTTCAGAGAGAAGAGCGGCCAATGTGACGATCTGGCTTTAAGTCGATTTGATAACAAATGACGAAAACGGACGGATTTCTCAGGTTTTTACTACATATGAACACTTTTCACATTC
Source organism: Schistocerca gregaria (assembly GCF_023897955.1). Lineage (NCBI taxonomy): Eukaryota > Metazoa > Arthropoda > Insecta > Orthoptera > Acrididae > Schistocerca > Schistocerca gregaria. The sequence continues at coordinate 4,371,738 of NW_026061756.1, read as the reverse complement.
TGCCGTGCAATTCGGCTGCTAGTCCTCGTTTCATGCAGAATCTTAAGGTCCTAGCTCATGTCCAAGGCACCAAAGCCAGCTAAAAAGTCAATAATCGATACCTAAAACTTGAATTGTACTACATCTTACTGGCTGTTACATCAACTTAGATGATTCATCTGTGATCCACTATGGTGCTTTTAGTGTCTCCGCATACCGCAGCATGCGACATAGCTTAGCAGAATATAAATGTAACCGTTTCAGACAGAAGAGCGGCCAATGTGACGACCTCCTTTAAGTCGATTCGATAACAAAGGACGAAAACTAACGGATTTTTCAGGTTTTTACTACATATGAACACTTTTCACATTCTCCTGTCCAACTCGGCTGCTACTCCTCCTTACATGCAGAGTCTTAAGGTCCTAGCTCCTGTCCAAGGCACCAAAGCCAGCTAAAAAGTCATTAATCGATACCTAAAGCTTGAATTGTACTACTTCTTACTGGCTATTACATCAACTTAGATGCTTCATCTGTGATCCACTATGGTACTTTTAGTGTCTACGCATACCGCAGCATGCGACATAGCTTTGCAGACGATAAATGTAACCGTTTCAGATAGAAGAGCGGCCAATGTGACGATCTGGCTTTACGTCGATTCGATAACAAATGACGAAAACGGACGTATTTCTCAGGTTTTTACTACATATGAACACTTTTCACAGACTCCCGCGCATCGCGGCTGCTAGTCCTAGTTTAATCCAAAATCTTAAGGTCCTAGCTCATGTCCAAGGCGCCAAAGAAGGGTAAAAAGTCAATAATCGATTCCTAAAATTTGAATTGTACTACTACTTACTGGCTATTACATCAACTTAGAAGCTTCATCTGTGTTCTACTATGGTGCTTTTAGTGTCTCTGCATACCGCAGCACGCGACATAGCTCTGCAGACGATAAATGTAACCGTTCCAGACAGAACTGCGGCCAATGTGACGACCTGGCACTAGGTCGATTCGATAACAAATGACGAAAACGTTCGGATTTTGTCAGGTTTTTACTACATATGAATACTTTTCACATTCTCCCGTGCAACTCGGCTGCTAGTCCTCCTTTCATGCAGAATCTTAAGGTCCTAGCTCATGTCCAAGGCACCAATGCCAGCTAAAACGTCAATAATCGATACCTAAAACTTGAATTGTACTACTTCTTACTGGCTATTACATCAACTTTGATGCTTCATCTGTATTCTACTATGGTGCTTTTAGTGTTTACGCAGCACGCGACATAGCTTTGCACACGATAAGTACAACCGTTTCAGAGAGAAGAACGGCCAATGTGACGATCTGGCTTTAAGTCGATTTGATAACAAATGACGAAAACCGACTGATTTCTCAGTTGTTTATTACAAATGAACACTTTTCACATTCTCCCGCGCATCGCGGCTGCTAGTCCTACTTTCATGCAAAATCTTAAGTTCCTAGCTCATGTCCAAGGCACCAAAGAAGGGTGCAAATTCAATAATCGATACCTAAAACTTGAATTTTACTACTTCTTACTGGCTATTACAACAACTTACAAGCTTCATCTGTGTTCTACTAAAGGGACGGATTTCTCAGGTTTTTACTACAAATGAACACCTTTCACATTCTCCCGTGCAACTCGGCTGCTAGTCCTCCTTTCATGCAAAAATGTTAAGGTCCTAGCTCACGTCCAAGGCACCAAAGCTAGTTAAAAATTCAATAATCGATAACTAAAACTTGAATTCTACTACATCTTACTGGCTATTACATCAACTTAGAAGTTTCATCTGTGTTCTACTATGGTGCTTTTAGTGTCTCCGCATACCGCAGCACGCGACGTAGCATTGCAGACGATAAGTACAACCGTTTCAGGGAGAAGAGCGGCCAATGTGACGATCTGGCTTTAAGTCGATTCGATAACAAATGACGAATACGGACGGATTTCTCAGCTTTATACCACATATGAACACTTTTCACATTCTCCGTGCAACGCGGCTGCTAGTCATCATTTCATGCAAAATCTTAAGTTCCTAGCTTATGTCCAAGTTACCAAAGAAGGGTAAAAAGTCAATAATCGATAACAAAAACTTGAATTGTACTACTTCATACTAGCTATTACATCTACTTAGAAACTTCATCTGTGTTCTACTATGGTGCTTTTAGTGTCTCTGCATACCGCAGCACGCGACACAGCTTTGCAGACGATAAGTACAACCGTTTCAGAGAGAAGCGCGGCCAATGTGACGATCTGGCTTTAAGTCGATTCCATAACAAATTAGGAAAACGGACGGATTTCTCAGGTTTTTACTACATATGAACACTTTTCACATTCTCCCATGCAACGCGGCTGCTAGTCCTCCTTTCATGCAAAATCTTAAGGTCCTAGCTCATGTCCAAGGCACCAAAGATAGCTAAAAAGTCAATAATCCATACCTAAAACTTGAATTGTACTACTTCTTACTGGCTATTACATCAACTTAGAAGCTTCATTTGTGTGTCCACTATGGTGCCTTTTGTGTCTCCGCATACCGCAGCATGCGACATAGCTTTGCAAACGATAAGTACAACCGTTTCAGAGAGAAGAGCGGCCAATGTGACGATCTGGCTTTAAGTCGATTCGATAATAAATTACGAAAACGGACGGATTTCTCAGGTTTCTACTACGTATAAACACTTTTCACATTCTCCCGTGCAACGCGGCTGCTAGTCCTCCTTTAATGCAGAATCGTAAGGTCCTAGCTCATGTCCAAGGCACCAAAGCCAGCAAATAAGTCAATAATCGATACCTAAAACTTGAATTGTACTACTTCTTACTGGCTATTACATCAACTTAGATGCTTCATCTGTGATCCACTATGGTGCTTTTAGTGTCTCCGCATACCGCACCATGCGACATAGCTTTGCAGACGATAAATGTAACCGTTTCAGACAGAAGGGCGGCCAATGTGACGATCTGGCTTTAAGTCGATTCGATAACAGATAACGAAAAGTAACGGATTTCTCACGTTTTTACTACATATGAACACTTTTCACATTCTCCCGTGCAACTCGGCTGCTAGTCCTCCTTTCATGCAGAATCTTAAGGTTCTACCTCATGTCCAAGGCACCAAAGCCAGCTAAAAAGTCAATAATCGTTAACTAAAACTTGAATTGTACTACTTCTTACTGGCTATTACATCAATTAGGAAGCTTCATCTGTGTTCTACTATGGTGCTTTTAGTGTCTCCGCATACCGCAGCACGCGACATAGCTTTGCAGACGATAAGTACAACCGTTTCAGAGAGAAGAGCGGCCAATGTGACGATCTGGCTTTAAGTCGATTCGATAATAAATTACGAAAACGGACGGATTTCTCAGGTTTCTACTACGTATAAACACTTTTCACATTCTCCCGTTCAACTCGGCTGCTAGTCCTCCTTTCATGCAGAATCTTAAGGTCCTAGCCCATGTCCAAGGCACCAAAGCCAGCTAAAAAGTCAATAATCGATACCTAAAACTTGAATTGTACTACTTCTCACTGGCTATCACATCAACTTAGAAGCTTCATCTGTGATCCACTATGGTGCTTTTAGTGTCTCCGCATACCGCAGCATGCGACATAGCTTTGCAGACGATAAATGTAACCGTTTCAGACAGATGAGCGGCCAATGTGACGATCTGACTTTAAGTCGATTCGATAACAAATGACGAAAACGGACGTATTTCTCAGGTTTTTACTACATATGAACACTTTTCACAGTCTCCATCGCATCGCGGCTGCTAGTCCTCCTTTCATGCAAAATCTTAAGTTCCTAGCTCATGTCCAAAGCACCAAAGGAGGGTAAAAAGTCAATAATCGAAACCTAAAACTTGAATTGTAATACTTCTCTCTGGCTATTACATCAACTTAGAAGCTTCATCTGTGTTCTACTATGGTGCTTTTAGTGTCTCCGCATACCGCAGCACGCGACATAGCTTTGCAGGCGAAAAATGTAACCGTTTCAGACAGAAGAGCGGCCAATGTGACGATCTTGCTTTAAGTCGATTCGATAACAAATGACGAAAACGGACGGATTTCTCAGGTTTTTACTACGTATGAACACTTTTCACTTTCTCCCGTGCAACTCGGCTGCTAGTCCTCCTTTCATGCAGAATCTTAAGGTCCTAGCTCATGTCCAAGGTACCAAAGAAGGGTAAAAAGTCAATAATCGATAACAAAAACTTGAATTGTACTACTTCATACTAGCTATTACATCTACTTAGAAACTTCATCTGTGTTCTACTATGGTGCTTTTAGTGTCTCTGCATACCGCAGCACGCGACATAGCTTTGCAGACGATAAATGTAACCGTTTCAGACAGAACTGCGTCCAATGTGACGATCTGGCTTTAAGTCTATTCGATAACTAATGACGAAAACCGACGGATTTCTCAGGTTTTTACTACGTATGAACACTTTTCACTTTCTCCCGTGCAACTCGGCTGCTAGTCCTCCTTTCATGCAGAATCTTAAGGTCCTAGCTCATGTCCAAGGTACCAAAGAAGGGTAAAAAGTCAATAATCGATAACACAAACTTGAATTGTACTACTTCATACTAGCTATTACATCAACTTAGAAGCTTCATCTGTGTTCTACTATGGTGCTTTTAGTGTCTCTGCATACCGCAGCACGCGACATAGCTTTGCAGACGATAAATGTAACCGTTTCATACAGAACTGCGTCCAATGTGACGATCTGGCTTTAAGTCTATTCGATAACTAATGACGAAAGCCGACGGATTTCTCAGGTTTTTACTACGTATGAACACTTTCCACTTTCTCCTGTGCAACTCGGCTGCTAGTCCTCCTTTCATGCAGGATCTTAAGGTCCTAGCTCATGTCCAAGGTACCAAAGAAGGGTAAAAAGTCAATAATCGATAACAAAAACTTGAATTGTACTACTTCATACTAGCTATTACATCAACTTAGAAGCTTCATCTGTGTTCTACTATGGTGCTTTTAGTGTCTCCGCATACCGCAGCACGCGACATAGCTTTGCAGGCGAAAAATGTAACCGTTTCAGACAGAAGAGCGGCCAATGTGACGATCTTGCTTTAAGTCGATTCGATAACAAATAACGAAAACGGACGGATTTCTCAGGTTTGTACTACATATGAACACTTTTCACATTCTCCCGTGCAACGCGGCTGCTAGTCCTCCTTTCATGCAAAATCTTAAGTTCCTAGCTCATGTCTAGGCACCAAAGAAGGGTAAAAAGTCAATAATCGATACCTAAAACTTGAATTGTACTAATTCTTACTGGCTATTACATCAACTTAGAAGCTTCATCTGTGTTCTACTATTGTGCTTTTAGTGTCTCCACATACCGCAGCACGCGACATAGCTTTGCAGACGATAAATGTAACCGTTTCAGACAGAAGAGCGGCCAATGTGACGATCCGGCTTTAAGTCGATTCGATAACAAATGACGATAACGGACGGATTTCTCAGGTTTTTACTACATATGAACACTTTTCACATTCTCCCTGGCAACGCGGCTGCTAGTCCTCTTTTCATGCAAAATGTTAAGGTCCTAGCTCATGTCCAAGGCACCAGAGCCAGCTAAAAATTCAATAATCGATAACTAAAACTTGAATTGTACTACTTCTTACTGGCTATTACGTCAACTTAGAAGCTTCATCTGTGTTCTACTATGGTGCTTTAGTGTCTACGCATACCGCAGCACGCGACATAGCTTTGCAGACGATAAGTACAACCGTTTCAGAGAGAAGCGCGGCCAATGTGACGATCTGGCTTTAAGTCGATTCGATAACAAATGACGAAAACGGACGGATTTCTTAGGCTTTTACTACATATGAACACTTTTCACATTCTCCCGCGCATCGCATCTGCTAGTCCTACTTTCATGCAATATCTTAAGTTCCTAGGTCATGTCCAAGGCACCAAAGAAGGGTAAAAAGTCAATAATCGATTCCTAAAGCTTGAATTGTACTACTTCTTACTGGCTATTACATCAACTTAGATGCTTCATCTGTGATCCACTATGGTACTTTTAGTGTCTACGCATACCGCAGCATGCGACATAGCTTTGCAGACGATAAATGTAACCGTTTCAGATAGAAGAGCGGCCAATGTGACGATCTGGCTTTACGTCGATTCGATAACAAATGACGAAAACGGACGTATTTCTCAGGTTTTTACTACATATGAACACTTTTCACAGACTCCCGCGCATCGCGGCTGCTAGTCCTAGTTTAATCCAAAATCTTAAGGTCCTAGCTCATGTCCAAGGCACCAAAGAAGGGTAAAAAGTCAATAATCGATTCCTAAAATTTGAATTGTACTACTACTTACTGGCTATTACATCAACTTAGAAGCTTCATCTGTGTTCTACTATGGTGCTTTTAGTGTCTCTGCATACCGCAGCACGCGACATAGCTCTGCAGACGATAAATGTAACCGTTCCAGACAGAACTGCGGCCAATGTGACGACCTGGCACTAGGTCGATTCGATAACAAATGACGAAAACGTTCGGATTTTGTCAGGTTTTTACTACATATGAATACTTTTCACATTCTCCCGTGCAACTCGGCTGCTAGTCCTCCTTTCATGCAGAATCTTAAGGTCCTAGCTCATGTCCAAGGCACCAATGCCAGCTAAAACGTCAATAATCGATACCTAAAACTTGAATTGTACTACTTCTTACTGGCTATTACATCAACTTTGATGCTTCATCTGTATTCTACTATGGTGCTTTTAGTGTTTACGCAGCACGCGACATAGCTTTGCACACGATAAGTACAACCGTTTCAGAGAGAAGAACGGCTAATGTGACGATCTGGCTTTAAGTCGATTTGATAACAAATGACGAAAACCGACTGATTTCTCAGTTGTTTATTACAAATGAACACTTTTCACATTCTCCCGCGCATCGCGGCTGCTAGTCCTACTTTCATGCAAAATCTTAAGTTCCTAGCTCATGTCCAAGGCACCAAAGAAGGGTGCAAATTCAATAATCGATACCTAAAACTTGAATTTTACTACTTCTTACTGGCTATTACAACAACTTACAAGCTTCATCTGTGTTCTACTAAAGGGACGGATTTCTCAGGTTTTTACTACAAATGAACACCTTTCACATTCTCCCGTGCAACTCGGCTGCTAGTCCTCCTTTCATGCAAAATGTTAAGGTCCTAGCTCATGTCCAAGGCACCAAAGCTAGTTAAAAATTCAATAATCGATAACTAAAACTTGAATTCTACTACATCTTACTGGCTATTACATCAACTTAGAAGTTTCATCTGTGTTCTACTATGGTGCTTTTAGTGTCTCCGTTTACCGCAGCACGCGACGTAGCATTGCAGACGATAAGTACAACCGTTTCAGGGAGAAGAGCGGCCAATGTGACGATCTGGCTTTAAGTCGATTCGATAAAAAAATGACGAATACGGACGGATTTCTCAGCTTTATACCACATATGAACACTTTTCACATTCTCCGTGCAACGCGGCTGCTAGTCATCATTTCATGCAAAATCTTAAGTTCCTAGCTTATGTCCAAGTTACCAAAGAAGGGTAAAAAGTCAATAATCGATAACAAAAACTTGAATTGTACTACTTCATACTAGCTATTACATCTACTTAGAAACTTCATCTGTGTTCTACTATGGTGCTTTTAGTGTCTCTGCATACCGCAGCACGCGACACAGCTTTGCAGACGATAAATGTAACCGTATCAGACAGAACTGCGTCCAATATGACGATCTGGCTTTAAGTCTATTCGATAACTAATGACGAAAACCGACGGATTTCTCAGGTTTTTACTACGTATGAACACTTTTCACTTTCTCCCGTGCAACTCGGCTGCTAGTCCTCCTTTCATGCAGAATCTTAAGGTCCAAGCTCATGTCCAAGGTACCAAAGAAGGGTAAAAAGTCAATAATCGATAACAAAAACTTGAATTGTACTACTTCATACTAGCTATTACATCAACTTAGAAGCTTCATCTGTGTTCTACTATGGTGCTTTTAGTGTCTCTGCATACCGCAGCACGCGACATAGCTTTGCAGACGATAAATGTAACCGCTTCATACAGAACTGCGTCCAATGTGACGATCTGGCTTTAAGTCTATTCGATAACTAATGACGAAAACCGACGGATTTCTCAGGTTTTTACTACGTATGAACACTTTTCACTTTCTCCTGTGCAACTCGGCTGCTAGTCCTCCTTTCATGCAGGATCTTAAGGTCCTAGCTCATGTCCAAGGTACCAAAGAAGGGTAAAAAGTCAATAATCGATAACAAAAACTTGAATTGTACTACTTCATACTAGCTATTACATCAACTTAGAAGCTTCATCTGTGTTCTACTATGGTGCTTTTAGTGTCTCCGCATACCGCAGCACGCGACATAGCTTTGCAGGCGAAAAATGTAACCGTTTCAGACAGAAGAGCGGCCAATGTGACGATCTTGCTTTAAGTCGATTCGATAACAAATGACGAAAACGGACGGATTTCTCAGGTTTGTACTACATATGAACACTTTTCACATTCTCCCGTGCAACGCGGCTGCTAGTCCTCCTTTCATGCAAAATCTTAAGTTCCTAGCTCATGTCTAGGCACCAAAGAAGGGTAAAAAGTCAATAATCGATACCTAAAACTTGAATTGTACTAATTCTTACTGGCTATTACATCAACTTAGAAGCTTCATCTGTGTTCTACTATTGTGCTTTTAGTGTCTCCACATACCGCAGCACGCGACATAGCTTTGCAGACGATAAATGTAACCGTTTCAGACAGAAGAGCGGCCAATGTGACGATCCGGCTTTAAGTCGATTCGATAACAAATGACGAAAACGGACGGATTTCTTAGGCTTTTACTACATATGAACACTTTTCACATTCTCCCGCGCATCGCATCTGCTAGTCCTACTTTCATGCAATATCTTAAGTTCCTAGGTCATGTCCAAGGCACCAAAGAAGGGTAAAAAGTCAATAATCGATACCTAAAACTTGAATTGTACTACTTCTTACTGGCTATTACATCAACGTAGATGCTTCATCTGTGATCCACTATGGTGCTTTTAGTGTCTCCGCATACCGCAGCACGCGACATAGCTTTGCAGACGATAAGTACAACCGTTTCAGAGAGAAGAGCGGCCAATGTGACGATCTTGCTTCAAGTCGATTCGATAACAAATGACGAAATCGGACGGATTTCTCAGGTTTTTACTACATATGAACACTTTTCACATTGTCCCATACAACTCGGCTGCTAGTCCTCCTTTCATGCAGAATCTTAAGGTCCAAGCTCATGTCCAAGGCACCAAAGCCAGCAAAAAAGTCAATAATCGATACGTAAATCTTGAATTGTACTACTTCTTACTGGCTATTACATCAACTTAGAAGCTTCATCTGTGTTCTACTATGGTGCTTTTAGTGTCTCTGCATACCGCAGCACGCGACACAGCTTTGCAGACGATAAGTACAACCGTTTCAGAGAGAAGCGCGGCCAATGTGACGATCTGGCTTTAAGTCGATTCCATAACAAATTAGGAAAACGGACGGATTTCTCAGGTTTTTACTACATATGAACACTTTTCACATTCTCCCATGCAACGCGGCTGCTAGTCCTCCTTTCATGCAAAATCTTAAGGTCCTAGCTCATGTCCAAGGCACCAAAGATAGCTAAAAAGTCAATAATCCATACCTAAAACTTGAATTGTACTACTTCTTACTGGCTATTACATCAACTTAGAAGCTTCATTTGTGTGTCCACTATGGTGCCTTTTGTGTCTCCGCATACCGCAGCATGCGACATAGCTTTGCAAACGATAAGTACAACCGTTTCAGAGAGAAGAGCGGCCAATGTGACGATCTGGCTTTAAGTCGATTCGATAATAAATTACGAAAACGGACAGATTTCTCAGGTTTCTACTACGTATAAACACTTTTCACATTCTCCCGTGCAACGCGGCTGCTAGTCCTCCTTTAATGCAGAATCGTAAGGTCCTAGCTCATGTCCAAGGCACCAAAGCCAGCAAATAAGTCAATAATCGATACCTAAAACTTGAATTGTACTACTTCTTACTGGCTATTACATCAACTTAGATGCTTCATCTGTGATCCACTATGGTGCTTTTAGTGTCTCCGCATACCGCACCATGCGACATAGCTTTGCAGACGATAAATGTAACCGTTTCAGACAGAAGGGCGGCCAATGTGACGATCTGGCTTTAAGTCGATTCGATAACAGATAACGAAAAGTAACGGATTTCTCACGTTTTTACTACATATGAACACTTTTCACATTCTCCCGTGCAACTCGGCTGCTAGTCCTCCTTTCATGCAGAATCTTAAGGTTCTACCTCATGTCCAAGGCACCAAAGCCAGCTAAAAAGTCAATAATCGTTAACTAAAACTTGAATTGTACTACTTCTTACTGGCTATTACATCAATTAGGAAGCTTCATCTGTGTTCTACTATGGTGCTTTTAGTGTCTCCGTAACTCAGCACGCGACATAGCTTTGCAGACGATAAGTACAACCGTTTCAGAGAGAAATTCGGCCAATGTGACGATCTGGCTTTAAGTCGATTCGATAACAAATGACGAAAATGGACGGGTTCCTCAGGTTTTTACTACGTGTGAACACTTTTCACATTATCCCGTGCAACTCGGCTGCTAGTCCTCCTTTCATGCAGAATCTTAAGGTCCTAGCTCATGTCCAAGGCACCAAAGCCAGCTAAAAAGTCACTAATCGATACCTAAAACTTGAATTGTACTACTTCTTACTGGCTATTACATCAGCGTAGATGCTTCATCTGTGATCCACTATGGTGCTTTTAGTGTCTCCGCATACCGCAGCATGCGACATAGCTTTGCAGACGATAAATGTAACCGTTTCAGACAGATGAGCGGCCAATGTGACGATCTGACTTTAAGTCGATTCGATAACAACTGACGAAAACGGACGTATTTCTCAGGTTTTTACTACATATGAACACTTTTCACAGTCTCCATCGCATCGCGGCTGCTAGTCCTCCTTTCATGCAAAATCTTAAGTTCCTAGCTCATGTCCAAAGCACCAAAGGAGGGTAAAAAGTCAATAATCGAAACCTAAAACTTGAATTGTAATACTTCTCTCTGGCTATTACATCAACTTAGAAGCTTCATCTGTGTTCTACTATTGTGCCTTTAGTGTCTCCACATACCGCAGCACGCGACATAGCTTTGCAGACGACAAATGTAACCGTTTCAGACAGAAGGGCGGCCAATGTGACGATCTGGCTTTAAGTCGATTCGATAACAAATGACGAAAAGTAACGGATTTCTCAGGTTTTTACTACATATGAACACTTTTCACATTCTCCCTTTCAACTCGGCTGCTAGTCCTCCTTTCGTGCAAAATGTTAAGGTCCTAGCTCATGTCCAAGGCACCAATGCCAGTTAAAAAGTCAATAATCAATAACTAAAACTTGAATTGTACTACTTATTACTGGCTATTACATCAATTTAGAAGCTTCATCTGTGTTCTACTATGGTGCTTTTAGTGTCTCCGCATACCGCAGCACGCGACATAGCTTTGCAGGCGAAAAATGTAACCGTTTCAGACAGAAGAGCGGCCAATGTGACGATCTTGCTTTAAGTCGATTCGATAACAAATGACGAAAACGGACGGATTTCTCAGGTTTTTACTACGTATGAACACTTTTCACTTTCTCCCGTGCAACTCGGCTGCTAGTCCTCCTTTCATGCAGAATCTTAAGGTCCTAGCTCATGTCCAAGGTACCAAAGAAGGGTAAAAAGTCAATAATCGATAACAAAAACTTGAATTGTACTACTTCACACTAGCTATTACATCTACTTAGAAACTTCATCTGTGTTCTACTATGGTGCTTTTAGTGTCCCTGCATACCGCAGCACGCGACATAGCTTTGCAGACGATAAATGTAACCGTTTCAGACAGAACTGCGTCCAATGTGACGATCTGGCTTTAAGTCTATTCGATAACTAATGACGAAAACCGACGGATTTCTCAGGTTTTTACTACGTATGAACACTTTTCACTTTCTCCCGTGCAACTCGGCTGCTAGTCCTCCTTTCATGCAGAATCTTAAGGTCCTAGCTCATGTCCAAGGTACCAAAGAAGGGTAAAAAGTCAATAATCGATAACAAAAACTTGAATTGTACTACTTCATACTAGCTATTACATCAACTTAGAAGCTTCATCTGTGTTCTACTATGGTGCTTTTAGTGTCTCTGCATACCGCAGCACGCGACATAGCTTTGCAGACGATAAATGTAACCGTTTCATACAGAACTGCGTCCAATGTGACGATCTGGCTTTAAGTCTATTCGATAACTAATGACGAAAGCCGACGGATTTCTCAGGTTTTTACTACGTATGAACACTTTCCACTTTCTCCTGTGCAACTCGGCTGCTAGTCCTCCTTTCATGCAGGATCTTAAGGTCCTAGCTCATGTCCAAGGTACCAAAGAAGGGTAAAAAGTCAATAATCGATAACAAAAACCTGAATTGTACTACTTCATACTAGCTATTACATCAACTTAGAAGCTTCATCTGTGTTCTACTATGGTGCTTTTAGTGTCTCCGCATACCGCAGCACGCGACATAGCTTTGCAGGCGAAAAATGTAACCGTTTCAGACAGAAGAGCGGCCAATGTGACGATCTTGCTTTAAGTCGATTCGATAACAAATAACGAAAACGGACGGATTTCTCAGGTTTGTACTACATATGAACACTTCTCACTTTCTCCCGTGCAACGCGGCTGCTAGTCCTCCTTTCATGCAAAATCTTAAGTTCCTAGCTCATGTCTAGGCACCAAAGAAGGGTAAAAAGTCAATAATCGATACCTAAAACTTGAATTGTACTAATTCTTACTGGCTATTACATCAGCTTAGAAGCTTCATCTGTGTTCTACTATTGTGCTTTTAGTGTCTCCACATACCGCAGCACGCGACATAGCTTTGCAGACGATAAATGTAACCGTTTCAGACAGAAGAGCGGCCAATGTGACGATCCGGCTTTAAGTCGATTCGATAACAAATGACGATAACGGACGGATTTCTCAGGTTTTTACTACATATGAACACTTTTCACATTCTCCCTGGCAACGCGGCTGCTAGTCCTCTTTTCATGCAAAATGTTAAGGTCCTAGCTCATGTCCAAGGCACCAGAGCCAGCTAAAAATTCAATAATCGATAACTAAAACTTGAATTGTACTACTTCTTACTGGCTATTACGTCAACTTAGAAGCTTCATCTGTGTTCTACTATGGTGCTTTAGTGTCTACGCATACCGCAGCACGCGACATAGCTTTGCAGACGATAAGTACAACCGTTTCAGAGAGAAGCGCGGCCAATGTGACGATCTGGCTTTAAGTCGATTCGATAACAAATGACGAAAACGGACGGATTTCTTAGGCTTTTACTACATATGAACACTTTTCACATTCTCCCGCGCATCGCATCTGCTAGTCCTACTTTCATGCAATATCTTAAGTTCCTAGGTCATGTCCAAGGCACCAAAGAAGGGTAAAAAGTCAATAATCGATACCTAAAACTTGAATTGTACTACTTCTTACTGGCTATTACATCAACGTAGATGCTTCATCTGTGATCCACTATGGTGCTTTTAGTGTCTCCGCATACCGCAGCACGCGACATAGCTTTGCAGACGATAAGTACAACCGTTTCAGAGAGAAGAGCGGCCAATGTGACGATCTTGCTTCAAGTCGATTCGATAACAAATGACGAAAACGGACGTATTTCTCAGGTTTTTACTACATATGAACACTTTTCACATTGTCCCATACAACTCGGCTGCTAGTCCTCCTTTCATGCAGAATCTTAAGGTCCTAGCTCATGTCCAAGGCACCAAAGCCAGCAAAAAAGTCAATAATCGATACGTAAATCTTGAATTGTACTACTTCTTACTGGCTATTACATCAACTTAGAAGCTTCATCTGTGTTCTACTATGGTGCTTTTAGTGTCTCTGCATACCGCAGCACGCGACACAGCTTTGCAGACGATAAGTACAACCGTTTCAGAGAGAAGCGCGGCCAATGTGACGATCTGGCTTTAAGTCGATTCCATAACAAATTAGGAAAACGGACGGTTTTCTCAGGTTTTTACTACATATGAACACTTTTCACATTCTCCCATGCAACGCGGCTGCTAGTCCTCCTTTCATGCAAAATCTTAAGGTCCTAGCTCATGTCCAAGGCACCAAAGATAGCTAAAAAGTCAATAATCCATACCTAAAACTTGAATTGTACTACTTCTTACTAGCTATTACATCAACTTAGAAGCTTCATTTGTGTGTCCACTATGGTGCCTTTTGTGTCTCCGCATACCGCAGCATGCGACATAGCTTTGCAAACGATAAGTACAACCGTTTCAGAGAGAAGAGCGGCCAATGTGACGATCTGGCTTTAAGTCGATTCGATAATAAATTACGAAAACGGACGGATTTCTCAGGTTTCTACTACGTATAAACACTTTTCACATTCTCCCGTGCAACGCGGCTGCTAGTCCTCCTTTAATGCAGAATCTTAAGGTCCTAGCTCATGTCCAAGGCACCAAAGCCAGCAAATAAGTCAATAATCGATACCTAAAACTTGAATTGTACTACTTCTTACTGGCTATTACATCAACTTAGATGCTTCATCTGTGATCCACTATGGTGCTTTTAGTGTCTCCGAATACCGCACCATGCGACATAGCTTTGCAGACGATAAATGTAACCGTTTCAGACAGAAGGGCGGCCAATGTGACGATCTGGCTTTAAGTCGATTCGATAACAAATGACGAAAATGGACGGGTTCCTCAGGTTTTTACTACGTGTGAACACTTTTCACATTCTCCCGTGCAACTCGGCTGCTAGTCCTCCTTTCATGCAGAATCTTAAGGTCCTAGATCATGTCCAAGGCACCAAAGCCAGCTAAAAAGTCAATAATCGATACCTAAAACTTGAATTGTACTACTTCTTACTGGCTATTACATCAACGTAGATGCTTCATCTGTGAACCACTATGGTGCTTTTAGTGTCTCCGCATACTGCAGCATGCGACATAGCTTTGCAGACGATAAATGTAACCGTTTCAGACAGAAGAGCGGCCAATGTGACGATCTGGCTTTAAGTCCATTCGATAACAAATAACGAAAACGGACGGATTTCTCAGGTTTTTACTACGTATGAACACTTTTCACATTCTCCCGCGCATCGCGGCTACTAGTTCTCCTTTCATGCAAAATTTTAAGTACCTAGCTCACGTCCAAGGCACCAAAGAAGGGTAAAAAGTCAATAATCGATACCTAAAACTTGAATTGTACTACTTCTTACTGGCTGTTACATCAACTTAGATGATTCATCTGTGATCCACTATGGTGCTTTTAGTGTCTCCGCATACCGCAGCATGCGACATAGCTTAGCAGAATATAAATGTAACCGTTTCAGACAGAAGAGCGGCCAATGTGACGACCTGCTTTAAGTCGATTCGATAACAAAGGACGAAAACTAACGGATTTTTCAGGTTTTTAATACATATGAACACCTTTCACATTCTCCTGTCCAACTCGGCTGCTACTCCTCCTTACATGCAGAGTCTAAGGTCCTAGCTCATGTCCAAGGCACCAAAGCCAGCTAAAAAGTCATTAATCGATACCTAAAGCTTGAATTGTACTACTTCTTACTGGCTATTACATCAACTTAGATGCTTCATCTGTGATCCACTATGACGCTTTTCATGTCTCCGCATACCGCAGCATGCGACATAGCTTTGAGGACGAAGAATGTAACCGTTTCAGACAGAAGAGCGGCCAATGTAACGATATGGCTTTAAGTCGATTCGATAACAAATGACGAAAACGGACGGATTTCTCAGGTTTTTACTACATATGAACACATTTCACATTCTCCAGTGCAACGCTACTGCTAGTCCTCCTTTCATACAAAATCTTAAGTTCCTAGCTCCTGTTCAAAGCACCAAAGAAGGGTAAAATGTTAATAATCGGTACCTAAAACTTGAATTGTGCTACTTCGTACTGGCTTTTACATCAACTTAGGAGCTTCATCTGTGTTCTACTATGGTGCTTTTAGTGTCTCAGCATACCGCAGCACGCGACATAGCTTTGCAGACGATAAATGTAACCGTTTCAGAGAGAAAAGTGGCCAATGTGACGATCTGGATTTAAGTCGATTCGATAACAAATGACGAAAACGGACGCATTTCTCAGGTTTTTACTACAAATGAACACTTTTCACATTCTCCCATGCTACTCGGCTGCTAGTCCTCCTTTCATGCAAAATGTTACGGTCCTAGCTCATGTCCACGGCACCAGAGGCAGTTAAAAAGTCATTAATCGATAACTAAAACTAGAATTGTACTACTTCTTACTGGCTATTACACCAACTTAGAAGCTTCATCTGTGTTCTACTATGGTGCTTTTAGTGTCTCCGCATACCGCACCACGCGACATAGCTTTGCAGACAATAAGTACATCCGTTTCAGAGAGAAAAGCGGCCGATGTGACGATCTGGCTTTAAGTCGATTCAATAACAAATGACGAATACGGACGGATTTCTCAGGTTTTACTACATACGAACACTTTTCACATTCTTCCGCGCATCGCGGCTGCTAGTCCTAGTTTAATCCAAAATCTTAAGGTCCTAGCTCATGTCCAAGGCACCAAAGCCAGCTAAAAATACAATATTTGATACCTAAAACTTGAATTGTACTACTTCTTACTGGCTATTACATCAACTTAGATGCTTCATCTGTGATCCACTATGGTACTTTTAGTGTCTACGCATACCGCAGCATGCGACATAGCTTTGCAGACGATAAATGTAACCGTTTCAGATAGAAGAGCGGCCAATGTGACGATCTGGCATTAGGTCGATTCGATAACAAATGACGAAAACGTTCGGATTTTGTCAGGTTTTTACTACATATGAATACTTTTCACATTCTCCAGTGCAACTCGGCTGCTAGTCCTCCTTTCATGCAGAATCTTAAGGTCCTAGCTCATGTCCAAGGCACCAATGCCAGCTAAAACGTCAATAATCGATACCTAAAACTTGAATTGTACTACTTCTTACTGGCTATTACATCAACTTTGATGCTTCATCTGTATTCTACTATGGTGCTTTTAGTGTTTACGCAGCACGCGACATAGCTTTGCACACGATAAGTACAACCGTTTCAGAGAGAAGAACGGCCAATGTGACGATCTGGCTTTAAGTCGATTTGATAACAAATGACGAAAACCGACTGATTTCTCAGTTGTTTATTACAAATGAACACTTTTCACATTCTCCCGCGCATCGCGGCTGCTAGTCCTACTTTCATGCAAAATCTTAAGTTCCTAGCTCATGTCCAAGGCACCAAAGAAGGGTGCAAATTCAATAATCGATACCTAAAACTTGAATTTTACTACTTCTTACTGGCTATTACAACAACTTACAAGCTTCATCTGTGTTCTAGTAAAGGGACGGATTTCTCAGGTTTTTACTACAAATGAACACCTTTCACATTCTCCCGTGCAACTCGGCTGCTAGTCCTCATTTCATGCAAAATGTTAAGGTCCTAGCTCATGTCCAAGGCACCAAAGCTAGTTAAAAATTCAATAATCGATAACTAAAACTTGAATTCTACTACATCTTACTGGCTATTACATCAACTTAGAAGTTTCATCTGTGTTCTACTATGGTGCTTTTAGTGTCTCCACATACCGCAGCACGCGACATAGCTTTGCAGACGATAAATGTAACCGTTTCACATTCTCCCTGGCAACGCGGCTGCTAGTCCTCTTTTCATGCAAAATGTTAAGGTCCTAGCTCATGTCCAAGGCACCAGAGCCAGCTAAAAATTCAATAATCGATAACTAAAACTTGAATTGTACTACTTCTTACTGGCTATTACGTCAACTTAGAAGCTTCATCTGTGTTCTACTATGGTGCTTTAGTGTCTACGCATACCGCAGCACGCGACATAGCTTTGCAGACGATAAGTACAACCGTTTCAGAGAGAAGCGCGGCCAATGTGACGATCTGGCTTTAAGTCGATTCGATAACAAATGACGAAAACGGACGGATTTCTTAGGCTTTTACTACATATGAACACTTTTCACATTCTCCCGCGCATCGCATCTGCTAGTCCTACTTTCATGCAATATCTTAAGTTCCTAGGTCATGTCCAAGGCACCAAAGAAGGGTAAAAAGTCAATAATCGATACCTAAAACTTGAATTGTACTACTTCTTACTGGCTATTACATCAACGTAGATGCTTCATCTGTGATCCACTATGGTGCTTTTAGTGTCTCCGCATACCGCAGCACGCGACATAGCTTTGCAGACGATAAGTACAACCGTTTCAGAGAGAAGAGCGGCCAATGTGACGATCTTGCTTCAAGTCGATTCGATAACAAATGACGAAAACGGACGGATTTCTCAGGTTTTTACTACATATGAACACTTTTCACATTGTCCCATACAACTCGGCTGCTAGTCCTCCTTTCATGCAGAATCTTAAGGTCCTAGCTCATGTCCAAGGCACCAAAGCCAGCAAAAAAGTCAATAATCGATACGTAAATCTTGAATTGTACTTCTTCTTACTGGCTATTACATCAACTTAGAAGCTTCATCTGTGTTCTACTATGGTGCTTTTAGTGTCTCTGCATACCGCAGCATGCGACACAGCTTTGCAGACGATAAGTACAACCGTTTCAGAGAGAAGCGCGGCCAATGTGACGATCTGGCTTTAAGTCGATTCCATAACAAATTAGGAAAACGGACGGATTTCTCAGGTTTTTACTACATATGAACACTTTTCACATTCTCCCATGCAACGCGGCTGCTAGTCCTCCTTTCATGCAAAATCTTAAGGTCCTAGCTCATGTCCAAGGCACCAAAGATAGCTAAAAAGTCAATAATCCATACCTAAAACTTGAATTGTACTACTTCTTACTGGCTATTACATCAACTTAGAAGCTTCATTTGTGTGTCCACTATGGTGCCTTTTGTGTCTCCGCATACCGCAGCATGCGACATAGCTTTGCAAACGATAAGTACAACCGTTTCAGAGAGAAGAGCGGCCAATGTGACGATCTGGCTTTAAGTCGATTCGATAATAAATTACGAAAACGGACGGATTTCTCAGGTTTCTACTACGTATAAACACTTTTCACATTCTCCCGTGCAACGCGGCTGCTAGTCCTCCTTTAATGCAGAATCTTAAGGTCCTAGCTCATGTCCAAGGCACCAAAGCCAGCAAATAAGTCAATAATCGATACCTAAAACTTGAATTGTACTACTTCTTACTGGCTATTACATCAACTTAGATGCTTCATCTGTGATCCACTATGGTGCTTTTAGTGTCTCCGCATACCGCACCATGCGACATAGCTTTGCAGACGATAAATGTAACCGTTTCAGACAGAAGGGCGGCCAATGTGACGATCTGGCTTTAAGTCGATTCGATAACAAATGACGAAAAGTAACGGATTTCTCACGTTTTTACTACATATGAACACTTTTCACATTCTCCCGTGCAACTCGGCTGCTAGTCCTCCTTTCATGCAGAATCTTAAGGTTCTACCTCATGTCCAAGGCACCAAAGCCAGCTAAAAAGTCAATAATCGTTAACTAAAACTTGAATTGTACTACTTCTTATTGGCTATTACATCAATTAGGAAGCTTCATCTGTGTTCTACTATGGTGCTTTTAGTGTCTCCGTATACCGCAGCACGCGACATAGCTTTTCAGACGATAAGTACAACCGTTTCAGAGAGAAGATCGGCCAATGTGACGATCTGGCTTTAAGTCGATTCGATAACAAATGACGAAAATGGACGGGTTCCTCAGGTTTTTACTACGTGTGAACACTTTTCACATTCTCCCGTGCAACTCGGCTGCTAGTCCTCCTTTCATGCAGAATCTTAAGGTCCTAGCTCATGTCCAAGGCACCAAAGCCAGCTAAAAAGTCAATAATCGATACCTAAAACTTGAATTGTACTACTTCTTACTGGCTATTACATCAACGTAGATGCTTCACCTGTGATCCACTATGGTGCTTTTAGCGTCTCCGCATACTGCAGCATGCGACATAGCTTTGCAGACGATAAATGTAACCGTTTCAGACAGAAGAGCGGCCAATGTGACGATCTGGCTTTAAGTCCATTCGATAACAAATAACGAAAACGGACGGTTTTCTCAGGTTTTTACTACGTATGAACACTTTTCACATTCTCCCGCGCATCGCGGCTACTAGTTCTCCTTTCATGCAAAATTTTAAGTACCTAGCTCACGTCCAAGGCACCAAAGAAGGGTAAAAAGTCAATAATCGATACCTAAAACTTGAATTGTACTACTTCTTACTGGCTATAACATCAACGTAGATGCTTCATCTGTGATCCACTATGGTGCTTTTAGTGTCTCCGCATACCGCAGCATGCGACATAGCTTTGCAGACGATAAATGTAACCGTTTCAGACAGATGAGCGGCCAATGTGACGATCTGACTTTAAGTCGATTCGATAACAAATGACGAAAACGGACGTATTTCTCAGGTTTTTACTACATATGAACACTTTTCACAGTCTCCATCGCATCGCGGCTGCTAGTCCTCCTTTCATGCAAAATCTTAAGTTCCTAGCTCATGTCCTAAGCACCAGAGAAGGGTAAAAAGTCAATAATCGAAACCTAAAACTTGAATTGTAATACTTCTCTCTGGCTATTACATCAACTTAGAAGCTTCATCTGTGTTCTACTATTGTGCTTTTAGTGTCTCCACATAACGCAGCACGCGACATAGCTTTGCAGACGATAAATGTAACCGTTTCAGACAGAAGGGCGGCCAATGTGACGATCTGGCTTTAAGTCGATTCGATAACAAATGACGAAAAGTAACGGATTTCTCAGGTTTTTACTACATATGAACACTTTTCACATTCTCCCTTTCAACTTGGCTGCTAGTCCTCCTTTCGTGCAAAATGTTAAGGTCCTAGCTCATGTCCAAGGCACCAAAGCCAGTTAAAAAGTCAATAATCGATAACTAAAACTTGAATTGTACTACTTATTACTGGCTATTACATCAGTTTAGAAGCTTCATCTGTGTTCTACAATGGTGCTTTTAGTGTCTCCGCATACCGCAGCACGCGACATAGCTTTGCAGACGATCAGTACAACCGTTTCAGAGAGAAGAGCGGCCAATGTGACGATCTGGCTTTAAGTCGATTTGATAACAAATGACGAAAACGGACGGATTTCTCAGGTTTTTACTACATATGAACACTTTTCACATTCTCCTGTCCAACTCGGCTGCTACTCCTCCTTACATGCAGAGTCTTAAGGTCCTAGCTCATGTCCAAGGCACCAAAGCCAGCTAAAAAGTCATTAATCGATACCTAAAGCTTGAAATGTACTACTTCTTACTGGCTATTACATCAACTTAGATGCTTCATCTGTGATCCACTATGACGCTTTTCGTGTCTCCGCATACCGCAGCATGCGACATAGCTTTGAGGACGAAGAATGTAACCGTTTCAGACAGAAGAGCGGCCAATGTGATGATATGGCTTTAAGTCGATTCGATAACAAATGACGAAAACGGACGGATTTCTCAGGTTTTTACTACATATGAACACATTTCACATTCTCCAGTGCAACGCTACTGCTAGTCCTCCTTTCATACAAAATCTTAAGTTCCTAGCTCCTGTTCAAAGCACCAAAGAAGGGTAAAAAGTTAATAATCGGTACCTAAAACTTGAATTGTGCTACTTCGTACTGGCTTTTACATCAACTTAGGAGCTTCATCTGAGTTCTACTATGGTGCTTTTAGTGTCTCAGCATACCGCAGCACGCGACATAGCTTTGCAGACGATAAATGTAACCGTTTCAGAGGGAAAAGTGGCCAATGTGACGATCTGGATTTAAGTCGATTCGATAACAAATGACGAAAACGGACGCATTTCTCAGGTTTTTACTACAAATGAACACTTTTCACATTCTCCCATGCTACTCGGCTGCTAGTCCTCCTTTCATGCAAAATGTTACGGTCCTAGCTCATGTCCACGGCACCAGAGGCAGTTAAAAAGTCATTAATCGATAACTAAAACTAGAATTGTACTACTTCTTACTGGCTATTACACCAACATAGAAGCTTCATCTGTGTTCTACTATGGTGCTTTTAGTGTCTACGCATACCGCAGCATGCGACATAGCTTTGCAGACGATAAATGTAACCGTTTCAGATAGAAGAGCGGCCAATGTGACGATCAGGCTTTACGTCGATTCGATAACAAATGACGAAAACGGACGTATTTCTCAGGTTTTTACTACATATGAACACTTTTCACAGTCTCCCGCGCATCGCGGCTGCTAGTCCTAGTTTAATCCAAAATCTTAAGGTCCTAGCTCATGTCCAAGGCACCAAAGAAGGGTAAAAAGTCAATAATCGATTCCTAAAATTTGAATTGTTCTACTTCTTACTGGCTATTACATCAACTTAGAAGCTTCATCTGTGTTCTACTATGGTGCTTTTAGTGTCTCTGCATACCGCAGCACGCGACATAGCTCTGCAGACGATAAATGTAACCGTTCCAGACAGAACTGCGGCCAATGTGACGACCCGGCATTAGGTCGATTCGATAACAAATGACGAAAACGTTCGGATTTTGTCAGGTTTTTACTACATATGAATACTTTTCACATTCTCCCGTGCAACTCGGCTGCTAGTCCTCCTTTCATGCAGAATCTTAAGGTCCTAGCTCATGTCCAAGGCACCAATGCCAGCTAAAACGTCAATAATCGATACCTAAAACTTGAATTGTACTACTTCTTACTGGCTATTACATCAACTTTGATGCTTCATCTGTATTCTACTATGGTGCTTTTAGTGTTTACGCAGCACGCGACATAGCTTTGCACACGATAAGTACAACCGTTTCAGAGAGAAGAACGGCCAATGTGACGATCTGGCTTTAAGTCGATTTGATAACAAATGACGAAAACCGACTGATTTCTCAGTTGTTTATTACAAATGAACACTTTTCACATTCTCCCGCGCATCGCGGCTGCTAGTCCTACTTTCATGCAAAATCTTAAGTTCCTAGCTCTTGTCCAAGGCACCAAAGAAGGGTGCAAATTCAATAATCGACACCTAAAACTTGAATTTTACTACTTCTTACTGGCTATTACAACAACTTACAAGCTTCATCTGTGTTCTACCAAAGGGACGGATTTCTCAGGTTTTTACTACAAATGAACACCTTTCACATTCTCCCGTGCAACTCGGCTGCTAGTCCTCCTTTCATGCAAAATGTTAAGGTCCTAGCTCATGTCCAAGGCACCAAAGCTAGTTAAAAATTCAATAATCGATAACTAAAACTTGAATTCTACTACATCTTACTGGCTATTACATCAACTTAGAAGTTTCATCTGTGTTCTACTATGGTGCTTTTAGTGTCTCCGCATACCGCAACACGCGACGTAGCTTTGCAGACGATAAGTACAACCGTTTCAGGGAGAAGAGCGGCCAATGTGACGATCTGGCTTTAAGTCGATTCGATAACAAATGACGAATACGGACGGATTTCTCAGCTTTATACCACATATGAACACTTTTCACATTCTCCGTGCAACGCGGCTGCTAGTCATCATTTCATGCAAAATCTTAAGTTCCTAGCTTATGTCCAAGTTACCAAAGAAGGGTAAAAAGTCAATAATCGATAACAAAAACTTGAATTGTACTACTTCATACTAGCTATTACATCTACTTAGAAACATCATCTATGTTCTACTATGGTGCTTTTAGTGTCTCTGCATACCGCAGCACGCGACATAGCTTTGCAGACGATAAATGTAACCGTTTCAGACAGAACTGCGTCCAATGTGACGATCTGGCTTTAAGTCTATTCGATAACTAATGACGAAAACCGACGGATTTCTCAGGTTTTTACTACGTATGAACACTTTTCACTTTCTCCCGTGCAACTCGGCTGCTAGTCTTCCTTTCATGCAGAATCTTAAGGTCCTAGCTCATGTCCAAGGTACCAAAGAAGGGTAAAAAGTCAATAATCGATAACAAAAACTTGAATTGTACTACTTCATACTAGCTATTACATCAACTTAGAAGCTTCATCTGTGTTCTACTATGGTGCTTTTAGTGTCTCTGCATACCGCAGCACGCGACATAGCTTTGCAGACGATAAATGTAACCGTTTCATACAGAACTGCGTTTAATGTGACGATCTGGCTTTAAGTCTATTCGATAACTAATGACGAAAACCGACGGATTTCTCAGGTTTTTACTACGTATGAACACTTTTCACTTTCTCCTGTGCAACTCGGCTGCTAGTCCTCCTTTCATGCAGGATCTTAAGGTCCTAGCTCATGTCCAAGGTACCAAAGAAGGGTAAAAAGTCAATAATCGATAACAAAAACTTGAATTGTACTACTTCATACTAGCTATTACATCAACTTAGAAGCTTCATCTGTGTTCTACTATGGTGCTTTTAGTGTCTCCGCATACCGCAGCACGCGACATAGCTTTGCAGGCAAAAAATGTAACCGTTTCAGACAGAAGAGCGGCCAATGTGACGATCTTGCTTTAAGTCGATTCGATAACAAATGACGAAAACGGACGGATTTCTCAGGTTTGTACTACATATGAACACTTTTCACATTCACCCGTGCAACGCGGCTGCTAGTCCTCCTTTCATGCAAAATCTTAAGTTCCTAGCTCATGTCTAGGCACCAAAGAAGGGTAAAAAGTCAATAATCGATACCTAAAACTTGAATTGTACTAAATCTTACTGGCTATTACATCAACTTAGAAGCTTCATCTGTGTTCTACTATGGTGCTTTAGTGTCTACGCATACCGCAGCACGCGACATAGCTTTGCAGACGATAAGTACAACCGTTTCAGAGAGAAGCGCGGCCAATGTGACGATCTGGCTTTAAGTCGATTCGATAACAAATGACGAAAATGGACGGATTTCTTAGGCTTTTACTACATATGAACACTTTTCACATTCTCCCGCGCTTCGCATCTGCTAGTCCTACTTTCATGCAATATCTTAAGTTCCTAGGTCATGTCCAAGGCACCAAAGAAGGGTAAAAAGTCAATAATCGATAACAAAAACTTGAATTGTACTACTTCATACTGGCTATTACATCAACTTAGAAGCTTCATCTGTGTTCTACTATGGTGCTTTTAGTGTCTCCGCATACCGCAGCACGCGACATAGCTTTGCAGGCGAAAAATGTATCCGTTTCAGACAGAAGAGCGGCCAATGTGACGATCCGGCTTTAAGTCGATTCGATAACAAATGACGATAACGGACGGATTTCTCAGGTTTTTACTACATATGAACACTTTTCACATTCTCCCTGGCAACGCGGCTGCTAGTCCTCTTTTCATGCAAAATGTTAAGGTCCTAGCTCATGTCCAAGGCACCAGAGCCAGCTAAAAATTCAATAATCGATAACTAAAACTTGAATTGTACTACTTCTTACTGGCTATTACGTCAACTTAGAAGCTTCATCTGTGTTCTACTATGGTGCTTTAGTGTCTACGCATACCGCAGCACGCGACATAGCTTTGCAGACGATAAGTACAACCGTTTCAGAGAGAAGCGCGGCCAATGTGACGATCTGGCTTTAAGTCGATTCGATAACAAATGACGAAAACGGACGGATTTCTTAGGCTTTTACTACATATGAACACTTTTCACATTCTCCCGCGCATCGCATCTGCTAGTCCTACTTTCATGCAATATCTTAAGTTCCTAGGTCATGTCCAAGGCACCAAAGAAGGGTAAAAAGTCAATAATCGATACCAAAAACTTGAATTGTAATACTTCTTACTGGCTATTACATCAACTTAGAAGCTTCATCTGTGTTCTACTATTGTGCTTTTAGTGTCTCTGCATACCGCATTACGCGACTTAGCTTTGCAGACGATAAGTACAACCCTTTCAGACAGAAGAGCGGCCAATGTGACGATCTGGCTTTAAGTCGATTCGATAACAAATGACGAATACGGAAGGATTTCTCAGCTTTATATAACATATGAACACTTTTCACATTCTCCCGTGCAACGCGGCTGCTAATCATCCTTTCATGCAAAATCTTAAGTTCCTAGCTCATGTCCAAGGTACCAAAGAAGGGTAAAAAGTCAATAATCGATAACAAAAACTTGAATTGTACTACTTCATACTGGCTATTACATCAACTTAGAAGCTTCATCTGTGTTCTACTATGGTACTTTTAGTGTCTCTACATACCGCAGCACGCGACATAGCTTTGCAGACGATAAATGTTACCTTTTCAGACAGAACTGCGGCCAATGTGACGATCTGGCTTTAAGTCTATTCGATAACAAACGACGAAAACGAACGGATTTCTCAGGTTTTTAATACGTATGAACACTTTTCACTTTCTTCCGTGCAACTCGGCTGCTAGTCCTCCTTTCATGTAGAATCTTAAGGTCGTAGCTCATGTCCAAGGTACCAAAGAAGGGTAAAAAGTCAATAATCGATAACAAAAACTTGAATTGTACTACTTCATACTAGCTATTACATCAACTTAGAATCATCATCTGCGTTCTACTATGGTGCTTTTAGTGTCTCTACATACCGCAGCACGCGACATAGCTTTGCAGACGATAAATGTAACCGTTTCAGACAGAACTGCGGTCAATGTGACGATCTGGCTTTAAGTCTATTCGATAACAAATGACGAAAATGAACGGATTTCTCAGGTTTTTACTACATATGAACACTTTTCACATTCTTCAGTGCAACGCTACTGCTAGTCCTCCTTTCATACAAAATCTTAAGTTCCTAGCTCCTGTTCAAAGCACCAAAGAAGGGTAAAAAGTTAATAATCGATTCCTAAAACTAGAATTGTACTACTCCTTACTGGCTTTTACATCAGCTTAGAAGCTTCATCTGTGTTCTACTATGGTGCTTTTTGTGTCTCCGCATACCGCAGCACGCGACATAGCTTTGCAGACGATAAGTACAACCGTTTCAGAGAGAAGAGCGGCCTATGTGACGATCTGGCTTTATGTCGATTCGATAACAAATGACGAAAACCGACGGATTTCTCAGGTTTTTACTACAGATGAACACTTTTCACATTCTCCCGTGCTACTCGGCTGCAAGTCCACCCTTCTTGCAGAATCATAAGGTCCTAGCTCATGTCCAATGCACCAAAGCCAGCTAAAAAGTCAATAATCGATACCTAAAACTTGAATTGTACTACTTCTTACTGGCTATTACAACAACTTAGAAGCATCATCTGTGTTCTACTATGGTGCTTTTAGTGTCTCTACATACCGCAGCACGCGACATAGCTTTGCAGACGATAAATGTTACCTTTTCAGACAGAACTGCGGCCAATGTGACGATCTGGCTTTAAGTCTATTCGATAACAAACGACGAAAACGAACGGATTTCTCAGGTTTTTAATACGTATGAACACTTTTCACTTTCTTCCGTGCAACTCGGCTGCTAGTCCTCCTTTCATGTAGAATCTTAAGGTCGTAGCTCATGTCCAAGGTACCAAAGAAGGGTAAAAAGTCAATAATCGATAACAAAAACTTGAATTGTACTACTTCATACTAGCTATTACATCAACTTAGAATCATCATCTGCGTTCTACTATGGTGCTTTTAGTGTCTCTACATACCGCAGCACGCGACATAGCTTTGCAGACGATAAATGTAACCGTTTCAGACAGAACTGCGGTCAATGTGACGATCTGGCTTTAAGTCTATTCGATAACAAATGACGAAAACGAACGGATTTCTCAGGTTTTTACTACATATGAACACTTTTCACATTCTTCAGTGCAACGCTACTGCTAGTCCTCCTTTCATACAAAATCTTAAGTTCCTAGCTCCTGTTCAAAGCACCAAAGAAGGGTAAAAAGTTAATAATCGATTCCTAAAACTAGAATTGTACTACTCCTTACTGGCTTTTACATCAGATTAGAAGCTTCATCTGTGTTCTACTATGGTGCTTTTTGTGTCTCCGCATACCGCAGCACGCGACATAGCTTTGCAGACGATAAGTACAACCGTTTCAGAGAGAAGAGCGTCCTATGTGACGATCTGGCTTTATGTCGATTCGATAACAAATGACGAAAACCGACGGATTTCTCAGGTTTTTACTACAGATGAACACTTTTCACATTCTCCCGTGCTACTCGGCTGCAAGTCCACCCTTCTTGCAGAATCATAAGGTCCTAGCTCATGTCCAATGCACCAAAGCCAGCTAAAAAGTCAATAATCGATACCTAAAACTTGAATTGTACTACTTCTTACTGGCTATTACAACAACTTAGAAGCATCATCTGTGTTCTACTATGGTGCTTTTAGTGTCTCCGCATACCGCAGAACGCGACATAACTTTGCAGACGATAAGTACATCCGTTTCAGAGAGAAGAGCGGCCAATGTGACGATCTGGCTTTAAGTCGATTCGATAACAAATGACGAATACGGAAGGATTTCCCAGGTATCACTACATATGAACACTTTTCACATTATCCCGTGCATCGCGGCTGCTAGTCCTCCTTTCATGCAATACCTTAAGTTCCTAGGTCATGTCCAAGGCACCAAAGATGGGTAAAAAGTCAATAATCTATAACAAAAACTTGAATTGTACTACTTCTTACTGGCTATTACATAAACTTAGAAGCTTCATCTGTGTTCTACTATGGTGCTTTTTGTGTCTCCGCATACCGCAGCACGCGACATAGCTTTGCAGACGATAAGTACAACCGTTTCAGAGAGAAGAGCGGCCTATGTGACGATCTGGCTTTATGTCGAATCGATAACAAATGACGCAAACGGACGGATTTCTCAGGTTTTTACTACATATGAACACTTTTCACATTCTCCCGTGCAACTCGGCTGCTAGTCCTCCTTTCATGCAAAATGTTACGTTCCTAGCTCATGTCCAAGGCACCAAAGCCAGTTAAAAAGTCAATAATCGATAACTAAGACTTGAATTGTACTACTTCTTACTGGCTATTACATAAACTTAGAATCTTCATCTGTGTTCTACAATGGTGCTTTTAGTGTCTCCGCATACCGCAGCACGCGACATAGCTTTGCAGACGATAAGTACAACCGTTTCAGAGAGAAGAGCGGCCAATTTGACGATCTTTCTTTAAGTCGATTCGCTAACAAATGACGAAAATGGATGGATTTCTCAGGTTTTTACTACATATGAACACTTTTCACATTCTCCCGCGCATCGCGGCTGCTAGTCCTCCTTTCATGCAAAATCTTAAGTTCCTAGCTCATCTCCAAGGAACCAAAGCCAGTTAAAAGTCAATAATCGATAAATAAAACTTGAATTGTACTACTTCTTACTGGCTATTACATCAACTTAGAAGCTTCATCTGTGTTCTAATGTGGTGCTTTTAGTGTCTCCACATACCGCAGCACGTGACATAGCTTTGCAGACGATAAATGTAACCGTTTCGGAGAGAAAAGCGGCCAATGTGACGATCTGGCTTTAAGTCGATTCGATAACAAATGACGAAAACGGACGGATTTCTCAGGCTTTTACTACATATGAACACTTTTCACATTCTCCCGCGCATCGCGGCTGCTAGTCCTCCTTTCATGCAAAATCTTAAGTTCCTAGCTCATGTCCAAGACACCAAAGCCAGTTAAAAAGTCAATAATCAATAACTAAAACTTGAATTGTACTACTTCTTACTGGCTATTACATCAACTTAGAAGCTTCATCTGTGTTCTACTATTGTGCTTTTAGTGTCTCCACATACCGCAGCACGCGACATAGCTTTGCAGACGATAAGTACAACCGTTTCAGAGAGAAGAGCGGCCAATGTGACGATCTGGCTTTAAGTCGATTCGATATCAAATGACAATTACGGACGGATTTCTCAGCTTTATACCACATATGAACACTTTTCACATTCTCCCGTGCAACGCGGGTGCTAGTCATCCTTTCATGCAAAATGTTATGGTCCTAGCTCATGTCCAAGGCACCAGAACCAGCTAAGAAGTCAATAATCGATAACTATAACTTGAATCGTACTATTTCTTACTGGCTATTACATCAACTTAGAAGCTCATCTGTGTTCTACTATGGTGCTTTTAGTGTCTCCACATACTGCAGCACGCGACACAGCCATGCAGACGATAAATGTAACCGTTTCAGAGAGAAGAGCGGCCAATGTGACGATCTGGGTTTAAGTCGATTCGAAAACAAATGACGAAATGGACGGATTTCTCAGGTTTTTACTACGTATGGACACCTCATCATACTCTCCCGTGCAACTCGGCTGCTAGTCCTCCTTTCATGCAGAATCTTAAGGTGCTAGCTCATGTCCAAGGCACCAAAGCCAGCAAAAAATTCAATAATCGATAACTAAAATTCGAATTGTACTACTTCTTACTGGCTATTACATCAACATAGAAGCTTCATCTGTGTTCTACTATGGTGCTTTTAGTGTCTCCGGATACCGCAGCACGCGACATAGCTTTGCAGACGATAAGTACAACCGTTTCAGAGAGAAGAGCGGCCAATGTGACGATCTGGCTTTAAGTCGATTCGATAACAAATGACGAAAACGGTCGGATTTCTCAGGCTTTAACTACATATGAACACTTTTCACATTCTCCCGCGCATCGCGGCTGCTAGTCCTCCTTTCATGCAAAATCTTAAGTTCCTAGGTCATGTCCAAGGCACCAAGAAGGGTAAAAAGTCAATAATCGATACCAAAAACTTGAATTGTAATACTTCTTACTGGCTATTAATTAACTTAGAAGCTTCATCTGTGTTCTACTATTGTGCTTTTAGTGTCTCCACATACCGCAGCACGCGACATAGCTTTGCAGACGATAAGTACAACCGTTTCAGAGAGAAGAGCGGCCAATGTGACGATCTGGTTTTAAGTCGATTCGATAACAAATGACGAATACGGACGGATTTCTCAGCTTTATCCCACATATGAACACTTTTCACATTCTCCCGTGCAACGCGGCTGCTAGTCATCCTTTCATGCAAAATCTTAAGTTCCTAGTTCATATCCAAGGTACCAAAGAATGGTAAAAAGTCAATAATTGATAACAAAAACTTGAATTGTACTACTTCATACTAGCTATTACATCAACTTAGAAGCTTCATCTGTGTTCTACTATGGTGCTTTTAGTGTCTCCGGATACCGCAGCACGCGCCATAGCTTAGCAGTCGATAAATGTAACCATTTCAGAGAGAAGAGCGGCCAATGTAACAACCTTGCTTTAAGTCGATTCTATAACAAATAAAGAAAACGGACGGATTTCTCAGGTTTTTGCTATATATGAACACTTTTCACATTCTCCCGTGCAACGCGGCTTCTAGTCTTCCTTTCATGCAAAATCTTAAGGTCCTAGCTCATGTCCAAGGCACCAAAGTAGGGTAAAAGTTTAATAATCGATAACAAAACTTGAATTTTACTGTTTCTTACTGGCTATTACTTCAACTTAGAAGCTTCTTCTATGTTCTACTATGGTGCTTTTAGTGTCTCCGCATACCGCAGCACGCGACATAGCATTGCAGACGATATATGTCACCGTTTAAGAGTGATGAGCGGCCAATGAGACGGTCTGACATTAAGTCGATAGGATAACAAATGACGAAAATGGACTGATTTCTCATGTTCTTGCTACATATGAACCCTATCCACAGTCTCCCGTGCAACGCGGCTGCTAGTCTTCCTTTTAAGCCAAATCTTAAGGTACTAGCCCATGTCCAAGGCACCAAAGTTGGGTAAAAGGTCAATAATCGATAACAAAACTTGAATTGTACTGTTTCTTACTTTCTATTATATTAACTTAGAAGTTTCTTCTGTGTTCTACTATGGTGCTTTTAGTGTCTCCGCATACCGCAGCACGCGACATAGCTTTGCAGAAGATAAATGTAACCGTTTCAGAGAGAAGAGGGGCCAATGTAACAACCTTGCTTTAAGTCGATTCGATAACAAATGACGAAAACGGACGGATTTCTCAGGTTTTTACTACAGATGAACACTTTTCACATTCTCCCGTGCTACTCGGCTGCTAGTCCTCCTTTCATGCAAAATGTTACGGTCCTACCTCATGTCCAAGGCAACAAAGCCGGCTAAAAAGTCAATAATCGATAACTAAACCGTGAATTGTACTAATTCTCACTGGCTATTACTTCAACTTAGAAGTTTCTTCTGTGTTCTACTATGGTGCTTTTAGTGTCTCCGCATACCGCAGCACGCGACATAGCTTTGCAGAAGATAAATGTAACCGTCTCAGAGAGAAAAGCGGCCAATGTAACAACCTTGCTTTAATCGATCCGATAACAAATGACGAAAACAGACGGATTTCTCAGGTTTTTGCTACATATGAACACTTTACACATTCTCCCGTGCAACGCGGCTGCTAGTCTTCCTTTCATGCAAAATATTAAGTTCCTAGCTCATGTCCAAGGCCCCAAAGAAGGGTAAAAGGTCAATAATCGATAACTAAAACTTGAATTCTACTGTTTCTTGCTGGCTATTACATCAACTTAGAAGTTCCTTCTGTGTCCTACTATGTTGCTTTTAGTGTCTCCGCATACCGCAGCACGCGACATAGCTTTGCAGACGATAAATGTAACCGTTTCAGAGAGAAGCGCGACCAAAATGATGATTTGTCTTAAAGTCGATTTGATAACAAATGACGAAAACTAGCGAATTTCTCGTGTTTTATTTACATATGAACACTTTTCACATTTTCTCGTGCAACGCAGCTGCTAGTTCTCCTTTCATGCAAAATCTTAAAGTTCTAGCTCATGTCCCAGGTACCAAAGCCGGCTAAAAAGTCAATAATCGATCACTAAAACTTGAATTGTACTGTTTCTTACTGGTTATTACATCAATTTAGAAGATTCTTGTGTGTCCTACTATGGTGCTTTTAGTGTCTCCGCATACCGCAGCACGCGACATAGCTTTGCAGACGATAAATGTAACCGTTTCAGAGAGAATAGCGGCCAATGTAACCACCTTGCTTTAATTCGATTCGATAACACATGACGAAAACGGACGGATTTCTCAGGTTTTTACTACATATGAATACGTTTCACATTCTACCGAGCAACGCGGCTGCTAGTCTTCCTTTCAAGCAAAATCTAAAGGTCCTAGCTCATGTCCAAGGCACCAAAGTAGGATAAAAGTTCAATAATCGATAACAAAACTTGAATTGTACTGTTTCTTACTGGCTATTACATCAACTTAGAAGCTTCTTCTATGTTCTACTACGGTGCTTTTAGTGTCTCCGCTTACTGCAGCACGCGTCCTAGTTTTGCAGACGACAAATGTATCGTTTCAGAGAGAAGAGCGGCCGATGTGACGATGTGGCTTTAAGTCGATTCGATAACAAATAACGAAAACGGACGGATTTCTCAGGTTGTTACTACATATGATCATTTTTCCCATTCTGCCGAGCAACGCGGCTGCTAGTCCTCCTTTAATGAAAATCTTAAGGTCCTAGATCATGTATAAGGTAGGACAAATGACGAAAACGGGCGAATTTCTCTCTTTATAACTACATATGGACACCTTTCACATTTTCCCGTTCAACGCAGCTGCTAGTCCTCCTTTCATGCAAAATCGTAAGGTCCCAGCTCATGTCCAAGGCACCAAAGCCAGCTAAAAAGTCAATAATCGATAACTGAAACGTGAATTGTACTACTTCTTACTGGCTATTACATCAATTTAGTAGTTTCTTCTGTGTTCTACTACGGTGCTTTTAGTGTCTCCGAATACCGCAGCACGCGACATACCTTTGCAGAAGATGAATGTAACCGTTTCAGAGAGAAGAGCGGCCAATGTAACAACCTTGCTTTAAGTCGATTCGATGCGGCCGATGTGACGATGTGGCTTTAAGTCGATTCGATAACAAATAACGAAAACGGACGGATTTCTCAGGTTGTTGCTACATATGATCATTTTTCCCATTCTGCCGAGCAACGCGGCTGCTAGTCCTCCTTTAATGAAAATCTTAAGGTCCTAGATCATGTATAAGGCAGGACAAATGACGAAAACGGGCGAATTTCTCACTTTATAACTACATATGGACACTTTTCACATTTTCCCGTCCAACGCAGCTGCTAGTCCTCCTTTCATGCAAAATCGAAAGGTCCCAGCTCATGTCCAAGGCACCAAAGCCAGCTAAAAAGTCAATAATCGATAACTGAAACGTGAATTGTACTAGTCTTCCTTTCATGTAAAATCTTAAGGTCCTAGCTCATGTCCAAAGCACCAAAGAAGTGTAAAAGGTCAATAACCGATAACTAAAACTTGATTGTTCTGTTTCTTACTGGCTATTACATCAACTTAGAAGTTTCTTCTGTGTCCTACAATGGTGCTTTTAGTGTCTTAGCATACCGCACCCAGCGACATAGCTTTGCAGACGATAAATGTAACCGTTTCAGAGGGTAGAGCGGCCAATGTGACGATCTGGCTTTAAGTCGATTCGATAACAAATGACGAAAACAAAGGGATTTCTCAGGTTTTTACTATATATGAACATTTTTCACATTCTCCCGTGCAATGCGGCTCTTACACTTCCCTACATGCAAAATCGTAAAGTCCTAGCTCATTACCAAGGCACCAAAGAAAAGTAAATGGTCAATAATCGATAACTAAAACTTGAATTTTACTGTTTCTTACTGGCTCTTACATCAACTTAGAAGCTTCTTCTGTATTCTACTATGACGCTTTTAGTGTTTTCGCATACCACAGCACGCGACATAGCTTTGCAGACGGTAAATATAACCGTTTCAGAGAGAAAAGCGGCCAATGTACAAATTAACAAATTACGAAAACGGACGGATTTCTCAGGTTTTTACTACATATGAACACTTTTCACATTCTCCCGTGCAACGCGGCTAATAGTCCTCCTTTCATGCAAAATCTTAATGTCCCAGCTGCTGTACAAGGCACCAAAGCCGGGTGAAAATTGAATAATCGATAACGAATACTTGAATTGCACTTCTTCTTACTGGCTATCACATCAACTTAGAAGCTTCGTCTGTGTTCTAGTATAGTGCTTTGAGTGTCTCCGCATACCTTAGTCGCGACATATCTTTGGAGACGATAAATGTAACCGTTTCAGAGGGAAGAGCGGCCAATGTAACGATGTGGATTTAATTCGATTCGATAACAATTGACGATAAAGGCCGGATTTCTCAGGTTTTTACTACATATGAACCCTTTTCACATTCTCCCGTGCAACGCGGCTGCTAGTCCTCCTTTCATGCAAAATCATAACGTCAAAGCTCATGCCCAAGGCACAAAAAAATTCTAAAAAGTCAATAATCGATAACTAAAACGTGAATTGTACTAATTCTTACTGGCTATTACATAAAGTTAGAAGCTATTTCAGTGTTCTACTATGGTGCTTTTAGTGTCTCCGCATACCGCAGCACGCGACATAGCTTTGCAGACGATAAATGTAACCGTTTCAGAGAGACGAGCGGACAATGTTACGTCCTGGCTTTAAGTCGATTAGATAACAAATGAGGAAAACAGACAGATTTCTCAGGTTTTTACTACATATAACACATTAATACATTTTCCCGTGCAACGCGGCTGCTAGTCATCGTTTCATGCAATCCCTTAAGGTCTTAGCTCATGTTCAGGGCACCAAAGCCGGCTAAAAAGTCAATAATCGATACCTAAAACTTGAATTGTACTACTTCTTACTGGCTATTACAACAACTCAGAAGCTTCTTCTGTGTTCAACCATGGTGCTTGTAGTGTCTCCGCATACCGCAGCACGCGACATAGCTTTGCAGACGATAAAAGTAACCGTTTCAGAGAGAAGAACGGCCAATGTGACGATCTGGCTTTAAGTCGATTCGATAACATATGACGAAAACGGAGGGATTTCATAGGTTTTACTATATATGAACATTTTTCACGTTCTCCCGTGCAAAGCGGCTGCTACACTTCCCTTCATGCAAAATCGTAAAGTCCTAGCTCATTTCCAAGGCACCAAAGAAAAGTAAAAGTCAACAATCGATAACTAAAATTTGAATTTTAGTGTTTCTTACTGGCTGTTACATCAAATTAGAAGATTCATCTGTGTTCTACTATGGTGCTTTTAGTGTCTCCGCATACCGCGGCACGCGACATAGCTTTGCAGACGACAAATGTAACCGTTTCAGAGAGAAGAGCGGCGAATGTACGTCCTGGCTTTAAGTCGATTCGATAACAAATGACGAAAACGGCAGAAATTCTCAGGTTTTTACGACATATGAACACTTTTCACATTTTCCCGTGCAACGCAGCTGCTAGTCCTCCTTTCATGCAAAATCGTAAGGTCCTAGCTCATGCCCAAAGCATCTAAATTGGCTAAAAAGTCAATAATCGATAACTAAAACGTGAATTTTACTACTTTTTACTCGGTATTACATCAACTTAGAAGCTACTTCTGTGTTCTACTATGGTGATTTTAGTGACTCCGCATACCGCAGCACGCGACATAGCTTTGCAGACGATAAATGTAACCGTTTCAGATAGAAGAGCGGCCAAGGTGGAGATCTGGCTTAAAGTCCATTTGATAACAAATGACGAAAACGGGCGAATATCTTAGGTTTTTACTACATATGAACACAATTCACATTCTCCCGTGCAACTCGGCTGCTAGTCCTCCTTTCATGTAGAATTTTAATGTCCTAGCTCATGTCCAAGGTACCAAAGCCAGCTAAAAAGTCAATAATCGATACCTGATACTTGAATTGTATTACTTCTTACTGGCTATTACATCAATTTAGAAGCCTCATCTGTGTTCTACTATGGTGATTTTAGTGTCTCCGCATACCGCAGCACGCGACATAGCTTTGCAGACGATAAGTACAACCGTTTCAGAGAGAAGAGCGGCCAATGTGACGATCATGCTTTAAGTCGATTCGACAACAATTGAGGAAAACACACGGATTTCTCAGGTTTTCACTACATATGAACACTTTTCACATTCACCCCAGTAACGCGGCTGCTAGTCCTCCTTTCACGCAAAATCTTAAGGTCCTAGCTCATGTCCAAGTGACTAAAGCCGGCTAAAAAATTAATAATCGAAAACTAAAACTTCAATTGTACTACTTCTTACTACCTATTACATCAACTTAGAAGCTTCAACTGTGTTCTCCTATGGTGCTTTTAGTGTCTCCGCATACCGCACCCAACGACATAGCTTTGCAGACGGTAAATGTAACCGTTTCAGACGGAAGAGCGGCCAATGTGACAATCTGGCATTATGTCGATTCGAAAAGAATTGACGAACACGGTCGGATTTCTCAGGGTTTCACTACATATGAACACTTTTCACATTCACCCGTGCAACGCGGCTGCTAGTCCTCCTTCAAGCAAAATCTTAAGGACCTAGCTCATGTCCAAGGAACCAAAGCCGGTTAAAAAGTCAATAATCGAGAACTAAAACTTGAATTGTACTACTTCTTACTGGCTATTACATCAACTTAGAAGCTTCATCCTTGTTCTACTATGGTGCTTTTAGTGTCTCCGCATACCGCACCCAGCGACATAGCTTTGCAGACGGTAAATGCAACCGTTTCATAAAAAAGAGCGGCCAATGTGACGATCTGGCTTTAAGTCGATTCGATAACAAATGACGAACACGGACGGATTTCAGAGGTTTTTACTACATATGAACACTTTTCACATTGTACCGTGCAATGCGGCTGCTAGTCGTCCTTTCATGCAAAATCTTAAGGTCCTAGCTCATGCCCAAGGCACCAAAGCCGGCTAAAAAGTCAATAATCGAAAACTAAAACTTGAATTGTACTACTTCTTACTACATATTACATCAACTTAGAAGCTTCTACTGTGTTCTACTATGGTGCTTTTAGTGTCTCCGCATACCGCACCCAGCGACATAGGTTTGCAGTGGGTAAATGTAACCGTTTCAGAGGGAAGAGCGGCCACTGTGACGATCTGGCTTTAAGTCGATTGGTTAACAATTGACGAACACGGACGGATTTGTCAGGTTTTTACTACATATGAACACTTTTCACATTCTCCCGTGCAACGCGGCTGCTAGTCGTCCTTTCATGCAAAATCTAAAGGTCCTAGCTCATGCCCAAGGCACCAAAAAAGGCTGAAAAGTCAATAATCGATAACTAAAACGTTAATTGTACTACTTCTTATTGGGTATTACGTCAACTTAGAAGCTACTTCTGTGTTCTACTATGGTGATTGTAGTGTCTCCGCATACCGTAGCTCGCGACATATCATTGGAGACGATAAATTTAACTGTTTCATAGGGTAGAGCGGCCAATGTAACGATGTGGCTTTAAATCGATTCGATAACAATTGACGAAAAAGGACGGATTTCTCAGGTTTTTACTACATATGACCCCTTTTCACATTCTCCCGTGCAACGCGGCTCCTAGTCCTCATTTCATGCAAAATCTTAAGGTTCCACCTCATGTCCAAGGCACCAAAGCCGGCTAAAAAGTCAATAATCGATACCTAAAACTTGAATTGTACTACTTCTTACTTGGTATTACATCAACTTAGAAGCTACTTCTCTGTTCTACTACGGTGATTTTAGTGACTCCGCATACCGCATCCAGCGACATAGCTTAGCAGCCGATAAATGTAACCCTTTCAGAGGGAAGAGCGGCCAATGTGACGATCTGGCTTTAAGTCGATTGGATAACAAATGACGAAAACTGACGGATTTATCAGGTTTTTACTACATATGAACACTTTTCACATTCTCCCGTGCAACGCGGCTGCTAGTCCTCCTTTCATGCAATATCGTAGAGTCGTAGCTCATGTCCAAGGCACCGAAGCCGGCTAAAAAGTCAACACTCGATAACTAAAACTTGAGTTGTAGTACTTCTTATTGTTTATTACATCAACTTAGAAGGTTCATCTGTGTTCTACTATGGTGCTTTTAGTGTCTCCCCATACCGAAGCACGCGACATAGCTTTGCAGACGATAAACGTAACGGTTTCAGAGAGAAGAGCGGCCAATGTGTCGATCTGGATTTAAGTCGATTCGTTAACAAATGACGAAAACGGACGGATTTCTCAGGTTTTTACTACATATGAACACTTTTCACAATCGCCCGTGCAACGCGGCTGCTAGTCCTCCTTTCATGCAAAATGGTATAGACGTAGCCCATATCCAAGGCACCAAAGCCGGCAAAAAAGTCAGTAATCGATAACTAAAACTTGCATTGTATAACTTCTTACTGGCTATTACATCAACATAGAAGCTTCATCTGTGTTCTACTATGGTGCTTTTAGTGTCGCCGCATACCCCAGGACGCAACATAGCTTTCCAGAAGACAAATGTAACCGTTTCAGAGAGAAGAGCGGCCAATGTGTCGATCTGGATTTAAGTCGATTCGTTAACAAATGACGAAAACGGACGGATTTCTCAGGTTTTTACTACATATGAACACTTTTCACATTCGCTCGTGCAACGCAGTTGCTAGTCCTCCTTTCATGCAAAATCCTAAGTTCCTAGCAAATGTCCAAGGCTCCAAAGCGTGCTAAAAAGTCAATAACCGATAATTGAAACATGAATTGTACTATTGCTTGCTGGCTATTACATTACATAGAAGCTTCATCTGTGTACTACTATGATGGTTTTAGTGTCTCCACATATCGCAGCACGCAACATAGCTTTGCAGACGATAAATGTAATCGTTCCAGAGAGAAGAGCGGCAAATGTGTCGATCTTAATTTAAGTCGATTCGATAACAAATGACGAAAACGGACGAATTTCTCAGGTTTTTACTACATATGAACACTTTTCACATTCTCCCGTGCAACTCGGCTGCTAGTCCTCCTTTCATGCAAAATCGTATAGTCCTACCTCATGTGAAAGGCACCAAAGCCGGCTAAAAAGTCAATAATCGATAACTAAATCTTGAATTGTACTACTTCTTACTGGCTATTATATCAACTTAGAAGCTTTATCTGTGTTCTACTATGGTGCTTTTAGTGTCTCCGCATACCGCAGCAGTCGACAGAGCTTTGCCGACGATAAATGTAACCGTTTCAGAGAGAAGAGCGGTGAATATGACGATCTGGATTAAGTCGATTCGATAACAAATGACGAAAACGGACGGATTTCTCAGGTTTTTACTACATATGAACACTTTTCACATTGTCCCTTGCAACGTGGCTGCTAGTCTTCCTTTCATGCAAAATCTTAAGGTCCTAACTCATGTCCAAGGCACCATAGCCGGCTAAAAAGTCAATAATCAATAACTAAGACTTGAATTGTACTACTTCTTACTGGCTATTACATCAACTTAGAAGCTTCTTCTGTGTTCTACTATGGTGCTTTCAGTATCTCCGCATACCGCAGCACGCGACATAGCTTTGCAGACGATAAATGTAAGCGTTTCCGAGAGAAAAGCGGCCAATGTGACGATCTGGATTTAAGTCGATTCGATAACAAATGACGAAAACGGACGGATTTCTTAGGTTTTTACTACATATGACACTTTTCATATTCGCCTGTGCAGCGCGGCTGCTAGTCCTCCTTTCATGCAAAATCTTAAGGTCCTAGCTCATGTCCAATGCACCAAAGCCGGCTAAAAAGTCAATAATCGATAAAAGAACTTGAATTGTAATACTTCTTACTGGCTATTACATCAACTTAGAAGCTACTTCTGTGTTCTACTATGGTGCTTTCAGTATCTCCGCATACCGCAGCACTCGACGTAGCTTTGCAGACGATAAATGTAACCGTTACAGAGAGAAGAGCGGCCAATGTGTCGATCGGGATTTAAGTCGAATTAATAACAAATGACGAAAACGGACGGATTTCTCAGGTTTTTACTACATATGAACACTTTTCACATTCGCTCGTGCAACGCAGTTGCTAGTCCTCCTTTCATGCAAAATCTTAAGGTCCTAGCTCATGTCCAAGGCACCAAAGCCGGCTAAAAAGTCAATAATCAATAACTAAAATATGAATTGTACTACTTCTTACAGGCTATTACATCAACTTATAAGTTTCATCTGTGTTCTACTATGGTGCTATTAGTATCTCCGGATACCGAAACACGAGACATTGCTTTGCAGACGATAAATGGAACCGTTTCAGAGAGAAGAGCGCCCAATGTATCGATCTGGCTTTAAGTCGATTCGATAACAAATAACGAAACCGGACGGATCTCTCAGGTTTGTACTACATATGAACACTTTTCACATTCGCTCGTGCAACGCGGCTGCTAGTCCTCCTTTCATACAAAATCTTAAGGTCCTAGCTCATGTCAATTGCACCAAAGCCGGCTAAAAAGTATAATCGATAACGAAAACTTGAAGTGTACTACTTCTTACTGGCTATTACATCAACTTTGAGGCTTCATCTGTGTACTACTATTATAGTTTTAGTGTCTCCGCATACCGCAGCACGCGACATAGCTTTGCAGACGATAAATGTAATCGTTCCAGAGAGAAGAGCGGCAAATGTGTCGATCTGGATTTAAGTCGATTCGATAACAAATGACGAAAACGGACGAATTTCTCAGATTTTTACTGCATATGAACTCTTTTCACATTCTCCGTGCATCGTGGCCACTAGCCTTCCCTTCATGAAATATCTTAAGGCCCTAACTAATGTCGAAGCGCCAAAGAAGGGTAAAAAGTCAATAATCGATAGCTAAAACTTGAATTCTACTACTTCTTACTCGGTATTACATAAACTTAGAAGATTCATCTGTATTCTTCTATGGTGCTTGTAGTGTCGCCGCATACCCCAGGACGCAACATAGCTTTGCAGAAGACAAATGTAACCGTTTCAGAGAGAAGAGCGGCCAATGTGTCGATCTGGATTTAAGTCGATTCGATAACAAATGACGAAAACGGACGGATTTCTCAGGTTTTTACTACATATGAACACTTTTCACATTGTCCCTTGCAACGTGGTTTCTAGTCTTCCTTTCATGAAAAATCTTAAGGTCCTAGCTAATGTTCAAGGCACCAAAGCTGGCTAAAAAGTCAATAATCAATAACTAAAACTTGAATTGTACTACTTCTTACTGGCTATTACATCAACTTAGAAGCTTCTTCTGTGTTCTACTATGGTGCTTTCAGTATCTCCGCATACCGCAGCACGCGACATATCTTTGCAGACGATAAATGTAAGCGTTTCCGAGAGAAAAGCGGCCAATGTGACGATCTGGATTTAAGTCGATTCGATAACAAATGACGAAAACAGACGGATTTCTCAGGTTTTATTCTACATATGAACACTTTTCACATTCGCTCGTGCAACGCGGCTGCTAGTCCTCCTTTCATGCAAAATCTTATGGTTCCACCTCATGTCTAAGGAACCAAAGCCGGCTAAAAATCAATAATTGATAACCCATACTTGAATTGTACTGCTTCTTACTGGCTATTACTTCAACTTAGAAGCTTCTTCTGTGTTCTATTATGTTTGCTTTTAGCCTCACCGCATACCGCAATACGTGACATAGCTTTGCAGACGATAAATGTAACCGTTTCAGAGAGAAGAGCGTTAAATGTGACGATGTGTCTTTAAGTCGATTCGATAACAAATGAGGAACACGGACGGATTTCTCAGGTGTTTACTACATATGAACACTTTTCACATTCTCCCGTGCAACGCGGCTGCTAGTCCTCCTTCAAGCAAAATCTTAAGGACCTAGCTCATGTCCAAGGCACCAAAGAAGGGTAAAAAGTCAAGAATCGATACCTAAAACTTGAATTGTACTACTTCTTACTGGCTATTACATCAACTTAGAAGCTTCATCTGTGTTCCACTATGGTGCTTTTAGTGTCTCCGCATACCGCACCCAGCGACATAGGTTTGCAGTTTGTAAATGTAACCGTTTCAGAGGGAAGAGCGGCCACTGTGACGATCTGGCTTTAAGTCGATTCGATAACAATTGACGAACACGGACGGATTTGTCAGGTTTTTACTACATATGACCACTTTTCACATTCTCCCGTGCAACGCGGCTGCTAGTCGTCCTTTCATGCAAAATCTTAAGGTCCTAGCTCGTGCCCAAGGCACCAAAAAAGGCTGAAAAGTCAATAATCGATAACTAAAACGTTAATTGTACTACTTC
Source organism: Schistocerca gregaria (assembly GCF_023897955.1). Lineage (NCBI taxonomy): Eukaryota > Metazoa > Arthropoda > Insecta > Orthoptera > Acrididae > Schistocerca > Schistocerca gregaria. Next base: position 4,328,624 of record NW_026061756.1, on the reverse strand, counting down.
TTATTGGGTATTACGTCAACTTAGAAGCTACTTCTGTGTTCTACTATGGTGATTGTAGTGTCTCCGCATACCGTAGCTCGCGACATATCATTGGAGACCATAAATTTAACCGTTTCATAGGGAAGAGCGGCCAATGTAACGATGTGGCTTTAATTCGATTCGATAACAATTGACGAAAAAGGACGGATTTCCCAGGTTTTTACTACATATGAACCCTTTTAACATTCTCCCGTGCAACGCGGCTCCTAGTCCTCCTTTCATGCAAAATCGTAAGGTTCCACCTCATGTCGAAGGCACCCTAGCCGGCTAAAAATCAATAATCAATAACCATACTTGAATTGTACTGCTTTTTACTGGCTATTACTTTAACTTAGAATCTTCTTCTTTGTTCTACTATGGTGCTTTTAGTGTCTCCGCATACCGCAGCACGCGACATAGCTTAGCAGACGATAAATGTAACCGTTTCAGAGAGAAGAGCGGCCAATGTACGTCCTGGCTTTAAGTCGATTCGATCACAAGTGACGAACACGGACGGATTTCTCAGGTTTTTACTACATATGAACACTTTTCACATTCTCCGGTGCAACGAGGCTGCTAGTCCGCCTTTCATGCAAAATCTTAACGTCAAAGCTCATGCCCAAGGCACAAAAAATGCTAAAAAGTCAATAATCGATAACTAAAACGTGAATTGTACAACTTCTTACTGGCTATTACATAAACTTAGAAGCTTTTTCAGTGTTCTACTACGGTGCTTTTTGTGTCTTCGCATACCGCCGCACACGACATAGCTTTGCAGACGATAAATGTAACCGTTCCAGAGAGGAGAGCGGACAATGTAACGTCCTGGCTTTAAGTCATTTCGATAACAATTGACGAAAACGGACGGATTTCTCAGGTTGTTACTAGATATGAACCCATTTCACATTCTCCTGTGTAACGCGCCTGCTAGTCCTCCTTTCATGCAAACTCTTAAGATCCTAGCACATGTCCAAGGCACCAAAGCCGGCTAAAAAGTCAATAATCGATACCTAAAACTTGAATAGTACTTTTTCTTACTGGGTATTACGTCAACTTAGAAGCTACTTCTGTGTTCTACTACGGTGATTTTAGTGACTCCGCATACCGCAACACGCGACATAGCTTTGTAGACGATAAATGTAACCGTTTCAGAAGGTAAGACCGGCCAATGTGACGATCTGGCTTTAAGTCGATTCGATAACAAATGACGAAAACGGACGGATTTCTCAGGTTTTTACTACATATGAACACTTTTCAAATTCACCCGTGCAACGCGGCTGCTAGTCCCCCTTTCATGCAAAATCGTAAGGTCCTAGCTCATGTCCAAAGCACCAAAGCCGGCTAAAAAGTCAATAATCGATAACTAAAACTTGAATTTTACTGCTTCTTACTGACTATTATATCAACTTAGAATCTTCTTCTGTGTTCTACTATGGTGCTTTACTTGTCTCCGCATACCGCACCCAGCGACATAGCTTAGCAGCCGTTAAATGTAACCCTTTCAGAGGGAAGAGCGGCCAATGTGAAGATCTGGCTTTAAGTCGATTGGATAACAAATGACGAAAACGGACGGATTTATCAGGTTTTTACTACATATGAACACTTTTCACATTCTCCCGTGCAACGCGGCTGCTAGTCCTCCTTTCATGCATAATCGTAGAGTCGTAGCTCATGTCCAAGGCACCAAAGCCGGCTAAAAAGAAAACACTCGATAACTAAAACTTGAGTTGTAGTACATCTTATTGTTTATTACATCAACTTAGAAGGTTCATCTGTGTTCTAATATGGTGCTTTTAGTGTCGCCGCATACCCCAGGACGCAACATAGCTTTCCTTAAGACAAATGTAACCGTTTCAGAGAGAAGAGCGGCCAATGTGAAGATCTGGCTTTAAGTCGATTCGATAACAAATGAAGAAAACGGACGAATTTCTCAGATTTTTACTACATATGAACACTTTTCACATTCTCCCCTGCAACGCAGTTGCTAGTCCTCCTTTCATGCAAAATCCTAAGTTCCTAGCTCATGTCCAAGGCACCAAAGAAGGGTAAAAAGTCAATAACCGATAACTAAAACCTGAATTGTACTACTGCTTACTGGCTATTACATTACTTCGAAGCTTCATCTGTGTACTACTATGATGGTTTTAGTGTCTCCACATACCGCAGCACGCAACATAGATTTGCAGACGGTAAATGTAATCGTTCCAGAGAGAAGAGTGGCAAATGTGTCGATCTTAATTTAAGTCGATTCGATAACAAATGACGAAAACGGACGAATTTTGCAGATTTTTACTACATATGAACACTTTTCACATTCTCCCGTGCATCGTGGCCACTAGCCTTCCCTTCATGAAATATCTTAAGGCACTAACTCATGTCCAAGCGCCAAAGAAGGGTAAAAAGTCAATAATCGATAGCTAAAACTTTAATTCTACGGCTTCTTACTGGCTATTACATAAACTTAGAAGTTTCATCTGTATTCTTCCATGGTGCTTTTAGTGTCGCCGCATACCACAGCACGCGACATAGCTTTGCAGACTCTAAATGTAGCCGTATCAGAGAGAAGAGCGGCCAATAAGACGATCTGGTGTTAAGTTGATTCGATAACAAATGACGAAAACGGACGGATTTCTCAGTTTCTTACAACATATGAACACTTTTCACATTCGCCCGAGGACCGCGGCTGCTAGTCCTCCTTTCATGCAAAATCCTAAGGTCCTAGCAAATGTCCAAGTGACCAAAGCCTGCTAAAAAGTCAATAATCGATAACTAAAACCTGAATTCTGCTACTTCTTACTGGCTATTACATCAACTTATAAGTTTCATCTGTGTTCTACTATAGTGCTATTAGTATCTCCGGATACCGAAACACGAGACATTGCTTTGCAGACGATAAATGTAACCGTTTCAGAGAGAAGAGCGCCCAATGTATCGATCTGGCTTTAAGTCGATTCGATAACAAATGACGAAAACGGACGGATTTCTCAGGTTTTTACTACATATGAACACTTTTCACATTCGCCGGTGCAACGCGGTTGCTAGTTCTCCTTTCATGCAAAATCGTATAGTCCTACCTCATGTCAAAGGCACCAAATCCAGCTAAAAAATCAATAATCGATAACTAAATCTTGAATTGTACTACTTCTTACTGGCTATTATATCAACTTAGAAGCTTTATCTGTGTTCTACTATGGTGCTTTTAGTGTCTCCGCATACCGCAGCACCGGACATAGCTTTGCAGACGATAAATGTAATCGTTTCAGAGAGAAGAGCGGCCAATGTGTCGATCTGGATTTAAGTCGATTCGATAACAAATAACGAAAACGGACGCATTTCTCAGATTTTTACTACATATGAAGACTTTTCACTTTCTCCCCTGCAACGCGGCCACTAGACTTCCCTTCATGCAAAATGTTAAGGTCCTAGCTCATGTCCAACCACCAAAGAATGGTAAAACGTCAATAATCGATAACAAAAGCTTGAATAGTACTACTTTTTACTGGCTATTACATCAACTTAGAAGGTTCATCTGTGTTTTACTATGATGCTTTAGTGTCTCCGGATAACGTAGCACGCGACATAGCTTTGCAGACGATAAATGTAATCGTTTCAGAGTGAAGAGCGGATAATGTGACGATCTGGCTTTAAGTCGATTCGATAACAAATGACGAAAACGGACGGATTTCTCAGGTTTTTACTACATATGAACACTTTTCACATTCTCCCGTGCAACGCGGTTGCTAGTTCTCCTTTCATGCAAAATCGTAAAGTCTTAGCTCATGTCCAAGCCACCAAAGCCGACTAAAAAGTCAATAATCGATAACTAAAATATTAATAGTACTACTTCTTACTGGCTATTACATCAACTTAGAAGCTTCATCTATGTTCTACTATGGTGCTTTCAGTATCTCCCCATACAGCAGCACTCCACAGAGCTTTGCCGACGATAAATGTAACCGTTTCAGAGAGAAGAACGGTGAATATGACGATCTGGATTTAAATCGAATCGATAACAAATGACGAAACCGGACAGATTTCTCAGGTTTTTACTACATATGAACATTTTTCACATTCGCTCGTGCAACGCGGCTGCTAGTCCTCCTTTCATACAAAATCTTAAGGTCCTAGCTCATGTCAATTGCACCAAAGCTGGCTAAAAAGTAATAATCGATAACGAAAACTTGAATTGTACTACTTCTTACTGGCTATTACATCAACTTAGAGGTTTCATCTGTGTACTACTATTATGGTTTTAGTGTGTCCGCATACCGCAGCACGCGACATAGCTTTGCAGACGATAAATGTAATCGTTCCAGAGAGAAGAGCGGCAAATGTGTCGATCTGGATTTAAGTCGATTCGATAACAAATGACGAAAACGGACGAATTACTCAGATTTTTACTACATATGAACTCTTTTCACATTCTCCGTGCATCGTGGCCACTAGCCTTCCCTTCATGAAATATCTTAAGGCCCTAACTCATGCCCAAGCGCCAAAGAAGGGTAAAAAGTCAACAATCGATAGCTAAAACTTGAATTCTACTACTTCTTACTGGCTATTACATAAACTTAGAAGTTTCATCTGTATTCTTCTATGGTGCTTTTAGTTTCGCCGCATACCACAGCACGCGACTTATCTTTGCAGACGATAAATGTAGCCGTTTCAGAGAGAAGAGCGGCCAATAAGACGATCTGGTGTTAAGTCGATTCGATAACAAATGACGAAAACTGACGGATTTCTTAGTTTCTTACAACATATGAACACTTTTCACATTCGCCCGAGGACCGCGGCTGCTAGTCCTCCTTACATGCAAAATCCTAAGGTCCTAGCAAATGTCCAAGTGACCAAAGCCTGCTAAAAAGTCAATAATCGATAACTAAAACCTGAATTGTACTACATCTTACTGGCTATTACATCAACTTATAAGTTTCATTTGTGCTCTACTATGGTGCTATTAGTGTCTCCGTATACCGCAGCACGCGACAGAGTTTTGCAGACGATAAATGCAACCGTTTCAGAGAGAAGACCGGCCAATGTGACGATCTGGCTTTAAGTCGATTCGATAACAAATGACGAAAACAGACAGATTTCTCAGGTTTTTACTACATATGAACACTTTTCACATTCGCCCGTGCAACGCGGCTGCTAGTCCTCCTTTCATGCAAAATCGTATAGACGTATCCCATATCCAAGGCACCAAAGCCGGCTAAAAAGTCAATAATCGATAACAAAAACTTGCATTGTATGACTTCTTACTGTCTATTACATCAACTTAGAAGCTTCTTCTGTGTTCTACTATGGTGCTTTCAGTATCTCCGCATACCGCAGCACGCGACATAGCTTTGCAGACGATAAACGTAAGCGTTTCCGAGAGAAAAGCGGCCAATGTGACGATCTGGATTTAAGTCGATTCGATAACAAATGACGAAAACGGACGGATGTCTTAGGTTTTTACTACATATGACACTTTTCATATTCGCCCGTGCAGCGCGGCTGCTAGTCCTCCTTTCATGCAAAATCTTAAGGTCCTAGCTCATGTCCAATGCACCAAAGCCGGCTAAAAAGTCAATAATCGATAAAAGAACTTGAATTGTAATACTTCTTACTGGCTTTACATCAACTTAGAAGATTCATCTGTGTTCTACTGTGGTGCTTTCAGTATCTCCGCATACCGCAGCACTCGACATAGCTTTGCAGACGATAAATGTAACCGTTACAGAGAGAAGAGCGGCCAATGTGTCGATCTGGATTTAAGTCGAATTAATAACAAATGACGAAAACGGACGGATTTCTCAGGTGTTTACTACATATGAATACTTGTCACATTCGCTCGTGCAACGCGGCTGCTAGTCCTCCTTTCATGCAAAATCGTATAGTCCTACCTAATGTGAAAGGCACCAAAGCCGGCTAAAAAGTCAATAATCGATAACTAATCTTGAATTGTACTACTTCTTACTGGCTATTACATCAACGTAGAAGCTTTATCTGTGTTCTACTATGGTGCTTTTAGTGTCTCCGTATACCGCAGCACGCGACATAGCTTTGCAGACGATAAATGTAACCGTTTATGAGAGAAGTGCGGCTAATTTGACGATATGGCTTTAATTCGATACGATAACAAATGACGAAAACGGACAAATTTTTCAGTTTTTTGCTACATATGAACTCTTTTCACATTCCCCCCTGTAACGCGGCCACTAGACTTCCCTACATGCAAAATCTTGAGGTCCTAGCTCATGTCCAAGCACCAAAGAAGGGTAAAAAGTCAATAATCGGTAACAAAAACTTGAATTGTACTACTTCTTACTGCCTATTACATCAACTTATAAGCTTCATCTGTGTTCTACTATGGTACTTTTAGTGTCTCCGGATAACATAGCAGGTGACATAGCTTTGCAGACAATAAATGTAATCGTTTCAGAGAGAAGATCGGATAATGTGACGATCTGGCTTTAAGTCGATTCGGTAACAAATGACGAAAACGGACGGATTTCTCAGGTTTTACTAAATATGAACACTTTTCACATTCACCCGTGTAACGCGGCTGCTAGTCCTCCTTTCATGCAAAATCTTAAGGTCCCATCTCATGTCCAACTCACCAAAGCCACCTAAAAAGTCAATAATCGATAGCTAAAACTTGAGTTTTACTACTTCTTCTTGGTTATTACATCAACTTAGAAGGATCATTTGTGTTTTACTATGATGCTTTTAGTCTCTCCGGATACCGCACCACGCGACATAATTTTGCAGAGGATAAATGTAACCGTGTCAGAGAGAAGAGAGGCCAGTGTGACGATCTGGCTTTAGCTCGATTCGATAACAAATGACGAAAACGGACGGATTCTCAGGTTTTTACTACCTATCAACACTTTTCACATTATCCCGCGCAACGCCGCTGCTAGTCCTCCTTTCATGCAAAGTCTTAAGGTCCAATCTAATGTCTAAGGCACCAAAGCCGGCAAAAAAAGTCAAAACTTGAGTTTTACTACTTCTTATTGGCTATAACATCAACTAAGAAGGTTCATCTGTGTTTTACTATGATGCTTTTAGTCTCTCCGGATACCGCACCACGCGACATAGTTTTGCAGAGGATAAATGTAACCGTGTCAGAGAGAAGAGAGGCCAATGTGACGATCTGGCTTTAAGTCGATACGATAAAAAGTGGCGAAACCGGTCAGATTTCTCAGGTTTTTAATACATATGAACACTTTTCACATTCGCCCGTGCAACGCGGCTTCTAGTCCTCTTTTCATGTAAAATCGTGAAGTCATAGCTCATGTCCAAGGCACCAAAGAAGGGTAAAAAGTCAATAATCGGTAACAAAAACTTGAATTGTACTACATCTTACTGGCTATTACATCAACTTATAAGCTTCATCTGTGTTCTACTATGGTACTTTTAGTGTCTTCGGATAACGTAGCAGGCGACATAGCTTTGCAGACGATAAATGTATTCGTTTCAGAGGGAAGAGCGGCCAATGTGACGATCCGGCTTTAAATCGATTCTATAACAAATGACGAAAACGGACGAATTTCTCAGATTTTTACTACATATGAACACTTTTCACATTCTCCCCTGCAACGCTTCCACTAGACTTCCCTTCATGCAAAATCTTAATTTCCTAGCTCATGTCGAAGCACCAAAGAATGGTAAAAAGTCAGTAATCGATAACTAAAACTTGAATTGTACTACTTCTTACTGGCTATTACATCAACTTAGAGGCTTCATCTGTGCTCTGCAATGCTGCTTTTAGTGTCTCCGGATACCGCAGCACGCGACAGAGCTTTGCAGACGATAAATGCAACCGTTTATGAGAGAAGAGCGGCTAATATGACGATATGGCTTTAATTCGTTACGATAACAAATGACGAAAACGGACAATTTTTCAGGTTTTTACTACATATGAAAACTTTTCACATTCCCCTGTGCAACGCGGTTGCTAGTCCTGAATTTCATGCAAAATCTTAAGGTCCTATTTCATGTCAAAGGCACCAAAGCTGGCTAAAAATTCAATAATCTATAACTAAAACTTGAATTGTACTACCTCTTACTGGCTATTACATTAACTTAGAAGGTTCATCTGTATTGTATTATGGTGCTTTTAGTGTCTCCGCATACCGCAGCACCGGACATAGCTTTGCAGACGATAAATGTAATCGTTTCAGAGAGAAGAGCGGCCAATGTGTCGATCTGAATTTAAGTAGATTCCATAACAATTGACGAAAACGGACGAATTTCTCAGATTTTTACTACATATGAACACTTGTCACTTTCTCCCCTGCAACGCGGCCACTAGACTTCCCTTCATGCCAAATCTTAAGGTCCTAGCTCATGTCCAAGCACCTAAGAATGGTAAAACGTCAATAATCGATAACAAAAACTTGAATAGTACTACTTCTTACTGGCTATTACATCGACTTAGAAGCTTCTTCTGTGTTCTACTATGGTGCTTTTAGTGTCTCCGCATACCGCAGGACGCGCCATAGCTTTGCAGACGATAAATGTAACCGTTTCAGAGATATGAGCGGCCAATGAGACGATCTGACATTAAGTCGATTCGATAACAAATGACGAAAACGGACGGATTTCTCAGGATTTTACTACATATGAACACTTTTCACTTTCTCCCGTGCAACGCAGCTGCTAGTTCTCCTTTGATGCAAAATCATAAGGTCCTAGCTCATGTCCAAGGCCCCAATGCCAAATAAAAAGTCAATAATCGATATATAAAACGTTATTGTACTACTCTTTATTGGCTATCACATCAACTTAGAAGTTTCATCTGTGTTCTACTATGGTACTGTTAGTGTCTCCGCATACCGCAGCACGCGACATAGCTTTGCAGACGATAAATGTAACCGTTTCAGAGAGAAGAGCGGCCAATGTGACGTTCTACCTTGAATTCGATTTGATAAGAAATGACGAAAACTGACGGATTTCTCAGGTTTTTACTACATATGAACACTTTTCACATTCTCCCGTGCAACGCAGTTGCTAGTCCTCCTTTGATGCAATGTCTTAAGGTCCTAGCTCATGTCCAAGACAACAAAGCCAGCTAAAAAGTCAATAATCGATATCTAAAACGTTATTGTACTACTTCTTACTGGCTATTACATCAACTTAGAAGTTTCATCTGTGTTCTACTATGGTGCTGTTAGTGTCTCCGCATACCGCAGCACGCGACATAGCTTTGCAGATGATAATTGTAACAGTTTCAGAGAGAAGAGAGACCAATGTGACGATCTGGCTTTAAGTCGATTTGATAAGAAATGACGAAAACTGAAGGATTTCTCAGGTTTTTACTACATATGAACACTTTTCACATTCTCCCGTGCAACGCAGCTGCTAGTCCTCCTTTGATGCAAAATCTTAAGGCCCTAGCTCATGTCCAAGGCCCCAAAGCTAGCTAAAAAGTCAATAATCGATATCTAAAACGTTATTGCACTACTTCTTACTGGCAATTACTACAACTTAGAAGCTTCTTCTGTGTTCTACTATGGTGCTGTTAGTGTCTCGGCATACCGCAGCACGCGACGTAGCTTTGTAGGCGATAAATGTTACCGTTTCAGAGAGAAGAGCTGCCAATGTGACGTTCTGGCTTTAAGTCGATTTGATAAGAAATGACGAAAACGGACGGATTTCTCAGGTTATTACTACACATGAACACTTTTCACATTCTCCCGTGCAACGCAGCTGCTAAACCTCCTTTGATGCAATGTCTTAAGGTCGTAGCTCATGTCCAAGACCCCAAAGCCAGCTAAAAAGTCAATAATCGATATCTAAAACGTTATTGTACTACTTCTTACTGGCTATTACATCAACTTAGAAGTTTCATCAGTGTTCTACTATGGTGCTGTTAGTGTCTCCGCATGCCCCAGCACGCGACATAGCTTTGCAGACGATAAATGTAACCGTTTCAGAGAGAAGAGTGACCAATGAGACGATCTGGCTTTAAGTCGATTTGATGAGAAATGACGAAAACGGACGGATTTCTCAGGTTTTTACTACATATGAACACTTTTCACATTCTCCCGTGCAACGCAGCTGCTAGTCCTTTTTTGATGCAATATCTTAAGGTCCTAGGTCATGTCCAAGGCCCCAATGCCAAATAAAAAGTCAATAATCGATATATAAAACGTTATTGTACTACTCTTTACTGGCTATCACATCAACTTAGAAGTTTCATCTGTGTTCTACTATGGTACTGTTAGTGTCTCCGCATACCGCAGCACGCGACATAGCTTTGCAGACGATAAATGTAACCGTTTCAGAGAGAAGAGCGGCCAATGTGACGTCCTACCTTGAATTCGATTTGATAAGAAATGACGAAAACTGACGGATTTCTCAGGTTTTTACTACATATGAACACTTTTCACATTCTCCCGTGCAACGCAGCTGCTAGTCCTCCTTTGATGCAAAGTCTTAAGCTCCTAGCTCATGTCCAAGACCCCAATGCCAGCTAAAAAGTCAATAATCGGTATCTATAACGTTATTGTACTACTTCTTACTGGCTATTACATCAACTTAGAAGTTTTATCTGTTTTCTACTATGGTGCTGTTAGTGTCTCCGCATACCGCAGTACGCGACATAGCTTTGCAGACGAAAATGTAACCGTTTCAGAGAGAAGAGCGACCAATGTGACGATCTGGCTTTAAGTTGATTTGATAAGAAATGACGAAAAGGGACGGATGTCTCAGGTTTTTACTACTTATGAACACTTTTCACATTCTCCCGTGCAACGCAGCTGCTAGTTCTCTTTTGATGCAAAATCTTAAGGTCCTAGCTCATGTCCAATACCCCAAAGCCAGCTAAAAAGTCAATAATCGGTATCTATTTCGTTATTGTACTACTTCTTACTGGCAATTACATCAACTTAGAAGTTTCATCTGTTTTCTACTATGGTGCTGTTAGTGTCTCCGCATACCGCAGCATGTGACATAGCTTTACAGACGATAAATGTAACCGTTTCAGAGAGAAGAGTGACCAATGAGACGATCTGGCTTTAAGTCGATTTGATGAGAAATGACGAAAACGGACGGATTTCTCAGGTTTTTACGACATATGAACACTTTTCACATTCTCCCGTGCAACGCAGCTGCTAGTCCTTTTTTGATGCAATATCTTAAGGTCCTAGGTCATGTCCAAGGCCCCAAAGCCAAATAAAAAGTCAATAATCGATATATAAAACGTTATTGTACTACTTTTTACTGGCTATCACATCAACTTAGAAGTTTCGTCTGTGTTCTACTATGGTACTGTTAGTGTCTCCGCATACCGCAGCACGCGACATAGCTTTGCAGACGATAAATGTAACCGTTTCAGAGAGAAGAGCGGCCAATGTGACGTTCTACCTTGAATTCGATTTGATAAGAAATGACGAAAACTGACGGATTTCTCAGGTTTTTACTACATATGAACACTTTTCACATTCTCCCGTGCAACGCAGTTGCTAGTCCTCCTTTGATGCAATGTCTTAAGGTCCTAGCTCATGTCCAAGACAACAAAGCCAGCTAAAAAGTCAATAATCGATATCTAAAACGTTATTGTACTACTTCATACTGGCAATTACATCAACTTAGAAGTTTCATCTGTGTTCTACTATGGTGCTGTTAGTGTCTCCGCATACCGCAGCACGCGACATAGCTTTGCAGATGATAATTGTAACAGTTTCAGAGAGAAGAGAGACCAATGTGACGATCTGGCTTTAAGTCGATTTGATAAGAAATGACGAAAACTGAAGGATTTCTCAGGTTTTTACTACATATGAACACTTTTCACATTCTCCCGTGCAACGCAGCTGCTAGTCCTCCTTTGATGCACAATCTTAAGGCCCTAGCTCATGTCCAAGGCCCCAAAGCTAGCTAAAAAGTTAATAATCGATATCTAAAACGTTATTGCACTACTTCTTACTGGCAATTACTACAACTTAGAAGCTTCTTCTGTGTTCTACTATGGTGCTGTTAGTGTCTCGGCATACCGCAGCACGCGACGTAGCTTTGTAGGCGATAAATGTTACCGTTTCAGAGAGAAGAGCTGCCAATGTGACGTTCTGGCTTTAAGTCGATTTGATAAGAAATGACGAAAACGGACGGATTTCTCAGGTTATTACTACACATGAACACTTTTCACATTCTCCCGTGCAACGCAGCTGCTAAACCTCCTTTGATGCAATGTCTTAAGGTCGTAGCTCATGTCCAAGACCCCAAAGCCAGCTAAAAAGTCAATAATCGATATCTAAAACGTTATTGTACTACTTCTTACTGGCTATTACATCAACTTAGAAGTTTCATCAGTGTTCTACTATGGTGCTGTTAGTGTCTCCGCATGCCCCAGCACGCGACATAGCTTCGCAGACGATAAATGTAACCGTTTCAGAGAGAAGAGTGACCAATGAGACGATCTGGCTTTAAGTCGATTTGATGAGAAATGACGAAAACGGACGGATTTCTCAGGTTTTTACTACATATGAACACTTTTCACATTCTCCCGTGCAACGCAGCTGCTAGTCCTTTTTTGATGCAATATCTTAAGGTCCTAGGTCATGTCCAAGGCCCCAATGCCAAATAAAAAGTCAATAATCGATATATAAAACGTTATTGTACTACTCTTTACTGGCTATCACATCAACTTAGAAGTTTCATCTGTGTTCTACTATGGTACTGTTAGTGTCTCCGCATACCGCAGCACGCGACATAGCTTTGCAGACGATAAATGTAACCGTTTCAGAGAGAAGAGCGGCCAATGTGACGTTCTACCTTGAATTCGATTTGATAAGAAATGACGAAAACTGACGGATTTCTCAGGTTTTTACTACATATGAACACTTTTCACATTCTCCCGTGCAACGCAGCTGCTAGTCCTCCTTTGATGCAAAGTCTTAAGCTCCTAGCTCATGTCCAAGACCCCAATGCCAGCTAAAAAGTCAATAATCGGTATCTATAACGTTATTGTACTACTTCTTACTGGCTATTACATCAACTTAGAAGTTTCATCTGTTTTCTACTATGGTGCTGTTAGTGTCTCCGCATACCGCAGTACGCGACATAGCTTTGCAGACGAAAATGTAACCGTTTCAGAGAGAAGAGCGACCAATGTGACGATCTGGCTTTAAGTCGATTTGATAAGAAATGACGAAAAGGGACGGATGTCTCAGGTTTTTACTACTTATGAACACTTTTCACATTCTCCCGTGCAACGCAGCTGCTAGTTCTCTTTTGATGCAAAATCTTAAGGTCGTAGCTCATGTCCAAGACCCCAAAGCCAGCTAAAAAGTCAATAATCGATATCTAAAACGTTATTGTACTACTTCTTACTGGCTATTACATCAACTTAGAAGTTTCATCAGTGTTCTACTATGGTGCTGTTAGTGTCTCCGCATGCCCCAGCACGCGACATAGCTTTGCAGACGATAAATGTAACCGTTTCAGAGAGAAGAGTGACCAATGAGACGATCTGGCTTTAAGTCGATTTGATGAGAAATGACGAAAACGGACGGATTTCTCAGGTTTTTACTACATATGAACACTTTTCACATTCTCCCGTGCAACGCAGCTGCTAGTCCTTTTTTGATGCAATATCTTAAGGTCCTAGGTCATGTCCAAGGCCCCAATGCCAAATAAAAAGTCAATAATCGATATATAAAACGTTATTGTACTACTCTTTACTGGCTATCACATCAACTTAGAAGTTTCATCTGTGTTCTACTATGGTACTGTTAGTGTCTCCGCATACCGCAGCACGCGACATAGCTTTGCAGACGATAAATGTAACCGTTTCAGAGAGAAGAGCGGCCAATGTGACGTTCTACCTTGAATTCGATTTGATAAGAAATGACGAAAACTGACGGATTTCTCAGGTTTTTACTACATATGAACACTTTTCACATTCTCCCGTGCAACGCAGCTGCTAGTCCTCCTTTGATGCAAAGTCTTAAGCTCCTAGCTCATGTCCAAGACCCCAATGCCAGCTAAAAAGTCAATAATCGGTATCTATAACGTTATTGTACTACTTCTTACTGGCTATTACATCAACTTAGAAGTTTCATCTGTTTTCTACTATGGTGCTGTTAGTGTCTCCGCATACCGCAGTACGCGACATAGCTTTGCAGACGAAAATGTAACCGTTTCAGAGAGAAGAGCGACCAATGTGACGATCTGGCTTTAAGTCGATTTGATAAGAAATGACGAAAAGGGACGGATGTCTCAGGTTTTTACTACTTATGAACACTTTTCACATTCTCCCGTGCAACGCAGCTGCTAGTTCTCTTTTGATGCAAAATCTTAAGGTCCTAGCTCATGTCCAATACCCCAAAGCCAGCTAAAAAGTCAATAATCGGTATCTATTTCGTTATTGTACTACTTCTTACTGGCAATTACATCAACTTAGAAGTTTCATCTGTTTTCTACTATGGTGCTGTTAGTGTCTCCGCATACCGCAGCATGTGACATAGCTTTACAGACGATAAATGTAACCGTTTCAGAGAGAAGAGTGACCAATGAGACGATCTGGCTTTAAGTCGATTTGATGAGATATGACGAAAACGGACGGATTTCTCAGGTTTTTACGACATATGAACACTTTTCACATTCTCCCGTGCAACGCAGCTGCTAGTCCTTTTTTGATGCAATATCTTAAGGTCCTAGGTCATGTCCAAGGCCCCAAAGCCAAATAAAAAGTCAATAATCGATATATAAAACGTTATTGTACTACTTTTTACTGGCTATCACATCAACTTAGAAGTTTCATCTGTGTTCTACTATGGTACTGTTAGTGTCTCCGCATACCGCAGCACGCGACATAGGTTTGCAGACGATAAATGTAACCGTTTCAGAGAGAAGAGCGGCCAATGTGACGTTCTACCTTGAATTCGATTTGATAAGAAATGACGAAAACTGACGGATTTCTCAGGTTTTTACTACATATGAACACTTTTCACATTCTCCCGTGCAACGCAGCTGCTAGTCCTCCTTTGATGCAATGTCTTAAGGTCCTAGCTCATGTCCAAGACAACAAAGCCAGCTAAAAAGTCAATAATCGATATCTAAAACGTTATTGTACTACTTCATACTGGCAATTACATCAACTGAGAAGTTTCATCTGTGTTCTACTATGGTGCTGTTAGTGTCTCCGCATACCGCAGCATGCGACATAGCTTTGCAGATGATAATTGTAACAGTTTCAGAGAGAAGAGAGACCAATGTGACGATCTGGCTTTAAGTCGATTTGATAAGAAATGACGAAAACTGAAGGATTTCTCAGGTTTTTACTACATATGAACACTTTTCACATTCTCCCGTGCAACGCAGCTGCTAGTCCTCCTTTGATGCAAAATCTTAAGGCCCTAGCTCATGTCCAAGGCCCCAAAGCTAGCTAAAAAGTCAATAATCGATATCTAAAACGTTATTGCACTACTTCTTACTGGCAATTACTACAACTTAGAAGCTTCTTCTGTGTTCTACTATGGTGCTGTTAGTGTCTCGGCATACCGCAGCACGCGACGTAGCTTTGTAGGCGATAAATGTTACCGTTTCAGAGAGAAGAGCTGCCAATGTGACGTTCTGGCTTTAAGTCGATTTGATAAGAAATGACGAAAACGGACGGATTTCTCAGGTTATTACTACACATGAACACTTTTCACATTCTCCCGTGCAACGCAGCTGCTAAACCTCCTTTGATGCAATGTCTTAAGGTCGTAGCTCATGTCCAAGTCCCCAAAGCCAGCTAAAAAGTCAATAATCGATATCTAAAACGTTATTATACTACTTCTTACTGGCTATTACATCAACTTAGAAGTTTCATCAGTGTTCTACTATGGTGCTGTTAGTGTCTCCGCATGCCCCAGCACGCGACATAGCTTTGCAGACGATAAATGTAACCGTTTCAGAGAGAAGAGCGACCAATGTGACGATCTGGCTTTAAGTCGATTTGATAAGAAATGACGAAAACGGACGGATTTCTCATGTTTTTACTACATATAAACACTTTTCACATTCTCCCGTGCAACGCAGCTGCTAGTTCTCCATTGATGCAAAATCTTAAGGTACTAGCTCAAGTCCAAGGCCCCAAAGCCAGCTAAAAAGTCAATAATCGAAATCTAAAACGTTATTGTACTACTTCTTACTGGCTATTACATCAACTTAGAAGTTTCATCAGTGTTCTACTATGGTGCTGTTTGTTTCTCCGCATACCGCAGCACGCAAGATAGCTTTGCAGACGATAAATGTAACAAATGTAACCGTTTCAGAGAGAAGAGCGACCAATGTGACGATCTGGCTTTAAGTCGATTTCATAAGAAATGACGAAAACTGACGGATTTCTCAGGTTTTTACTACATATGAACACTTTTCACATTCTCCCGTGCAACGTAGCTGCTAGTCCTCCTTTGATGCAATGTCTTAAGGTCCTAGCTCATGTCCAAGACAACAAAGCCAGCTAAAAAGTCAATAATCGATATCTAAAACGTTATTGTACTACTTCATACTGGCAATTACATCAACTGAGAAGTTTCATCTGTGTTCTACTATGGTGCTGTTAGTGTCTCCGCATACCGCAGCACGCGACATAGCTTTGCAGATGATAATTGTAACAGTTTCAGAGAGAAGAGAGACCAATGTGACGATCTGGCTTTAAGTCGATTTGATAAGAAATGACGAAAACTGAAGGATTTCTCAGGTTTTTACTACATATGAACACTTTTCACATTCTCCCGTGCAACGCAGCTGCTAGTCCTCCTTTGATGCAAAATCTTAAGGCCCTAGCTCATGTCCAAGGCCCCAAAGCTAGCTAAAAAGTCAATAATCGATATCTAAAACGTTATTGCACTACTTCTTACTGGCAATTACTACAACTTAGAAGCTTCTTCTGTGTTCTACTATGGTGCTGTTAGTGTCTCGGCATACCGCAGCACGCGACGTAGCTTTGTAGGCGATAAATGTTACCGTTTCAGAGAGAAGAGCTGCCAATGTGACGTTCTGGCTTTAAGTCGATTTGATAAGAAATGACGAAAACGGACGGATTTCTCAGGTTATTACTACACTTGAACACTTTTCACATTCTCCCGTGCAACGCAGCTGCTAATCCTCCTTTGACGCAATGTCTTAAGGTCGTAGCTCATGTCCAAGACCCCAAAGCCAGCTAAAAAGTCAATAATCGATATCTAAAACTTTATTGTACTACTCCTTACCGGCTATTACATCAACTTAGAAGTTTCATCAGTCTTCTACTATGGTGATGTTAGTGTCTCCGCATACCGCAGCACGCGACATAGCTTTGCAGACGATAAATGTAACCGTTTCAGAGAGAAGAGCGACCAATGTGACGATCTGGCTTTAAGTCGATTTGATAAGAAATGACGAAAACGGACGGATTTCTCAGGTTTTTACTACATATGAACACTTATCACCTTCTCCAGTGCAACGCAGCTGCTAGTTCTCTTTTGATGCAAATTCTTAAGGTCCGAGCTCATGTCCATGACCCCAAAGCCAGCTAAAAAGTCAATAATCGATATCTAAAACGTTATTGTACTACTTCTTACTGGCTATTACATCAACTTAGATGTTTCATCAATGTTCTACTATGGTGCTGTTAGTGTCTCCGCATGCCCCAGCACGCGACATAGCTTTGCAGACGATAAATGTAACCGTTTCAGAGAGAAGAGCGACCAATGTGACGATCTGGCTTTAAGTCGATTTGATAAGAAATGACGAAAACGGACGGATTTCTCATGTTTTTACTACATATGAACACTTTTAACATTCTCCCGTGCAACGCAGCTGCTAGTTCTCCATTGATGCAAAATCTTAAGGTACTAGCTCAAGTCCAAGGCCCCAAAGCTAGCTAAAAAGTCAATAATCGAAATCTAAAACGTTATTGTACTACTTCTTACTGGCTATTACATCAACTTAGAAGTTTCATCAGTGTTCTACTATGGTGCTGTTTGTTTCTCCGCATACCGCAGCACGCAAGATAGCTTTGCAGACGATAAATGTAACAAATGTAACCGTTTCAGAGAGAAGAGCGACCAATGTGACGATCTGGCTTTAAGTCGATTTCATAAGAAATGACGAAAACGGACGGATTTCTCAGGTTTTTACTACACATGAACACGTTTCACATTCTCCCGTGGAACGCAGCTGCTTGTCTTCCTTTGATGCAATGTCTTAAGGTCCTAGCTCATGTCCAAGACCCCAAAGCCAGCTAAAAAGTCAATAATCGATATCTAAAACTTCATTGTACTACTTCTTACCGGCTATTACATCAACTTAGAAGTTTCATCAGTCTTCTACTATGGTGCTGTTAGTGTCTCCGCATACCGCAGCACGCGACATAGCTTTGCAGACGATAAATGTAACCGTTTCAGAGACAAGAGCGACCAATGTGACGATCTGGCTTTAAGTCGATTTGATAAGAAATGACGAAAACGGACGGATTTCTCAGGTTTTTACTACATATGAACACTTATCACATTCTCCAGTGCAACGCAGCTGCTAGTTCTCTTTTGATGCAAATTCTTAAGGTCCGAGATCATGTCCAAGACCCCAAAGCCAGCTAAAAAGTCAATAATCGGTATCGATAACGTTATTGTACTACTTCTTACTGGCTATTACATCAACTTAGAAGTTTCATCTGTTTTCTACTATGGTGCTGTTAGTGTCTCCGCATACCGCAGCACGCGACATAGCTTTGCAGACGATAAATGTAACCGTTTCAGAGAGAAGAGCGACCAATGTGACGATCTGGCTTTAAGTCGATTTGATAAGAAAAATGACGAAAACGGACGGATGTCTCAGGTTTTTACTACATATGAACACTTTTCACATTCTCCCGTGCAACGCATCTGCTAGTTCTCTTTTGATGCAAAATCATAAGGTCCTAACTCATGTCCAATACCCCAAAGCCAGCTAAAAAGTCAATAATCGGTATCTATAACTTTACTGTACCACTTCTTACTGGCAATTACATCAACTTAGAAGTTTCATATGGTTTCTACTATGGTGCTGTTAGTGTCTCCGCATACCGCAGCACGCGACATAGCTTTGCAGACGATAAATGTAACCGTTTCAGAGAGAAGAGCGACCAATGTGACGATCTGGCTTTAAGTCGATTTGATAAGAAATGACGAAAACGGACGGATTTCTCATGTTTTTACTACATAGGAAAACTTTTCACATTCTCCCGTGCAACGCAGCTGCTAGTCCTCAATTGATGCAAAGTCTTAAGTTCCTAGCTCATGTCCAAAACCCCAAAGCCAGGTAAAAAGTATATAGTCGATATCTAAAACGTTATTGTACTACTTCTTACTGGCTATTACATCAAGTTACAAGTTTCATCAGTGTTCTACTATGGTGCTGTTAGTGTCTCCGCATACCGCAGCACGCGACATAGCTTTGCAGACGATAAATGTAACCGTTTCAGAGAAAAGAGCGACCAATGTGACGATCTGGTTTTAAGTCGATTTTATAAGAAAAGAGGAAAACGGACGGATTTCTCATGTTTTTACTACATATGAACACTTTTCACATTCTCCCGTGCAACGCAGCTGCTAGTCCTCCTTTGATGCAAAGTCTTAAGGTCCTAGCTCATGTCCAATGCCCCAAAGCCAGCTAAAAAGTCAATAATCGATATCTAAAACGTTATTGCACTACTTCTTACTGGCAATTACTACAACTTAGGAGCTTCTTCTGTGTTCTACTATGGTGCTGTTAGTGTCTCGGCATACCGCAGCACGCGACATAGCTTTGTAGACGATAAATGTTACCGTTTCAGAGAGAAGAGCGACCAATGTGATGATCTGGCTTTAAGTCGATTTGATAAGAAATGACGAAAACGAACGGATTTCTCAGGTTTTTACTACATATGAACACTTTTCACATTCTCCCGTGCTACGCAGCTGCTAGTCCTCCTTTGATGCAAAATCTTAAGGCCCTAGCTCATGTCCAAGGCCCCAAAGCCAGCTAAAAAGTCAATAATCGATATCTAAAACGTTGTTGTACTATTTCTTACTGGCAATTACATCAACTTAAAAGCTTCTTCCGTGTTCTACTATGGTGCTGTTAGTGTCTCCGCATACCGCAGCACGCGACATAGCTCTGTAGACGAGTAATGTATCCTTTTCAGAGAGAAGAGCGTCCAATGTGACGTCCTGGCTTTAAGTCGATTTGATAAGAAATGACGAAAACGAACGGATTTCTCAGGTTTTTACTACATATGAACTTTTTTCACATTCTCCCGTGCAACGAAGCTGCTAGTCCTCCTTTGATGAAAGGTCTTAAGGTCCTAGCTCATGTTCAAGACCCCAATGCCAGCTAAAAAGTCAATAATCGATATCTAAAACGTTATTGTACTACTTCTTACTGGCTATTACATCAACTTAGAAGTTTCACCAGTGGTCTACTATGGTGCTGTTAGTGTCTCCGCATGCCGCAGCACGCGACATAGCTTTGCAGACGATAAATGTAACCGTTTCAGAGAGAAGAGCGACCAATGTGACGATCTGGCTTTAAGTCGATTTGATAAGAAATGACGAAAACGGACGGATTTCTCATGTTTTTACTACATATGAACACTTTTCACATTCTCCCGTGCAACGCAGCTGCTAGTCCTCCTTTGATGCAAAATCTTAAGGTCCTTGCTCATGTCCAAGTCCCCAAAGCCGCTATAAAGTCAATAATCGATATCTAAAACGTTATTGTGCTACTTCTTACTGGCTATTACATCAACTTAGAAATTTCATCTGTGTTCTACTATGGTGCTGTTAGTGTCTCCGCATACCGCAGCACGCGACATAGCTCTGTAGACGAGTAATG
Organism: Schistocerca gregaria; assembly: GCF_023897955.1. Lineage (NCBI taxonomy): Eukaryota > Metazoa > Arthropoda > Insecta > Orthoptera > Acrididae > Schistocerca > Schistocerca gregaria. Next base: position 4,307,801 of record NW_026061756.1, on the reverse strand, counting down.
TATCCTTTTCAGAGAGAAGAGCGTCCAATGTGACGTCCTGGCTTTAAGTCGATTTGATAAGAAATTACGAAAACGGACGGATTTCTCAGGTTTGTACTGCATATGAATACTTTTCGCATTCTCCCGTGCAACGCAGCTGCTAGTCCTCCTTTGATGCAAAGTCTTAAGGTCCTAGCTCATGTCCAAGACCCCAAAGCCAGCTAAAAAGTAATATTCGATAATTAAAACGTTATTGTACTACTTCTTACTGGCTATTACATCAACGTAGAAGTTTCATCTGTGTTCTACGATGGTGCTGTTAGAGTATCCGCAAACCGCAGCACGCGACATAGCTTTGCACATGATAAATGTAACAGTTTCAGAGAGAAGAGCGACCAATGTGACGATCTTGCTTTAAGTCGATTTGATAAGAAATGACGAAAACGAACGGATTTCTCAGGTTTTTACTACATATGAACACTTTTCACATTCTCCCGTGCTACGCAGCTGCTAGTCCTCCTTTGATGCAAAGTCTTAAGGTCCTAGCTCATTTCCAAGACGCCAAAGCCAGCTAAAAAGTCAATAATCGATATCTGAAACGTTATTGCACTACTTCTTACTGCCTATTACATCAACTTAGAAGTTTCATCAGTGCTCTACTATGGTACTGTTAGTGTCTCTTTATACCGCAGCACGCGATATAGCTTTGCAGACGATAAATGTAACCGTTTCAGAGAGAAGAGCGACAATGTGACGTCCTGGCTTTAAGTCGATTTGATAAGAAATGACGAAAATGGACGGATTTCTCAGGTTTTTACAACATATGAACACTTTTCACATTCTCCCGTGCAACGCAGCTGCTAGTCCTCCTTTGATGCAAAGTCTTAAGGTCCTAGCTCATGTCCAAGACCCCAAAGCCAGCTAAAAAGTCAATAATCGATAATTAAAACGTTATTGTACTACTTCTTACTGGCTATTACATCAACTTACAAGTTTCATCTGTGTTCTACGATGGTGCTGTTAGAGTATCCGCAAACCGCAGCACGCGACATAGCTTTGCACATGATAAATGTAACAGTTTCAGAGAGAAGAGCGACCAATGTGACGATCTTGCTTTAAGTCGATTTGATAAGAAATGACGAAAACGAACGGATTTCTCAGGTTTTTACTACATATGAACACTTTTCACATTCTCCCGTGCTACGCAGCTGCTAGTCCTCCTTTGATGCAAAATCTTAAGGCCCTAGCTCATGTCCAAGGCCCCAAAGCCAGCTAAAAAGTCAATAATCGATATCTAAAACGTTGTTGTACTATTTCTTACTGGCAATTACATCAATTTAAAAGCTTCTTCCGAGTTCTACTATGGTGTTGTTAGTGTCTCGGCATACCGCAGCACGCGACATAGCTTTGCAAGCGATAAATGTTACCGTTACAGATAGAAGAGCGGCCAATGTGACGATCTGGCTTTAAGTCGATTTGATAAGAAATGACGAAAACGAACGGATTTCTCAGGTTTTTACTACATATGAACTTTTTTCACATTCTCCCGTGCAACGCAGCTGCTAGTCCTCCTTTGATGAAAGGTCTTAAGGTCCTAGCTCATGTTCAAGACCCCAATGCCAGCTAAAAAGTCAATAATCGATATCTAAAACGTTATTGTACTACTTCTTACTGGCTATTACATCAACTTAGAAGTTTCACCAGTGTTCTACTATGGTGCTGTTAGTGTCTCCGCATGCCGCAGCACGCGACATAGCTTTGCAGACGATAAATGTAACCGTTTCAGAGAGAAGAGCGACCAATGTGACGATCTGGCTTTAAGTCGATTTGATGAGAAATGACGAAAACGGACGGATTTCTCAGGTTTTTACTACATATGAACACTTTTCACATTCTCCCGTGCAACGCAGCTGCTAGTTCTCTTTTGATGCAAAATCTTAAGGTCCTAGCTCATGTCCAATACCCCAAAGCCAGCTAAAAAGTCAATAATCGGTATCTATAACGTTATTGTACTACTTCTTACTGGCAATTACATCAACTTAGAAGTTTCATCTGTTTTCTACTATGGTGCTGTTAGTGTCTCCGCATACCGCAGCATGTGACATAGCTTTGCAGACGATAAATGTAACCGTTTCAGAGAGAAGAGCGGCCAATGTGACGTTCTACCTTGAATTCGATTTGATAAGAAATGACGAAAACTGACGGATTTCTCAGGTTTTTACTACATATGAACACTTTTCACATTCTCCCGTGCAACGCAGCTGCTAGTCCTCAATTGATGCAAAGTCTTAAGGTCCTAGCTCATGTCCAAGTCCCCAAAGCCGCTAAAAAGTCAATAATCGATATCTAAAACGTTATTGTGCTACTTCTTACTGGCTATTACATCAACTTAGAAATTTCATCTGTGTTCTACTATGGTGCTGTTAGTGTCTCCGCATACCGCAGCACGCGACATAGCTCTGTAGACGAGTAATGTATCCTTTTCAGAGAGAAGAGCGTCCAATGTGACGTCCTGGCTTTAAGTCGATTTGATAAGAAATTACGAAAACGGACGGATTTCTCAGGTTTGTACTGCATATGAATACTTTTCACATTCTCCCGTGCAACGCAGCTGCTAGTCCTCCTTTGATGCAAAGTCTTAAGGTCCTAGCTCATGTCCAAGACCCCAAAGCCAGCTAAAAAGTCAATAATCGATAATTAAAACGTTATTGTACTACTTCTTACTGGCTATTACATCAACGTAGAAGTTTCATCTGTGTTCTACGATGGTGCTGTTAGAGTATCCGCAAACCGCAGCACGCGACATAGCTTTGCACATGATAAATGTAACAGTTTCAGAGAGAAGAGCGACCAATGTGACGATCTTGCTTTAAGTCGATTTGATAAGAAATGACGAAAACGAACGGATTTCTCAGGTTTTTACTACATATGAACACTTTTCACATTCTCCCGTGCTACGCAGCAGCTAGTCCTCCTTTGATGCAAAGTCTTAAGGTCCTAGCTCATTTCCAAGACGCCAAAGCCAGCTAAAAAGTCAATAATCGATTTCTGAAACGTTATTGCACTACTTCTTACTGCCTATTACATCAACTTAGAAGTTTCATCAGTGCTCTACTATGGTACTGTTAGTGTCTCTTTATACCGCAGCACGCGATATAGCTTTGCAGACGATAAATGTAACCGTTTCAGAGAGAAGAGCGACAATGTGACGTCCTGGCTTTAAGTCGATTTGATAAGAAATGACGAAAATGGACGGATTTCTCAGGTTTTTACAACATATGAACACTTTTCACATTCTCCCGTGCAACGCAGCTGCTAGTCCTCCTTTGATGCAAAGTCTTAAGGTCCTAGCTCATGTCCAAGACCCCAAAGCCAGCTAAAAAGTCAATAATCGATAATTAAAACGTTATTGTACTACTTCTTACTGGCTATTACATCAACTTACAAGTTTCATCTGTGTTCTACGATGGTGCTGTTAGAGTATCCGCAAACCGCAGCACGCGACATAGCTTTGCACATGATAAATGTAACAGTTTCAGAGAGAAGAGCGACCAATGTGACGATCTTGCTTTAAGTCGATTTGATAAGAAATGACGAAAACGAACGGATTTCTCAGGTTTTTACTACATATGAACACTTTTCACATTCTCCCGTGCTACGCAGCTGCTAGTCCTCCTTTGATGCAAAATCTTAAGGCCCTAGCTCATGTCCAAGGCCCCAAAGCCAGCTAAAAAGTCAATAATCGATATCTAAAACGTTGTTGTACTATTTCTTACTGGCAATTACATCAACTTAAAAGCTTCTTCCGAGTTCTACTATGGTGTTGTTAGTGTCTCGGCATACCGCAGCACGCGACATAGCTTTGCAGACGATAAATGTAACCGTTTCAGAGAGAAGAGCGACCAATGTGACGATCTGGCTTTAAGTCGATTTGATGAGAAATGACGAAAACGGACGGATTTCTCAGGTTTTTACTACATATGAACACTTTTCACATTCTCCCGTGCAACGCAGCTGCTAGTTCTCTTTTGATGCAAAATCTTAAGGTCCTAGCTCATGTCCAATACCCCAAAGCCAGCTACAAAGTCAATAATCGGCATCTATAACGTTATTGTACTACTTCTTACTGGCAATTACATCAACTTAGAAGTTTCATCTGTTTTCTACTATGGTGCTGTTAGTGTCTCCGCATACCGCAGCATGTGACATAGCTTTGCAGACGATAAATGTAACCGTTTCAGAGAGAAGAGCGGCCAATGTGACGTTCTACCTTGAATTCGATTTGATAAGAAATGACGAAAACTGACGGATTTCTCAGGTTTTTACTACATATGAACACTTTTCACATTCTCCCGTGCAACGCAGCTGCTAGTCCTCAATTGATGCAAAGTCTTAAGTTCCTAGCTCATGTCCAAAACCCCAAAGCCAGGTAAAAAGTCTATAGTCGATATCTAAAACGTTATTTTACTACTTCTTACTGGCTATTACATCAAGTTACAAGTTTCATCAGTGTTCTACTATGGTGCTGTTAGTGTCTCCGCATACCGCAGCACGCGACATAGCTTTGCAGACGATAAATGTAACCGTTTCAGAGAAAAGAGCGACAATGTGACGATCTGGTTTTAAGTCGATTTTATAAGAAAAGAGGAAAACGGACGGATTTCTCATGTTTTTACTACATATGAACACTTTTCACATTCTCCCGTGCAACGCAGCTGCTAGTCCTCCTTTGATGCAAAGTCTTAAGGTCCTAGCTCATGTCCAATGCCCCAAAGCCAGCTAAAAAGTCAATAATCGATATCTAAAACGTTGTTGTACTATTTCTTACTGGCAATTACATCAACTTAAAAGCTTCTTCCGTGTTCTACTATGGTGTTGTTAGTGTCTCGGCATACCGCAGCACGCGACATAGCTTTGCAAGCGATAAATGTTAACGTTACAGATAGAAGAGCGGCCAATGTGACGATCTGGCTTTAAGTCGATTTGATAAGAAATGACGAAAACGAACGGATGTCTCAGGTTTTTACTACATATGAACTTTTTTCACATTCTCCCGTGCAACGAAGCAGCTAGTCCTCCTTTGATGAAAGGTCTTAAGGTCCTAGCTCATGTTCAAGACCCCAATGCCAGCTAAAAAGTCAATAATCGATATCTAAAACGTTATTGTACTACTTCTTACTGGCTATTACATCAACTTAGAAGTTTCACCAGTGTTCTACTATGGTGCTGTTAGTGTCTCCGCATGCCGCAGCACGCGACATAGCTTTGCAGACGATAAATGTAACCGTTTCAGAGAGAAGAGCGACCAATGTGACGATCTGGCTTTAAGTCGATTTGATAAGAAAACACGAAAACGGACGGATTTCTCATGTTTTTACTACATATGAACACTTTTCACATTCTCCCGTGCAACGCAGCTGCTAGTCCTCCTTTGATGCAAAATCTTAAGGTCCTTGCTCATGTCCAAGTCCCCAAAGCCGCTAAAAAGTCAATAATCGATATCTAAAACGTTATTGTGCTACTTGTTACTGGCTATTACATCAACTTAGAAATTTCATCTGTGTTCTACTATAGTGCTGTTAGTGTCTCCGCATACCGCAGCACGCGACATAGCTCTGTAGACGAGTAATGTATCCTTTTCAGAGAGAAGAGCGTCCAATGTGACGTCCTGGCTTTAAGTCGATTTGATAAGAAATTACGAAAACGGACGGATTTCTCAGGTTTGTACTGCATATGAATAGTTTTCACATTCTCCCGTGCAACGCAGCTGCTAGTCCTCCTTTGATGCAAAGTCTTAAGGTCCTAGCTCATGTCCAAGACCCCAAAGCCAGCTAAAAAGTCAATAATCGATAATTAAAACGTTATTGTACTACTTCTTACTGGCTATTACATCAACGTAGAAGTTTCATCTGTGTTCTACGATGGTGCTGTTAGAGTATCCGCAAACCGCAGCACGCGACATAGCTTTGCACATGATAAATGTAACAGTTTCAGAGAGAAGAGCGACCAATGTGACGATCTTGCTTTAAGTCGATTTGATAAGAAATGACGAAAACGAACGGATTTCTCAGGTTTTTACTACATATGAACACTTTTCACATTCTCCCGTGCTACGCAGCTGCTAGTCCTCCTTTGATGCAAAGTCTTAAGGTCCTAGCTCATTTCCAAGACGCCAAAGCCAGCTAAAAAGTCAATAATCGATATCTGAAACGTTATTGCACTACTTCTTACTGCCTATTACATCAACTTAGAAGTTTCATCAGTGCTCTACTATGGTACTGTTAGTGTCTCTGCATACCGCAGCACGCGATATAGCTTTGCAGACGATAAATGTAACCGTTTCAGAGAGAAGAGCGACAATGTGACGTCCTGGCTTTAAGTCGATTTGATAAGAAATGACGAAAATGGACGGATTTCTCAGGTTTTTACAACATATGAACACTTTTCACATTCTCCCGTGCAACGCAGCTGCTAGTCCTCCTTTGATGCAAAGTCTTAAGGTCCTAGCTCATGTCCAAGACCCCAAAGCCAGCTAAAAAGTCAATAATCGATAATTAAAACGTTATTGTACTACTTCTTACTGGCTATTACATCAACTTACAAGTTTCATCTGTGTTCTACGATGGTGCTGTTAGAGTATCCGCAAACCGCAGCACGCGACATAGCTTTGCACATGATAAATGTAACAGTTTCAGAGAGAAGAGCGACCAATGTGACGATCTTGCTTTAAGTCGATTTGATAAGAAATGACGAAAACGAACGGATTTCTCAGGTTTTTACTACATATGAACACTTTTCACATTCTCCCGTGCTACGCAGCTGCTAGTCCTCCTTTGATGCAAAATCGTAAGGCCCTAGCTCATGTCCAAGGCCCCAAAGCCAGCTAAAAAGTCAATAATCGATATCTAAAACGTTGTTGTACTATTTCTTACTGGCAATTACATCAACTTAAAAGCTTCTTCCGAGTTCTACTATGGTGTTGTTAGTGTCTCGGCATACCGCAGCACGCGACATAGCTTTGCAAGCGATAAATGTTACCGTTACAGATAGAAGAGCGGCCAATGTGACGATCTGGCTTTAAGTCGATTTGATAAGAAATGACGAAAACGAACGGATTTCTCAGGTTTTTACTACATATGAACTTTTTTCACATTCTCCCGTGCAACGCAGCTGCTAGTCCTCCTTTGATGAAAGGTCTTAAGGTCCTAGCTCATGTTCAAGACCCCAATGCCAGCTAAAAAGTCAATAATCGATATCTAAAACGTTATTGTACTACTTCTTACTGGCTATTACATCAACTTAGAAGTTTCACCAGTGTTCTACTATGGTGCTGTTAGTGTCTCCGCATGCCGCAGCACGCGACATAGCTTTGCAGACGATAAGTGTAACCGTTTCAGAGAGAAGAGCGACCAATGTGACGATCTGGCTTTAAGTCGATTTGATGAGAAATGACGAAAACGGACGGATTTCTCAGGTTTTTAATACATATGAACACTTTTCACATTCTCCCGTGCAACGCAGCTGCTAGTCCTTTTTTGATGCAATATCTTAAGGTCCTAGGTCATGTCCAAGGCCCCAAAGCCAAATAAAAAGTCAATAATCGATATATAAAACGTTATTGTACTACTTTTTACTGGCTATCACATCAACTTAGAAGTTTCATCTGTGTTCTACTATGGTACTGTTAGTGTCTCCGCATACCGCAGCACGCGACATAGCTTTGCAGACGATAAATGTAACCGTTTCAGAGAGAAGGGCGGCCAATGTGACGTTCTACCTTGAATTCGATTTGATAAGAAATGACGAAAACTGACGGATTTCTCAGGTTTTTACTACATATGAACACTTTTCACATTCTCCCGTGCAACGCAGCTGCTAGTCCTCCTTTGATGCAAAGTCTTAAGCTCCTAGCTCATGTCCAAGACCCCAATGCCAGCTAAAAAGTCAATAATCGGTATCTATAACGTTATTGTACTACTTCTTACTGGCTATTACATCAACTTAGAAGTTTCATCTGTTTTCTACTATGGTGCTATTAGTGTCTCCGCATACCGCAGTACGCGACATAGCTTTGCAGACGAAAATGTAACCGTTTCAGAGAGAAGAGCGACCAATGTGACGATCTGGCTTTAAGTCGATTTGATAAGAAATGACGAAAACGGACGGATGTCTCAGGTTTTTACTACTTATGAACACTTTTCACATTCTCCCGTGCAACGCAGCTGCTAGTTCTCTTTTGATGCAAAATCTTAAGGTCCTAGCTCATGTCCAATACCCAAAGCCAGCTAAAAAGTCAATAATCGGTATCTATAACGTTATTGTACTACTTCTTACTGGCAATTACATCAACTTAGAAGTTTCATCTGTTTTCTACTATGGTGCTGTTAGTGTCTCCGCATACCGCAGCATGTGACGTAGCTTTGCAGACGATAAATGTAACCGTTTCAGAGAGAAGAGCGGCCAATGTGACGTTCTACCTTGAATTCGATTTGATAAGAAATGACGAAAACTGACGGATTTCTCAGGTTTTTACTACATATGAACACTTTTCACATTCTCCCGTGCAACGCAGCTGCTAGTCCTCCTTTGATGCAAAGTCTTAAGCTCCTAGCTCATGTCCAAGACCCCAATGCCAGCTAAAAAGTCAATAATCGGTATCTATAACGTTATTGTGCTACTTCTTACTCTCTATTACATCAACTTAGAAGTTTCATCTGTTTTCTACTATGGTGCTATTAGTGTCTCCGCATACCGCAGTACGCCACATAGCTTTGCAGACGAAAATGTAACCGTTTCAGAGAGAAGAGCGACCAATGTGACGATCTGGCTTTAAGTCTATTTGATAAGAAATGACGAAAACGGACGGATTTCTCAGGTTTTTACTACATATGAACACTTTTCACATTCTCCCGTGCAACGCAGCTGCTAGTCCTCCTTTGATGAAAGGTCTTAAGGTCCTAGCTCATGTTCAAGACCCCAATGCCAGCTAAAAAGTCAATAATCGATATCTAAAACGTTATTGTACTACTTCTTACTGGCTATTACATCATCTTAGAAGCTTCATCAGTGTTCTACTATGGTGCTGTTAGTGTCTCCGCATGCCCCAGCACGCGACATAGCTTTGCAGACGATAAATGTAACCGTTTCAGAGAGAAGAGCGACCAATGTGACGATCTGGCTTTAAGTCGATTTGATAAGAAATGACGAAAACGGACGGATTTCTCATGTTTTTACTACATATGAACACTTTTCACATTCTCCCGTGCAACGCAGCTGCTAGTTCTCCATTGATCCAAAATCTTAAGGTACTAGCTCAAGTCCAAGGCCCCAAAGCTAGCTAAAAAGTCAATAATCGAAATCTAAAACGTTATTGTACTACTTCTTACCGGCTATTACATCAACTTAGAAGTTTCATCAGTCTTCTACTATGGTGCTGTTAGTGTCTCCGCATACCGCAGCACGCGACATAGCTTTGCAGACGATAAATGTAACCGTTTCAGAGAGAAGAGCGACCAATGTGACGATCTGGCTTTAAGTCGATTTGATAAGAAATGACGAAAACGGACGGATTTCTCAGGTTTTTACTACACATGAACACTTTTCACATTCTCCCGTGCAACGCAGCTGCTAGTCTTCCTTTGATGCAATGTCTTAAGGTCCTAGCTCATGTCCAAGACCCCAAAGCCAGCTAAAAAGTCAATAATCGATATCTAAAACTTTATTGTACTACTTCTTACCGGCTATTACATCAACTTAGAAGTTTCATCAGTCTTCTACTATGGTGCTGTTAGTGTCTCCGCATACCGCAGCACGCGACATAGCTTTGCAGACGATAAATGTAACCGTTTCAGAGAGAAGAGCGACCAATGTGACGATCTGGCTTTAAGTCGATTTGATAAGAAATGACGAAAACGGACAGATTTCTCAGGTTTTTACTACACATGAACACTTTTCACATTCTCCCGTGCAACGCAGCTGCTAGTCTTCCTTTGATGCAATGTCTTAAGGTCCTAGCTCATGTCCAAGACCCCAAAGCCAGCTAAAAAGTCAATAATCGATATCTAAAACTTTATTGTACTACTTCTTACCGGCTATTACATCAACTTAGAAGTTTCATCAGTCTTCTACTATGGTGCTGTTAGTGTCTCCGCATACCGCAGCACGCGACATAGCTTTGCAGACGATAAATGTAACCGTTTCAGAGAGAAGAGCGACCAATGTGACGATCTGGCTTTAAGTCGATTTGATAAGAAATGACGAAAACGGACGGATTTCTCAGGTTTTTACTACATATGAACACTTTTCACATTCTCCAGTGCAACGCAGCTGCTAGTTCTCTTTTGATGCAAATTCTTAAGGTCCGAGCTCATGTCCAAGACCCCAAAGCCAGCTAAAAAGTCAATAATCGGTATCGATAACGTTATTGTACTACTTCTTACTGGCTATTACATCAATTTAGAAGTTTCATCTGTTTTCTACTATGGTGCTGTTAGTGTCTCCGCATACCGCAGCACGCGACATAGCTTTGCAGACGATAAATGTAACCGTTTCAGAGAGAAGAGCGACCAATGTGACGATCTGGCTTTAAGTCGATTTGATAAGAAAAATGACGAAAACGGACGGATGTCTCAGGTTTTTACTACATATGAACACTTTTCACATTCTCCCGTGCAACGCAGCTGCTAGTCCTCCTTTGATGCAAAGTCTTAAGGTCCTAGCTCATGTCCAATGCCCCAAAGCCAGCTAAAAAGTCAATAATCGATATCTAAAACGTTATTGCACTACTTCTTACTGGCAATTACTACAACTTAGGAGCTTCTTCTGTGTTCTACTATGGTGCTGTTAGTGTCTCGGCATACCGCAGCACGCGGCATAGCTTTGTAGACGATAAATGTTACCGTTTCAGAGAGAAGAGCGACCAATGTGACGATCTGGCTTTAAGTCGATTTGATAAGAAATGACGAAAACGAACGGATTTCTCAGGTTTTTACTACATATGAACACTTTTCACATTTTCCCGTGCTACGCAGCTGCTTGTCCTCCTTTGATGCAAAATCTTAAGGCCCTAGCTCATGTCCAAGGCCCCACAGCCAGCTAAAAAGTCAATAATCGATAACTAAAACGTTGTTGTACTATTTCTTACTGGCAATTACATCAACTTAAAAGCTTCTTCCGTGTTCTACTATGGTGTTGTTAGTGTCTCGGCATACCGCAGCACGCGACAAAGCTTTGCAAGCGATAAATGTTACCGTTACAGATAGAAGAGCGGCCAATGTGACGATCTGGCTTTAGGTCGATTTGATAAGAAATGACGAAAACGAACGGATTTCTCAGGTTTTTACTACATATGAACTTTTTTCACATTCTCCCGTGCAACGCAGCTGCTAGTCCTCCTTTGATGAAAGGTCTTAAGGTCCTAGCTCATGTTCAAGACCCCAATGCCAGCTAAAAAGTCAATAATCGATATCTAAAACGTTATTGTACTACTTCTTACTGGCTATTACATCAACTTAGAAGCTTTCACCAGTGTTCTACTATGGTGCTGTTAGTGTCTCCGCATGCCGCAGCACGCGACATAGCTTTGCAGACGATAAATGTAACCGTTTCAGAGAGAAGAGCGACCAATGTGACGATCTGGCTTTAAGTCGATTTGATAAGAAATGACGAAAACGGACGGATTTCTCATGTTTTTACTACATATGAACACTTTTCACATTCTCCCGTGCAACGCAGCTGCTAGTCTTCCTTTGATGCAAAATCTTAAGGTCCTTGCTCATGTCCAAGTCCCCAAAGCCGCTAAAAAGTCAATAATCGATATCTAAAACGTTATTGTGCTACTTCTTACTGGCTATTACATCAATTTAGAAATTTCATCTGTGTTCTACTATGGTGCTGTTAGTGTCTCCGCATACCGCAGCACGCGACATAGCTCTGTAGACGAGTAATGTATCCTTTTCAGAGAGAAGAGCGACCAATGTGACGTCCTGGCTTTAAGTCGATTTGATAAGAAATTACGAAAACGGACAGATTTCTCAGGTTTGTACTGCATATGAATACTTTTCACATTCTCCCGTGCAACGAAGCATCTAGTCCCCCTTTGATGCAAAATTTTAAGGTCCTAGCTCATGTCAAAGGCCCCAATGCCAGCTAAAAAGTCAATAATCGATATCTAAAACGTTATTGTACTACTTCTTACTGGCAATTACATCAACTTAGAAGCTTCTTCTGTTTTACTATGGTGCTGTTAGTGTCTCGGCATACCGCGGCACGCGACATAGCTTTGCAGGCGATAAATGGTACCGTTTCACAGAGAAGGGCGGCCAATGTAACGTTCTGGCTTTAATTTGATTTGATAAGAAATGACGAAAACGGACGGATTTCTCAGGTTATTACTTCATATGAACACTTTTCACATTCTCCCGTGCAACGCAGCTGCTAGTCCTCCTTTGATGCAAAGTCTTAATGTCCTAGCTCATTTCCAAGACCCCAAAGCCAGCTAAAAAGTCAATAATCGATATCTGAAACGTTATTGCACTACTTCTTACTGCCTATTACATCAACTTAGAAGTTTCATCAGTGTTCTACTATGGTACTGTTAGTGTCTCTGCATACCGCAGCACGCGATATAGCTTTGCAGACGATAAATGTAACCGTTTCAGAGAGAAGAGCGACAATGTGACGTCCTAGCTTTAAGTCGTTTTGATAAGAAATGACGAAAATGGACGGATTTCTCAGGTTTTTACAACATATGAACACTTTTCACATTCTCCCGTGCAACGCAGCTGCTAGTCCTCCTTTGATGCAAAGTCTTAAGGTCCTAGCTCATATCCAAGACCCCAAAGCCAGCTAAAAAGTCAATAATCGATAATTAAAACGTTATTGTACTACTTCTTACTGGCTATTGCATCAACTTAGAAGTTTCATCTGTGTTCTACGATGGTGCTGTTAGAGTATCCGCAAACCGCAGCACGCGACATAGCTTTGCACATGATAAATGTAACAGTTTCAGAGAGAAGAGCGACCAATGTGACGATCTTGCTTTAAGTCGATTTGATAAGAAATGACGAAAACGAACGGATTTCTCAGGTTTTTACTACATATGAACACTTTTCACATTCTCCCGTGCTACGCAGCTGCTAGTCCTCCTTTGATGCAAAATCTTAAGGCCCTAGCTCATGTCCAAGGCCCCAAAGCCAGCTAAAAAGTCAATAATCGATATCTAAAACGTTGTTGTACTATTTCTTACTGGCATTTACATCAACTTAAAAGCTTCTTCCGTGTTCTACTATGGTGTTGTTAGTGTCTCGGCATACCGCAGCACGCGACATAACTTTGCAAGCGATAAATGTTACCGTTACAGATAGAAGAGCGGCCAATGTGACGATCTGGCTTTAAGTCGATTTGATAAGAAATGACGAAAACGAACGGATTTCTCAGGTTTTTACTACATATGAACACTTTTCACATTCTCCCGTGCTACGCAGCTGCTAGTCCTCCTTTGATGCAAAATCTTAAGGCCCTAGCTCATGTCCAAGGCCCCAAAGCCAGCTAAAAAGTCAATAATCGATATCTAAAACGTTGCTGTACTATTTCTTACTGGCATTTACATCAACTTAAAAGCTTCTTCCGTGTTCTACTATGGTGTTGTTAGTGTCTCGGCATACCGCAGCACGCGACATAACTTTGCAAGCGATAAATGTTACCGTTACAGATAGAAGAGCGGCCAATGTGACGATCTGGCTTTAAGTCGATTTGATAAGAAATGACGAAAACGAACGGATTTCTCAGGTTTTTACTACATATGAACTTTTTTCACATTCTCCCGTGCAACGCAGCTGCTAGTCCTCCTTTGATGAAAGGTCTTAAGGTCCTAGCTCATGTTCAAGACCCCAATGCCAGCTAAAAAGTCAATAATCGATATCTAAAACGTTATTGTACTACTTCTTACTGGCTATTACATCAACTTAGAAGTTTCACCAGTGTTCCACTATGGTGCTGTTAGTGTCTCCGCATGCCGCAGCACGCGACATAGCTTTGCAGACGATAAATGTAACCGTTTCAGAGAGAAGAGCGACCAATGTGACGATCTGGCTTTAAGTCGATTTGATAAGAAATGACGAAAACGGACGGATTTCTCATGTTTTTACTACATATGAACACTTTTCACATTCTCCCGTGCAACGCAGGTGCTAGTCCTCCTTTGATGCAAAATCTTAAGGTCCTTGCTCATGTCCAAGTCCCCAAAGCCAGCTAAAAAGTCAATAATCGATATCTAAAACGTTATTGTGCTATTTCTTACTGGCTATTACATCAACTTAGAAATTTCATCTGTGTTCTACTATGGTGCTGTTAGTGTCTCCGCATACCGCAGCACGCGACATAGCTCTGTAGACGAGTAATGTAACCTTTTCAGAGAGAAGAGCGTCCAATGTGACGTCGTGGCTTTAAGTCGATTTGATAAGAAATTACGAAAACGGACGGATATCTCAGGTTTGTACTGCATATGAATACTTTTCACATTCTCCCGTGCAACGGAGCATCTAGTCCTCCTTTGATGCAAAATTTTAAGGTCCTAGCTCATGTCCAAGGCCCCAATGCCAGCTAAAAAGTCAATAATCGATATCTAAAACGTTATTGTACTACTTCTTACTGGCAATTACATCAACTTAGAAGCTTCTTCTGTTTTACTATGGTGCTGTTAGTGTCTCGGCATACCGCGGCACGCGACATAGCTTTGCAGGCGATAAATGGTACCGTTTCACAGAGAAGGGCGGCCAAAATAACGTTCTGGCTTTAATTTGATTTGATAAGAAATGGCGGAAACGGACGGATTTCTCAGGTTTTTACTTCATATGAACACTTTTCACATTCTCCCGTGCAACGCAGCTGCTAGTCCTCCTTTGATGCAAAGTCTTAAGGTCCTAGCTCATTTCCAAGACCCCAAAGCCAGCTAAAAAGTCAATAATCGATATCTGAAACGTTATTGCACTACTTCTTACTGCCTATTACATCAACTTAGAAGTTTCATCAGTGTTCTACTATGGTACTGTTAGTGTCTCTGCATACCGCAGCACGCGATATAGCTTTGCAGACGATAAATGTAACCGTTTCAGAGAGAAGAGCGACCAATGTGACATCCTGGCTTTAAGTCGATTTGATAAGAAATGACGAAAATGGACGGATTTCTCAGGTTTTTACAACATATGAACACTTTTCACATTCTCCCGTGCAACGCAGCTGCTAGTCCTCCTTTGATGCAAAGTCTTAAGGTCCTAGCTAATGTCCAAGACCCCAAAGCCAGCTAAAAAGTCAATAATCGATAATTAAAACGTTATTGTACTACTTCTTACTGGCTATTACATCAACTTAGAAGTTTCATCTGTGTTCTACGATGGTGCTGTTAGAGTATCCGCAAACCGCAGCACGCGACATAGCTTTGCACATGATAAATGTAACAGTTTCAGAGAGAAGAGCGACCAATGTGACGATCTTGCTTTAAGTCGATTTGATAAGAAATGACGAAAACGAACGGATTTCTCAGGTTTTTACTACATATGAACACCTTTTACATTCTCCCGTGCTACGCAGCTGCTAGTCCTCCTTTGATGAAAAATCTTAAGGCCCTAGCTCATGTCCAAGGCCCCAAAGCCAGCTAAAAAGTCAATAATCGATATCTAAAACGTTGTTGTACTATTTCTTACTGGCAATTACATCAACTTAAAAGCTTCTTCCGTGTTCTACTATGGTGTTGTTAGTGTCTCGGCATACCGCAGCACGCGACATAGCTTTGCAGGAGATAAATGGTACCGTTTCAGAGAGAAGAGCGGCCAATGTAACGTTCTGGCTTTAAGGCGATTTGATAAGAAATGACGAAAACGGTCGGATTTCTCAGGTTTGTACTACATGTGAACACTTTTCACATTCTCCCGTGCAACGCAGCTGCTAGTCCTCCTTTGATGCAAGATCTTAAGGCCCTAGCTCATGTCCAAGTCCCCAAAGCCAGCTAAAAAGTCAATAATCGATATCTAAAACGTTATTGCACTACTTCTTACTGGCTATTACATCAACTTAGAAGTTTCATCAGGGTTCTACTATGGTACTGTTAGTGTCTCTGCATACCGCAGCACGCGACATAGCTTTGCAGATGATAAATGTAACAGTTACAGAGAGAAGAGCGACCAATGTGACGATCTTCCTTTAAGGCGATTTGGTAAGAAATGACGAAAACGGACGGATTTCTCAGGTTTTTACTACACATGAACACTTTTCACATTCTCCCGTGCAACGGAGCACCTAGTTCTCCTTTGATGCAATATCTTAAGGTCCTAGCTCATGTCCAAGGCCCCAAAGCCAGCTAAAAATTCAATAATCGGTATCTAAAACGTTATTGCACTACTTCTTACTGGCTATTACATCAACTTAGGAGTTTCATCTGTTTTTACTATGGTGCTGTTAGTGTCTCCGCATACCGCAGCACGCGACATAGCTTTGCAGACGATAAATGTAACCGTTTCAGAGGGAAGAGCGACCAATGTGACGATCTGGCTTTAAGTCGATTTGATAAGAAATGACGAAAACGAACAGATTTCTCAGGTTTTTACTACATATGAACACTTTTCACATTCTCCCGTGCAACGCAGCCGCTAGTCCTCCTTTGATGCAAAATCTTAATGCCGTAGCTCATGTTCAATGCCCCAAAGCCAGCTAAAAATTCAATAATCGATATCTAAAACGTTATCGTGCTACTTCTTACTGGCTATTACATCAACTTAGAAGCTTCTTCTGTATTCTACTATGGTGTCTATATTGTCTCCGCATACCACAGCACGCGACATAGCTTTGCAGACGATAAATGTAACCGCTACAGAGAGAATAGCGGCCAATGTAACGTTCTGGCTTTAAGCCGATTTGATAACAGATGAGGAAAACGGACGGATTTCTCAGGTTTTTACTACTAATCAACACTTTTCACATTCTCGCCTGTGCAACGCAGCTGCTAGTCCTCCATTCATGCGCAAATCTTAATGTCACAGCTTATGTCCAAGGCACGAAAGACGGCTAAATAGTCAATAATCGATAACTAAAACTTGAATTGTACTACATCTTACTGGCTATTACATCAACTTAGAAGCTTCTTCTGTGTTCTACTATGGTGCTTTTAGTGTCTCTGCATACCGCAGCACTCGACATAGCTTTGCAGACGATAAATGTAACCGTTTCAGAGAGAAGAGCGGCCAGTGTGACGATCTGGCTTTAAGTCGATTCGATAACAAATGACGAAAACGGACGGATATCTCAGGTTTTTACTATATATGAACACTTTTCACATTCTCCCGTGCAACGCAGCTGCTTGTCCTCCTTAGATGCAAAATCTGAAGGTCCTACCCCATGTCCAAGGCCCCAAAGCCAGCTAAAAAGTCAATAATCGATATCTAAAACGTTATTGTACTACTTCTTACTGGCTATTACATCAACTTAGAAGTTTCGTCAGTGTTCTACTATGGTGCTGTTACTGTCTCCGCATACCGCAGCACGCGACATAGCTTTGCAAGCGATAAATGTTACCGTTTCAGATAGAAGAGCGGCCAATGTGACGATCTGGCTTTAAGACGATTTGATAAGAAATGACGAAAACGAACGGATTTCTCAGGTTTTTACTACATATAAACACTTTTCTCATTCTCCCGTGCAACGTGGCTGCCAGACTTCCCATCAAGCAAGCACCAAAGAAAGGTAAAGGGTAAATAATCAATAACTAAAACTTGAATTGTACTGTTTCTTACTAGCTATTACGTCAACTTAGAAGCTTCTTCTGTGTTCTGCTATGATGCTTTTAGTGTCTCGCGCATATCGCAACACGCGACATAGCTTTGCACACTATAAATATAACCGTTTCAGAGAGAAGAGCGGCCAATGTGACGATCTGGCTTTAAGCCGATACGATAACAAATGACGAAAACAGACAGATTTCGCAGGTTTTTACTACTTATGATCACTTTTCAAATTACCCGTGCAAAGCGGCTGCTAGTCCTTCATCGTGCAAAAACTTAAGGTCCTAGTTCAAATCCAAGGCGCCAAAGCCGTCTAAAAAGTCAATAATCGATAGCTAAAATGTGAATTGTACTACATCTTACTGGCTATTACATCAACTTAGAAGCTACTTCTGTGTTCTACTATGGTGCTTTTAGTGTCTCCGTATACTGCAGCAAGCGACATACCTTTGCAGACAATAAATTTAATGGTTTCAGAGAGAAGAGCGGCCAATGTAACAATCTGGCTTCAAGTCGATTTGATAACAAATGACGAAACCGGACCGATATCTCAGGTTTTTACTCCATAAGAACACTTTTCACATTCTTCCTTGCAACGCGGCTGCTAGGCCTCCTTTCATGCAAAATTTTAAGGTCCTAGCTCATGCCCAAGGCACCAAAGCCGGCTAAAAAGTCAATAATCGATAACTAAAACTTGAATTATACTTCTTCTTACTGGCTTCTACATCAGCTTAGAAACTTCACGTGTGTTCTACTATGGTGCTTTCAGTGTCTCCGCATACCTCAGCACGCGACATAGCTTTGCAGACTATAAATAAAACCGTTTCAGAGAGAAGAGCGGCCAATGTGACGATCTGGCTTTAAGTCGATTCAATAACAAATGACGAAAACGGACGGATTTCTCATGTTTTTAGTACATATGAACACTTTTCACAATCTCAATAGCAACGCGGCACGCAGCACGCGACATGGCTTTGCAAGCGATAAATGAAACCGTTTCAGAGAGAAGAGCGGCCAATGTAACGATCTGGCTTTAAGTCGATATGATAACAAATGACGAAAACGGACGGATATCTCAGGTTTTTACTACGTATGAACACTTTTCACATTCTCGCGTGCAACGCAGCTGCTAGTCCTCCATTTATGCAAAATCGTAAGGTCCTTGCTCGTGTCCAAGGTACCAAAGAAGGCTAAAATGACATTAATCGACAACTGAAACTTGAATTGTACTGCTTCTTACTGGCTATTACATAAACTTAGAAACTTCTTCTGTGCTCTATTTTGGTGCTTTTAGTGTCTCCGTATACCGCAGCACGCGACATAGCTTTGCACACGATAAATGTAACCGTTTCAGAGAGAAGAGCTGTCAATATTCGATCTGGCGTTAAGTCGATTCGATTGCAAATGACGAAAACGGGCGAATTTCTCAGGTTTTTGCTAGATGTGAACACTTTCCACATTCTCCTGTGCGATGTGGCTGATAGACCTTCCTTCATGCAAAATCATAAGATTCTAGCGCATGTACAAGGCACCAATGCCGGCTAAAAAGTCATTAATCAATAACTAAAACTTGAATTTGACTGCTTCTTACTGGTTATTACGTCAACTTAGAAACTTCTTCTGTGTTCTACTATCGTGGCTTTAGTGTCTCCGCATTCCGCAGCACGCGACATAGCTTTGCACACGATGAATGTAACCGTTTTAGAGAGAAGACCGGCCAATGTGACGATCTGGCTTTAAGTCGATACGATAAAAAATGACGAAAACGGACTGATATCTCAGGTTTTTACTACATAAGAAGACTTTTCACATTATCCCGTGCAACGCTTCTGCTAGTCCTCCTTTCATGCAAAATCTTAAGGTCCAAGCTCATGTCCAAGGCACCAAAGCCGGCTAAAAAGTCGATAATCGAAAGCTAATACTTGAATTGTACTGCTTCTTACTGGGTATTACATGAACTTAGAAGCTTCTTCTGTGTTCTACTATGGTGTATTTAGTGTCTCCGCATACCGCAGCACGCGACATAGCTTTGCACACGATAAATGTAACCGTTTCAGAAAAAAGAGCGGAAAATGTGACGATCTGGCATTAAGTCGATTGGATAGCAAATGACGAAACGAGCGGATTTCTCAGGTTTTTACTAGATGTGAACACTTTTCACGTTCTCCCGTGCAACGTGGCTGCTAGATCTCCGTTCTTACTAAAACGTAAGGTCCTAGCTCATGTCCAATGCATTAAAGCCATCTAAAAAGTCAATACTCGGTAACTAATACTTGAATTGTACAGCTGCTTACTGGCTATTAGATCAACTTAGAAGCTTCTTCTCTGTTCTACTATGGTGCTTTTAGTGTCTCCGACTACCGCAGCAAGCGACATAGCATGGCACACGATAAATGTAACCGTTTCAGAAAGAAGAGCGGAAAATGTGACGATCTGGCATTAATTCGATTCGATAGCAAATGACGATAACGGGCGGATTTCTCAGGTTTTTACTAGATGTGAACACTTTTCACATTCTCCCGTGCGATATGGCTCATAGACCTCCCTTCATACTAAATCGTAAGGTCCTAGCTCATGTCGAATGCACTAAAGCCTTCTAAAAATTCACTAATCGATAACTAATACTTCAATTGTACAGTTGCTTACTGGCTATTACATCAACTTAGAAGCTTCTTCTGTGTTCTACTATGGTGCTTTTAGTGTCTCCGCATACCACAGCACGCGACATAAGTTTGCCCACGATAAATGTAACCGTTTCAGAGGGAAAACGGCCAATGTGACGATCTGGCATTACGTCGATTCGAAAGCAGATGACGAAAACGGGCAGATTTCTTAGGTTTTTACTGCACATAAAAACTTCTCACTTTCTCCCGTGCAACGTGGCTGCCAGACCTCCCTTCATGCCAAATCTTAAGGTCCTAGCTCATGTCCAAGGCACCAAAGCCGGCTAAAAATTCAATAATCGATAACTAAAACTTGAATTGTACTGCTTCTTACTGGCTATTACAGCAAATTAAAAGCTTCTTCTGTGTTTTACTATGGTGCTTTTAGTGTCTCCGCAAACCGCAGCACGCTACATAGCTATAGCTATGCAAACAATAAATGTAACCGTTTCAGAGAGGAAACGGCAAATGTGACGATCTGGCATTACGTGGATTCGAAAGCAGATGTGAAAACGGGCGGATTTCCTTGGTTTTTAGTACATATGAACACTTTTCACACTCTCTCGTGTAACGTGGCTGCCAGACCTTGTTTAATGCCAAATCTTAAGGTAGTCGGTTATTTCACTGTCACCAAAGCCGGCTAATAAATCATCTACATCTACATCTACATGACTACTCTGCAATTCACATTTAAGTGCTTTTCAGAGGGTTCATCGAACCACAATCATACTATCTCCTACTGTTCCACTCCCGAACAGCGAGCGGGAAAAACGAACAGCTAAACCTTTCTGTTCGAGCTCTGATTTCTCTTATTTTATTTTGATGATCATTCCTACCTATGTAGGTTGGGCTCAACAAAATATTTTCGCATTCGGAAGAGAAAGTTGGTGACTGAAATTTCGTAAAAAGGTCTCGCCATGACGAAAAACGTCTATGCTGTAATGACTTCCATCCCAACTCGTGTATCATATCTGCCACACTCTCTCCCCTATAACGCGATAATACAAAACGAGCTGCCCGTTTTTGCACCCTTTCGATGTCCTCCGTCAATCCCACCTGGTAAGGATCCCACACCGCGCAGCAATATTCTAACAGAGGACGAACGAGTGTAGTGTAAACTGTCTCTTTAGTGGACTTCTTGCATCTTCTAAGTGTCCTGCCACTGAAACGCAACCTTTGGCTGGCCCTCCCGATAATATTATCTATGTGGTCCTTCCAACTGAAGTTGTTCGTAATTTTAACACCCAGGTACTTAGTTGAATTGACAGCCTTGAGAATTGTACTATTTATCGAGTAATCGAATTCCAACGGATTTCTTTTGGATCTCATGTGGATCATCTCACACTTTCCGTTATTTAGCGTCAGCTGCCACCTGACAAACCATACAGCAATCTTTTCTAAATCGCTTTGCAGCTGATACTGGTCTTCGGATGACCTTACTAGACGTTAAATTACAGCATCATCTGCGAACAGTCTAAGAGAACTGCTCAGATTGTCACCCAGGTCATTTATATAGATCAGGAACAGTAGAGGTCCCAGGACGCTTCCCTGGGGAACACCTGATATCACTTTAGTTTTACTCGATGATTTGCCATCTATTACTACGAACTGCGACCTTCCTGACAGGAAATCACGAATCCAGTCGCACAACTGACACGATACCCCATAGCTCCGCAGCTTGATTAGAAGTCGCTTGTGGGGAACGGTGTCAAAAGCTTTCCGGAAATCTAGAAATACGGAATCAACTTGAGATCCCCTGTCGATAGCGGCCATTACTTCGTGCGAATAAAGAGCTAGCTGCGTTGCACAAGAGCGATGTTTTCTGAAGCCATGCTGATTACGTGTCAATAGATCGTTCCCTTCGAGGTGATTCATAATGTTTGAATACAGTATATGCTCCAAAACCCTACTGCAAACCGACGTCAATGATATAGGTCTGTAGTTAAATGGATTACTCCTACTACCCTTCTTGAACACTGGTGCGACCTGCGCAATTTTCCAATCTGTAGGTATAGATCTATCGGTGAGCGAGCGGTTGTATATGAGTGCTAAGTAGGGAGCTATAGTATCAGCGTAATCTGAAAGGAACCTAATCGGTATACAATCTGGACCTGAAGACTTGCCCGTATCAAGCGATTTGAGTTGCTTCGCAGCCCCTAAGGTATCTACTTCTAAGAAACTCATGCTAGCAGATGTTCGTGTTTCAAATTCTGGAATATTCCATTCGTCTTCCCTGGTGAAGGAATTTCGGAAAACTGCGTTCAATAACTCCGCTTTAGCAGCACAGTCGTCGATAACAGTACCATCGGCACTGCGCAGCGAAGGTATTGACTGTGTCTTGCCGCTTGTCTACTTTACATACGACCAGAATTTCTTCGGATTTTCTACCAAATTTCGAGACGATGTTTCGTTGTGGAACCTATTAAAGGCATCTCGCATCGAAGTACGTGCCAAATTTCGCGCGTCTGTAAATTTTAGCCCATCTTTGGGATTTCGCGTTCTTCTGAACTTCGCATGTTTTTTCCGTTGCCTCTGCAACAGCGTTCGGACTTTTTTTGTGTACCACGGGGGATCCGTTCCATCTCTTACCAATTTATGAGGTATGAATATCTCAATTGCTGTTGCTACTATGTCTTTGAATTTGAGCCACATCTCGTCTACATTCGCATAGTCAGTTCGGAAGGAATGGAAATTGTCTTTTAGGAAGGCTTCTAGTGGCACTTTATCCGCTTTTTTAAATAAAATTATTTTGCGTTTGTTTCTGATGGATTTGGAAGAAATGGTATTGAGCCTAGCTACAATGACCATGTGATCACTAATCCCTGTATCAGTCATGATGCTCTCTATCAGCTCTGGATTGTTTGTGGTCAAGAGGTCAAGTGTGTTTTCGCAACCATTTACAATTCGCGTGGGTTCGTGGACTAACTGCTCGAAATAATTTTCGGAGAATGCATTTAGGACAATCTCGGAAGACGTTTTCTGCCTACCACCGGTTTTGAACAAGTATTTTTGCCAACATACCGAGGGTAGGTTGAAATCCCCACCAACTATAACCGTATGAGTTGGGTATTTATTTGTTACGAGACTCAAACTTTCTCTGAACTGTTCCGCAACTGTATCATCGGAGTCTGGGGGTCGGTAGAAGGAGCTAATTATTAACTTAATTCGGCTTTTAAGTATAACCTCCACCCACACCAATTCACACGGAGTATCTACTTCGACTTCACTACAAGATAAACCACTACTGACAGACACAAACACTCCACCACCAATTCTGCCTAATCTATCTTTCCTGAACACCGTCTGAGACTTCGTAAAAATTTCTGCAGAACTTATTTCAGGCTTTAGCCAGCTTTCTGTACCTATAACGATATCAGCTTCTGTGCTTTCTATCAGCGCTTGAAGCTCAGGGACTTTTCCAGCGCAACTACAACAATTTACAACTATAATTCCGACTGTTCCTTGATCCAAGCACGTCCTGTAATTGCCAAGCACCCTTTGACATTGCAGCCCATCCCGCACTTTCCCGAGGCCTTCTAACCTAAAAAACCGCCCAGTCCACGCCACACAGCCTCCGCTACCCGTGTAGCCGCCAGCTGAGTGTAGTGAACTCCTGACCTATTCAGCGGAACCCGAAACCCCACCAGCCTATGGCGCAAGTCAATGAATCTGCAGCCAATAAGGTTTCAAAACCGTCTGAGCCTCTGATTCAGACCCTCCATCCGGCTCTGCACCAAAGGTTCGCAGTCGGTTTTCTCAACGATGCTGCAGATGGTCAGCTCTGCCTTCATCTCGTAAGAAAGACCGGCAGCCTTCACCAAATCAGATAGCCGCTGGAATCCAGAGAGAATTTCCTCAGATCCAAAGCGACACACGTCATTAGTGCCGACATGTGCCACCACCTGCAGCTGGCTGCACCCTGTGCTCTTCGTGGCATCCGAAAGGACCCTTTCCACATCAGGAATGACTCCTCCCGGAATGCACACGAAGTGCACACTGGATTTCTTCCCCTCCTTAGCCGCCGTATCCCTAAGGGGCCCCATTACGCGCCTAACATTGGAGCTCCCAACTAATCGATAACTAAAACCTGAATTGTACTGTTTCCTACGGGCTAATTACATCAACCTAGAAGCTTCCTCTATGTTCTAATGTGTTGTTTTTAGTGTCTCTGCATTCCTTAGCACGCGACATAAGTTTGCAGACGATAAATGTAACCGTTTCAGAGAGAAAAGCTGCCAATGTAACGCTCTGGCAATACGTCGATTTGATAGCAAATGACGAAAACGGGCTTATTTCTTAGGTTTTTACTACATATGAACACTTTTCACATTCTCTCGTGTAACGTGGCTTTTAGGCCTCTCTTCATGCAAAATCTTAAGGTCGTCGGTAATGTCAAGGCACCAAAGCCGGATAATAAGTCAATAATCGATTACTAAAACTTAAAGTTTACTGGTTCTTACTGGCTGATTACATCAACTTATAAGCTTCTTCTGTGTTTTACTGTGTTGCTATTAGTACCTCCACATAGCGCAGCACACAACATAAGTTTTCAGACGATGAAGGTAACCACTTCACAGAGAAATTCCAAATTCTGTGTCTGTGTCTACTGCCTGCTCATATTGTTTAAAGCAGGTTGCTCTAAATGCCCAGTGGATCTGATTCCCTTGATACCCATTCTAAACAATCTCGGATTGGGAAAGACCAAGCTCTGCTTATACTTATAGTCTGGGAAGTTGACATATCTTAGACAGTAAAATATGATGGTTAAAGATGTCCACTGAGTATTCCCATATACACTGAAGTTAGCTTTGAACAACAAATTATTAATTGGCCACCTACTCTTGACTCAATAGCTACTAAGATCTTTCACTGGTGAAGGAGGTGACAACGTTGTTACGTCCATTAGAGGCTTCTGTAGTTTGCTGAGAATGATGTGATATAATTGTGCCTTGTGATTTTCTGTGGAGTTCCAGAGTAAGTTCTACACTGGTGCAGGACATCCATTATTGCTGTTCTCATTCGAGGCAATCCTGGATTCTAAATCTCAAGCACCAGAGGATTAGAAACAGCAATGCAACCTCTGTCTTCCTGGCTGTCCACTATTTCAAAGTGCTGTGGTTGACAGTCTCTTCTCATTGTGCAGTGCTTGTAGATTATTGTAAATGGATAAACTGCAATATTTAGAACATCTCATTCTAAACTTTCTAAAGAACGAGACTTTTCTGTCACGACCACTTTTTGTGTGAGGTGATAAATACCAGGAATTTGGTTGTATTTTGAGAACCTAATGGTGACATACATTAGTGTCTGTGTAAATTAATGGAACTGGATTTTTCCTGAGGTCGGCAGTTTTCCGAAGGTCGGCGTTTTCCCACGAGGTCGGCGTTTTACCCCGAGGTCGACGTTTTTCCCTCGAGGTCTGCGTTTTTCCCCGAGGTCGGCGTTTTTTCCCTAGGTCTGCGTTTTTGCACTGAGGTCGGATCGGCGATTTTTTCCCCGAGGTCTAGAAATCTATCGGTATATTGAAAATCCAAAGTATTTTGATGTATATCGAACTATACTGATATGTCAAGTCAACTTGAAACATATATCCGACCACTAGATATCGGTATTTATCGAGATAGCGATATATTTCGATATACCTATTTATTTCGAGAATCGTTTTCTTAGGGGTACAGATTTTTTTCAAGACGCCCATTCTTTCCCATTATCGATTCATTTCGATATATCGACTTATGTCGAAGCACTCATTATATCGAGATGTCGATTTATTTCGAGATATCTATCTATATTGAGGAATCCATTTATTTCGAGGTATCAATTGATTTCGAAGTATCCGTTTATGTCGAGATATCGATTTAGTTTGATATACCGAAACAAATCGGGTTTTCTGTTTATTTCGAGCTATCGATATATTTCCGTGTATCGGTGTACTTCAGATATCGATTCCTTTCGAGATATCGATATATTTCAAGAAACCTCTATATCTCAAGTAATCCATAAATTTCTAGATATTGTATTTTTAGAGATATCTTTATATTACTAGGTACCAATATATTTCAAGATATCGATATATTTCTATACCTCGATTTATCTCGAGAGGTACGTGAGATTCGAGATATCGATCTACATGGTAAGCTGAAATGCGTCTAGATGTCGATATATTTCGGGATATCGAATCATTTCGATGTAGCTGTCTTTTGGAGGTGTCGATTTATTTCGAAGTTTCGATTTTTTTCATGGTGTCGATTTATTTCGAGGTTGCGATTTATTTCGGGTTGGCTATTTATTTCTGGGTGTGGATTTATTTCGAGGTGTCGATATATTTCGAGGTGACGATATATTTCGACGTTACTTGTCGACTGCATCAGCTTAGAACCTATTTCGTACAGAGTGGTGCGACTGCATACCTCAGAAGGCGACATTGATATCCAGACGATGAATGTAAACGTTTCCGAGAGAAAAGCGTCCAATGTGACGAATTGGCACTACGTCATTATGAAAACAAATGACGGAAACGTGAGGTTTCTGCCACTCAAAGTGCTGCCAACTTTCACCCCACCCCCTCCTCACTCTCCCCAGTCGTGGCGATCAGCTGGTGTGATAGAAATGGACACAGGAAAGTAATAACGTTCCATGAAATCCCATTCTAGGGACGTTCAAGGGTAAATGTTCCAGACGGTTTATTTGCATTAAGACACGCATACTGGACATCTACAATGTCACATCTGCCAGATCGTTTCTATTGTCAGCAGTGGAAAACAAAACAGCGTACTGAAAAAGCCATAGTGAGACGCGGTTTTTGGTAGACGAAATAATAGGAATACTCTAGGCACTGATAATGATGATCTAATGAGAATTCTGGTATTGTTTTGAAAGATGCATTTAAATATGCATTGAACGTAGCTCCAAATTATTTTGAGAATTATAATTGCGGTATGATGGATCTACATTGGAGATTTGGTAATGCAAAACATTTCGATCTGAGAATACTTTACGTGATAGAACGGCATTGACCTTGTGTGTCATTAGGGTAAAGTTAATTTGCCGCCATTAACATAAAATTTATCCGCCATTAACATAAAATCTATTTTTCAGCTTACTTCAATAAGGACTCACTTCAGATGATTGGACAACTAAAGAGAACTCAAACCGTTATTTTAATAGTATTCGTAGGTCCAATGCAGCATTTACCGTGGACAGTCCCTGAGTCAAGACTGTCAGTTTTATGTAGGAAGCACTCCTTTAAGAAAGCACTCCGTGTTCAGGCCACAAGTGGCCAATCAGGACCATCCGACCGCTACGTCATTCTCACTGAGGGTGGAGGAGGAGCTGGCTCTCCCACTCGTTGTGGTAGTTTCCTTTGACTGGAGCCGCTACTATTCGGTCGAGTAGTTCCTCAATTGGCATCGCAAGGCTGAGTGCAACCCGAAAAATGGAAACAGCGCATAGCGGCCCGGATGGTCACCGATCCAAGTGCCGACCACGCCCGAAAGTGCTAAACTTCAGTGATCTGACGGGAACCGGTGTATCCACTGCGGCAAGGCCGTTGCCCCTACCACTTTTACATGATATTTTTGATCGTAGATCAGGTCTGATGGCTAGAAAGAATGGACGTTTACCATGTTATGCACATTTATATTTTCACTACGTCGACACAGCTGGTCCAATTTCGACCAGCGGTGATGGTAGCCATAATGATCGAGCCAAGCATCCTGTGTACATTGGTTGCACCCAAGTGTGTGGGGATCACAGCATTCGTGACATTTAAATTTGTTACTTCTTTGCTACTATATTCGCAATAAATTTTGCAGACAGTATCCGCATATGACGCTGAATGCACCTACAAAATTATATCATTGTACGACACATGTTTCAGGAGATACGTCATAAAAACTCAGGACAAGGCCAGACGCTGCATAGTACGGACGTGGACGCACATCTGTAAATAAATGCCTGGTCAACACCAAGCTTTTCCGCTAGTCATCTATAAAGATAAAAAATCCCCAATATTGTCCACCAGTATATTTTTGAAAAACCTTTATTTTGTCATCCATTTTTTTTCCTGTAAAAATCGTAAAAGCCGCATCATTGTGTTTTTAAAAATCGTTTCCTATTGTCATCTCTTTTTTATGTATTTTAAACCATTTATCGCTTGTGTAACCTGTGGCTACAAGTCCATTCCCTTTATGGGGTAATCGAAATAATGAACAACGGAAAAAAGTGTGGGTCAATTTCTTCCTCATTTTTCGGAACTTTTGATAATAGTAAATCGTTGGCTCTTTGAGGGCGTGGTAGGTACATACAAGAGATTAGTGTAAGATTAGAATTTGGGTTAGATACAGTGCCAGGAGGTTCTGTTTCTATCTGGCTAGCTTCAAAGTACTTCACCATCTACTAAGTGATGCGTTTCATTGTGAATGGTGTGGTCTGTGCTAGGTCTACCCTTTACTCCACAATTCTGTTCCTTCGATGCTATTAAAACCAGGATGTTATCAAAATATATGCACAGTGGCAGACTGGAGTCTGCAGAAATATTTCCAGTGGTGGGGAGGGGGGAAGGCGCGTCGGGGCTGGAGTGCATGATTCTGAAACTGGCACTCTGTGTACAAATCAGCTGGTCAGTTACGAGGTGCATCAAGCTACAAGACCCTAACTCTATAAGCGCTACAACTGGTCAAAGCTAAGGTTTAGCAGTATTGTGGAGAATTCTTATCTGGAAGAGTATGAGTATACTGTAACGAATAAAAACTCTTTACTCCAGATTCCAAGGATGGTTAGGGGCGACGGGTGAAAGTGCCCTTTTGCCTATCCTCCCCTCCCCACCTCCTCCCCTCCCCCTCCCCTTCCCCCTCGCGGACGCCAATGGCTGGCCCGTTCATTTTGAGAACATCAGAGTTGCAGTAACCTTTCTGAGAAACTGTTCTAGATGTCCTTGCGCGTCAATCTTACCACTCACAACAGCAGTGGGAATGTCGGTTATCGCTCAAACAACTGGTTTTCGGCTCTTATCAGTTTCCCAGCCTCACTTTAACCTAATTGTTAAAGCCCGTCACAATACCAGTTCTTGTAATAACCGATTTTCAGTATTTTATTTACATTATTTCCTCTTGTAAACGTAGAAATCAAACAAAGATAAAAATTTTTACTTTCTCAGTTTCTTGATAAATGGAATCAAAACGTCAAATACATTTATGATGACCTGCAGCCGTCCAGAACGAAATTAGAATTATATTAATACCGTCAGCTGCTCACGGGTGTCGATATATATCAACGGGGACAGGTGACAATGTGTGCCTGTCTGGGACTCGAACCCGGGATCTCCTGCTTACATGGCAGGCTCTCTGCCCATCTGAGCCACCGAGGGCACAGACGATAGTGTGACTGCAGGTACTATCTCGCGCACGCTTCCCGCGAGACTCACATTCTCACCTTCCATGTCCACGCACTACATTCGTAGTGTCCCACACCAACACATTCATTACTCGTGGGACACATTCTTACCAAGTCCCGTAACAGTTCGGGGAATACTTGTGCATCTTCACAGAAGAAGGTCATGGCTGGTATTGCCAGAACCATATACTTATATGGATATGGACATGTCTTCCACGAGGAATGAGTGTGTTGGAGTGGGACTCTACGACTGTAGTGTATGGACATTCAAGGTAAGAATGTGAGTCTCGCAGGAGGCGTGCGCGAGATAGTCCCTGCAGTCGAACCATACACTGTGCCCTCGGTGGCCTAGATGCATAGAGCGTCTGTCATTTTAGCAAGAGATCCCGGGTTCGAGTCCCGGTCGTGGCACACATTTTCACTTGTCCACGTTGATATTTATCAACGCCCGTGAGCAACTGACGGTATTAATATAATTCTAATTTCTTTAAATTAAATAGTCCAATAAAACTTTGTCCGCTGTTCGCTGTTTCTCTCAAAATATAGCGAGTACTTCTATACCACAGAAAACTGCCAGTATTATCCTACTGATTTTAGTTTTTAGAACTCTGCTCAAAAATTATATTTAAATCGGTTATCACAGCACTATGCGGGCATTACGTATAATCCAGCGATAAAGAGTGAAAACTGCGGCAGGAGAACTCTCTTTTTCGTTTTAATTTCTCTGTTAACGGCTAAAAGCAGATAACGTAGACACAGGCAGCAGATCAGGCACTTTCTATTTTTATCCCGAACTATGAATGATTTGTAAAATTTTAACTTTTTTCCTTGTATGATGTCGCAAGTCGACCAAATCGACCATTGTGCTTCACTCGTACTGCATATCGTAAAATACTTCCAGGCTTCCAGATGGTGCCATTCTGTGTTACAACTGACGTTCGACAACAGCGAGAAACTGCGTCCATTCTCGCGCACTGCTTGTATAACAGGCACAGTATTGTCTCGGCAATGTTGGACCAATTCACTTGTTGCTCGTTTCTATCAGCAGTGTTATTAAAGTGGCATACATCACTTTTCCCATTTTTTCTGTAATAACGCAGTATTTAAGAGCTATGGAAATCTTACGAATAAAAATTACTCGTCTTTTTTAAAAAAGGTTTATTTGAAAACTAAAAATTTTACTACGACAACTGTGGCTAATTGGTATATCTGTTTTTACGTGGTTATCAGGAAAACATAAAAAGATACTTGTTATAACCGAGAGCAAACAAATACCGAAAGACATCGGTTATTCAGAACTAAAATACCCATGTCGTTTTAACTGATCGGTTTTTCTATCTCTAAACTGCAGTGTCGCCACAGAAAAGTGTGTCGTTCCATCAATGTACATAGCAACGTTGAGATATGTATGTGTTTATGCGCAATATCGGCAAATGGAAACACGAAGAGGTAATAAGCACATGAGCGATAGAATTTATTTCACAGTCAGAAAAGTCGAGTGACAGACAAGACTGAATTACTGTAATAGAAATTATATGGAAAGCTGTGTAAAGGAAAATTTCCAGTTCTTTCGTGGATTCCAAAATTGAAGTAAATTCCGGGACATCAAGGTGAATTAGTCTTATACGGATAGTATTCCATGACTAACGTAATTGGCCCACATACTGTACTGGTATACTGATAATATTACACTACTAAGGTAATTTACCTGAAATAATTTACAAACATGTTACTATAACATTCGCTACTACTCATTACGCTAATTGACCTTCAGCCATTAAGCGCAAGCGCAGATCTCAGTCATGATACGTGCGCCATCCAAAAATTTATGAAGGTGGTAACTCAACACAACTACAAACGATGATTGTGTGCAAAATAAATAGAACACCTCATAAGAAGAACATGACGGGTTTGAATCATTCCCACCGCAAAGGATGAAAAAATCAGGCTTGCACATAAGACCACTTGATAACTAACCAGAAATTCAGATTAGTTGTAGCTTCGGTGACAATCGCCTTTTTTACATTTTCCCCGTAAACTAGATAATTATGAAATGTAACAACTACTCTAAAATATCTGCAGCAACGGACTTGCCGCGGAGGTTGCATCGGTTCACGTGAGATCACCGAAGTTAAGTGCGTTGTCGGGCGTTGAAGGCACTTGGATGGGTGATCATCCAGGCCGCCTCATGATGCCAATCGAGGAGCTACTCGACCCAATAGTAGCGGCTCCGGTCAAAGAAAACCATCATAACGACCGGGAGAACAGTGTGCTGATCCCCGCCCCTCCTGTTCACATCCTCCACGGATGATGACACGGCGGTCGGATGGTGCTGTCCCAGTAGGTCACTCGTGGCCTGAAGACGGAGTACTTATAAAGCAACTACTCTCCAGTGGATGGTCGAACTACTGAGACCTTGATGCCTGGCATCAATAACAGATGGCAGCACAAGGGGTTGGCTTACGCCTACTGCCGAATTTTGCGATCTGTCGTAAGCCTGCGTAAGCACGTGGGGCCTTCCGTCTTAAGTGCAAGCATATCCATTGCGTTTTCTGCCGCGCGACTTGAGTGGAATGTTTCATTATTTCTGAAATATTATAGAAATGTTTTTCGTTGTATATCCTCACCATCGGTACTGAATTTACTGTAAAATTACTTGCTCACTTTTCGGAACTTCCGTTCATAGTAAATCGATACTATTTGAAGCCGTGGTAGACACGAGTCTAGTGTGCTTCACCTTCAGCACCTTCTGTGTCAGTCTCGGTTCCTATGTCCCTGATTTCACAACGAACATTTCGTTGTCTACTGAGTATACTGTCTGTTGCACGACACTATCCCTCCCACGCTGCTAAATGTAGGTCGTCGGCAAAATATGACTGCAGTGGAACAAGGGCGTCTGCAGAAATTTCCCCAGGAGGTGGTGGTGGCATTGTTAGTGGTGTGTGTGTGTGTGTGTGTGTGTGTGTGTGTGTGTGTGTGCGTGTGTGTGTGTGTGTGTGGAGGCCATTACTATGAAATTCACACAGTCCAGACCGCCAAGGAAAATAAACCTTGAGATTTGGAAAGGTTGTTGATCTTATACCGCTTATACTGCATATTTCGAAATTCCACCTCTAAGGGGGATACACAGGAAATGAAAGGATTTTTGAAACATGTAGCTATTAAGGTAATTTTGAAGCTAGGCAGACGAAAAATTGTATCTGGTTTCTAGGTCAGAAATAAAGAAATATGTGTTCCAGTATTATTGGGAATTTAACCTCTATGAGGTGAAATAGTAGGTGAACATTTTATCTTGAGATAAAAAATTATGGAAGGACTATGGAAGTATTTTTAAGGCTATATCTACGAAAATTGGTATTTGACTTCAAGGTTACAAATAAGAAAATACGTATTTTCGTGTTTTTGGAAGTTCAACCCCTAAGGGGATGAAATAGAGTGAGCTGGTGCGTTTCTGGCGCCAGTTTCCGTCGATCAATGTTTCGATCTTTGAGTCGCGGTCCGCAGGACACTGCTCGCTAACCGACTGTAGTAGTTCTCTGTGCGGCCCAACATCGGGCTTACCGCGCTTACACTGGACACAGTTGCCAACAAATCGCATGCCATCGCCATATAGGTTGGGCCAAAACATGTGTTCCCGAACTCTGTTCAAGGTCTTGTAGAACCCCAAATGATCCCCTACCGCCGAATCGTGGAAATATCTGAGTGCCATGCTAACTCGTTCCTGTGGAATACAGACCTTCCCTTCACCACGGTTGTCTTCCCCTTTACACAAGACACCCCCCCTCCACCCCACCCCCCGAAGACCTCACCATCCGCCAACTGCTGCCGAATCGGTCCCCACCCGGGGTCCTCGGCCTGTTTGCCGGCTAAGTCGCAGAAGAAGCCGGGTGTCTCGGAGAGAAGGAAATTGACCCCCAGATCCGGCTCCACGTGGCCCTTGCCTTCCCCAGACTCTGCCGCGAACATACGGATAAGAGCGTCGCCAATTCATTGTCTCTGCCACTAATATGGCGAACCTGGAGATAAGTCTCGTCATCTTAACTTCGGTATGATTTTTAGCGATCTTATTAATCAAAGTTTAAGGGCTGGCACTGGCCAAGTAACTCACGGAGGCTCATTGGTTTCAGTCCAGTTGTATTGCTCACCTGTTCTCCAGATAGGGTTGTGTAGTTTATGTCTCAGAAAATTGTCTGCTCTTGATGTGTGTTGTGTTAGAGATAACTGGCAGCGGTCGACGCTAGCATATTGGGAGCAGAGCACCACGGCGGCAGAGAGATATTTGAGGCCATGTCCTCTCCTTTACATCTTGGGTTATGTTGTCACTTTTGCGTGATTCCATCTTTCCGGTGCTGAACTATAGCATCCAAAGTTCAATTGCATTGCCATGTTGAGTATATTTCTATGTCATTCTCTGCCTCGTGGATCTCTTGTATTGATTTGAATCCTTGGTCTGCTCGCGTCTATCGCCAATTCACACGAAATATTGAAGCAACCTTATTTTAAGGGTATTGTCATATAGTCATGTTCTAGTTGTAATCATTCTAAGAATATTGTTGATTAATCAACTGAGTAAGTAAATTTGAAGGTCCGTTTAGTCAAAATTAAAGGACCCCCTTAATTGTTTTAGTCATTTTTATACAGTTTTGTTTAGGAAAGTTGGCAAGCCGAACGTTAAATATCTGTATTCTTACGCTTAATCTGTTTCTCCCCTGATTGCAAGTAGTGAGAGTTCTGCTATGAATTTTATGGACATTTGTGCTATTTAAGTAAAGCTTTACCTAAGTATATATACCTAGTCATATTCAAATTTCAAGTTTTACGGGTCTCGTTCCACTTAACGAAATTTATTTATTATTTGTCCAACTGATCTGGCCTGGTGATTTTATAATGCTTTTGATTGTAATAAAATATGTAGCAACTACAACGGATTACTATTGTGATTTTGGTGTGTCACTACCATACCCCATATCACAGAGGATGAAATGTTTCATGAAATATATGAAAACCTGTTTTTGATACATTGAACGATTAAGAGGGTGGAATATAGGATGTAATGTTTTATGAAAGTATTTCAGTGCGAAAGAGTTTTTAAAGCGAAATCTATGAATATTGTGTTATTGAAAACTACGTGTCACTGTTTTTGGAACTACAACCTCCAAGAAGGTGCAATAGGGGCACAGGTTTCACTGACCCATAGCCTTCCAGCCCAACCTGCAAAGTATACGGACTTGAAATTTGATGAAGGTGTAAATCTTACGCTGAAAGCATCATTTAAGAAGAGATTGTTCGAAATTTCACTCCTATGGGGGTGAAACATGGGTTGAAAGTCTTTTTTTTTAAATATGTCCCTATGTCCCTATTGAAGCTATAACTACAAAACTACGAAAATTGACATTTGGTGTCTCAGTCAGATACAAAAAAGAAACAGGTTTTTAGCATTTTCCGAAATTCTTCCATTGGGGGATAAAATAAT
Organism: Schistocerca gregaria; assembly: GCF_023897955.1. Taxonomy (NCBI): domain Eukaryota; kingdom Metazoa; phylum Arthropoda; class Insecta; order Orthoptera; family Acrididae; genus Schistocerca; species Schistocerca gregaria. Next base: position 4,272,522 of record NW_026061756.1, on the reverse strand, counting down.
TAGTGAAGGTTTTTTGAAAATAAATCATTATTAAAGAACTACTGAAGCATTTTTATAGCTACATCTATGAAAATAGGTATTTGACATCTCGGTTGGATGTAAAAAAAAATGTGTTTCGTTGCTTTTGGAAATTTAACTCACTAATAGAGTGAAATAGGGGATGTAATGTTTTATGAAATATTTCACTATGAAAGCATTTTTAGAATTAAATGGATGAAGATTTGAATTTGGCTCCTCGGCTCTAAATAGAAGAATACGTGTTTAATTGTTGTTGAAAACCCAACCCCTAAAGGGTGTGAGATGTTTCAGAAAATGGTTCATTATGAAAGGATTGCTAAATATATCTGACAATTCGTAATCGGCTAATATGTTACAATTTTTAAAAACTACGTGTTTTTCTGGTTTTGGAACTTCGAGCATAAGGGGATGAAAATTTTAATGAAATATTTATTGCGTTATATTAAAATATTTTAAATCTGCATCTATGAAAACCGGTATTTCACTTCTCAATTAGATATAAAGAAATATGCGTTAGGGAATGAAAGACTGTACGGAGATATCACCACAAGAATACAAACGGCTTGATTAACAAAATCCTTGGACTCCAGCTGTCAGCATTGCTTTTTGATCATTCAGTAAAAGACCATGCTTCAACGGCGCTAAGTTTAGAAAGTTTAGAAAGTGTTGCAGTTTATAAAAGACATAAAAAAACGATTAAAGAAAAAAATTCTTTGCAGACCATGAACGGTCTACGCAAGTAAAGAAGCGGATGATAAGCTAGCTCTTTATGCAAATGAGTTGGTCAGTTTAAGTTCCGAGACATGTCATGCAGCAGGAACGGAATCCTATAGTTGCTACGATTGGCTAAAGGAAAAGTTTTGCAGAATCACTCGAAATCACTTCTGCAAGTGGCTAAGAATCTCGTAATGAATAAAAATTCTGTACTGAGAATTCCAAGGTGGGAGATGCAAGATTCCTCCCCCCCCCCTTCCCCCTCCTCACAATGCTATCCTTCTTTACCTACAGCAAAAAATAAATAAATTAATTAATAAATAAAACTAGAGAAATTTCTACTGTGAAACTATTTGCATACAAGAGAACGGCCCTTGAAATTTAACTCTTCAAAGTTTTAAGCCCTGCTCATTCCGGATATTGATTAGAAAGTGTTAATCCACATGTGAAACCTGAGTATATAATCCCTGTGACATTTGATCAACGGTGTTCCTTAAGGACAGGTTCTCATTCAAAACGTTCGAAAATTCAATTTCTTTGTAGTTGCATTTTTTAAAGGTGTACTTGTCTAGACTCTTGGAACAGAAAGTTTTTTTTTTTTAATCCGTGCTTTACAAAAGTTTCTACAGTCCATTGTTTGAAGCAGTGTCACGGCTGCCATGAGCCGCGCGGGGTACCCGCCATGTGTCCAACGCCTTGTCACGGTTCGCGCGGCTCCCCCTGTTGGAGGTTCGAGTCCTCCCTCGGGCATGGTTGTGTGTGTGTTGTCCTTAGCATAAGTTACTGTAAGTAGTGTGTAAACATAGGGACTGATTGTTCAAATGGCTCTGAGCACTTTGGGACTTAACATCTGAGGTCATCAGTTTCCTAGAACTTAGAACGACTTAAACCTAACTAAATTAAGGACATCACACACACCCATGCTCGAGGCAGGATTTGAACCTGCGACCGTAGCGGTCGCGTGGCTCCCGACTGAAGCGCCTACAACCGCTCGGCCACATCGGCCGGTCTATCATGTATTCTAGAAGAGTTGCAAGGTCGTCAGTGGCGCCTGTTCTTTCGAGAGCAGTTACTATCTTCATATCTATGGTTAAACGTTACCCAGCCATTGACCTTCGTCTGTGCGAATGCGCACAGGTTGCCGGAACTCTTACGGGAATCGTCACCTTAGTGTGAGCCAGTAATGAGTGGATGGACAAATACCTATTAAGTACATTACGTATGCGGATTGTGGACGGTTGGGGATGTGAGTCTCACGGGAAGCGTGCGAGGGATAAATTCCTGCAGTCGTGCTGTTCATGTGTGCCCTCGATGGCTCAGATGGATTGAGCGTCTGCCTTGTAAGCAGGAGATTCTGGGTTCGAGTCCCAGTAGGGGCACACTTTTCAGCTGTCCCCATCGAAGTATATCAACAACACCTGTCGGCAGCTGAGGGTTTCAATTAATTATCAGTTGTGAAGGTGATTCGATGAACCCTTTGCCAGGCACTTAAATGTGTTTTGCAGGGTATCCATATAGATGTAGATGATAACTCGTCCCGTGTCGTACGTGCTCAAAATGATTCATACTGCAGAATGCATGCAAACATACTCACCGAAAATACAGACGAATATCAAGTGCAGGCTGCCGAGTGCTGCATATCCAGCTTTGACAGATCGGCTTTTCCTGCCAAGAAGAACAGGAAGTTGCTGTCTAGGAACAATCAGAGGTAGAGGAAGGGTTGATAAATACTCCTTGACTTGCAGACTAAACGTAAATAACGAAAATACATTTTTGGTAAAAATTGGTCAAAACATAATCGGTTGCCCTCCGTATTGGATTAGCTGTTTTGAATATTGAAAATCTGACTTCAGATTCGTTTTCAGAGACATTAAAAATATATATGTAACACTCAGTTCATGCAAATCGAAGTAATAATATAACTAAATGTTTTCCCTAAACTTTGAACACATTTTTTTCGGGTAACTATTTTCTCAGAACGGCATGCAGCATAAATTAAAAGTGGTTCGTTCTCTTAACATCTACTTCTGACCCCTAAAAGTAAACACTTTTCTTAGGAACTTATAGCTATAATATGACATTTGTTAATATTAACTAATTTTTGTGTAGGCATAAGGAGTGAAACAAACCCTCAAAAATCGAACTCAAAGTTCGAATTAGCACTGTATCGTTAAATTTAAGGTTGTTTCATTGCGGTTAGGTATACGCTCCCATAAATTTTAAGTTTTATCGACTGATGTTATCCATTTTCAATTTCAGAGGAATAATGTAGTATCAACTGATGTTACCCATTTTTGAATTCAGGTAACATATGAGGTGCCACACTGCACGCGCTCTGCGTACTCCAGTCTCGCAGGCCCTTGATCAAATCATAATTACGGGCGCCATTTTTTATTGAAAATCTAAAATTAAGCTCATAGTATTATCACTCGTAATTCCCAAACAGATCTTTCGAATGTATTTTCATTGTCTCAAAAAGAATTTCAAATGTACCCTTTTTTGCTCATTTGTATGAGAACCTGGCAGTAACGCCGGAATATAGTCACGTGATTTTTTTTCAGAGACGCTGTACGTTCGCGAGAAGACTTTCGTTCTGCGCGTGTCGAAGGACATTCCTCAGATATTACTGTGTGTGTGCTACTCAGTCGTGCCATTTAAGTGTACATCTTTGCATAGTTTTCCTTTCACGATGTAAACAGTGTTCCGCTCAGTTGCTAACTGGCCAGTGAGTGGTTCCGAAGGTATCGGATGTGCGGTGCCTTCGGTCTGCTAGGCCAACAGCAGACTAGCGTGGTGCGATGGCAGAAGCAGACACTGAGGGAGCTAGCTGCTGGGACGCCAGCGAACAATTTATGCCAAGTAAGACGAAGAGGACTATTCTAAAATTACGAGCCGTCTCAAAAGTGTTTACCATTGGTAAATCTTGCTGTTGAGTCTGACAAAACTGGCAGTTTTGCCTAGAGATACATTAGAGAGAGCTACAGGAAATCCCCCCACCCCCCTCAATGAATTTTTGGTTGTGATGACAGGCCGATTGGTAGTGTAGCCCGAGATCTAAGTTAGGTTGGAAGGTGGTAATTTGATTGAGAGTTGTTTACGCCAACGATTATGAATGCCGACTAAACGTTGTGCGAGCAGATTGCCCTGTAGCGTAGCCTAGCGTTTCCGTCCGCGCCACATTTAACACACTTTCTCTAACTGTGTACAAAAGTCTCACAACAGCCACGATAACTACGTTTCTGGTGGGGGGAGGGTAGAGTCCACTATGTAACTTTCACTGCAAATTTTAGTAACCGCATAAACTAACCGAAATAGAAGCGTAATTTTAACTATATTTCCTTTTGTGGGAAAATAATGGTTCTCCTCTTTCGGCAGCAACTGTAATATGTAGGCGACTTATTAGTTTTTTTTAACTCTGAATCATGATCTCAATAGACGCAGTGCTTTTTTTACGTTACTTGATTTGTGGTCTATAGTAAACAATGCAACGAATTGGTAAATTCTTTGAAGTTTGACGTGTGTTACATAGACGACGTCTGCAATGTTCGTAAGGCCAAGTTTGCATATATTCGGTGTCTGTTTTTTTGGCCATGTACTGTATAATTAAAGGGAGGAGGATTATGTTCAAGGAGCAGTGCATTAGCAGTCTATGGAGAAATTGAGAATTTGGATCTAAAGAACGGCATGCTCGGGCAGTTCGTGCTATTCTGTTGACCACTGTGTAATTCGGACACAGTGATCATTGCCTCTCCCTCGTAACCAGGGGACTCGGGTGCTAATCCTGGTCTGGCACAAATTTTCAACAGTGCCCATTGACTAAAGTCTGTGCCCATTGTCAGCTAATGTCATTGTTTCGGTGTTAAATTGTATTTTGTTCACGATACGTAGTTTGGCTTTTTCATGGATAGCAGCTTTGAAAAGCGTACAGGTTATATTGATATTTGCTCGTCGTTAGTCCAAGGCAACTATAGCGATTTATAAACACAGTTGTAGTTCGTATTAAGCCTACATACGTAATTGTGTCCTGTGTTTCTTTACCAAGAACTACTTCGTAAGTAATTCCCCTGTAGTGGTTTTTTTGTTTTAGTATTTTGTTTAAATATTTATAGACTGCAGGCTTGGATGAAATATGAAACACATGTCCGAAGTTCCTGTTGATACTGCAGATACTGTTTCATCCGTACTAGGGGCCAAAACATTTCATCTAATACAGAAGGACACAATTTGTCTCGAGATTTAGCAATTTTTCGTAATAGAGGCCTTGCTTCGATATATTTTTCTCTAATTCTTGTTTGGATTTAATCTTAAAACACACTAACTCTTCCACCACTTATTCGATATGTGGTTTTATCCATTTCGTAGCCTAGAGTTCCTAAACGGTCGATAATATTAATGATTTCCTTTCTCAATTATATTTTCTGTAAATCTCCTGTTTATGGTTATTGCTAACATGTTTCACGTTCTCACTTTTATTATTTTTATTTTTCTAGTTTTGTGCCTTGTAGCCAAATTTTCTTTGAATCTGGTTTCTAATTCTGAAATAGTAACAGTTGAAGGTCAAGAGAAGATTGCGGTCTATTTGAGGTGAGTGGCTTGGAGATTTTTTATAACAGACGTATACAGGTCATGGGGATCCTTACCTATATACATTTACTTCGAGTGTGATGTAGCCCATTCTCTTGTCATGATCTCGGCTGTATCGTAGCACATTGTCTCGGTTAGGTTGGAGATTTCTGTTGAGAGTTGCCGAAGTCAACGAAAGTGATTACAAAGTGAAGACTGTGCTAACAGAACGATCTGTAGCGTAGTCCAACACGTTCTTTCTGCCCTTTTGAAGCCTCTTTTAATTAAAAATAACTAAAGCTGCAAGATACAATCACAAAAACTGTATTACGTAATAGAGTAATCCCAGACTATTGTTGTGTAAGTTGTGTGCGTACACTATTTTTTTTTTTGTCAGTGAATATACATTTTTTTACTCATTTGCTGGGTTTCAATTTTCCCCGTTTTCTGGCAAAAAACCTTTTCCTGTGAAGGGCCCATTAGCGTGTCGGTTATATTTGTGACTTTCTCGACGGTCAGTAATTTCCTGATAGTCCATCCACCGGCGTCATTGTTAACATCGGATATAGATTTTAGTATTAGGAAGGCTAATATGAAGCTAATGCATGAGTAGGTCTAATAATTAATAAAAATAGGAATGCGGGTAAGCTACTACATACAGCATAGTGAACGCATTGTTGTGGCCAAGATAGCCACGAATCCCACGCCTACCAAAGTCGTAAAAGTAGTCCGCAGATGATGAAGAAATTGATGAAATGTGTGATGAGATAAAAGAAATCATTCGGATAGTGATGGGAGATGAAAATTTAATATTAATGGGTCACTGGAATTCGACAGTAGGAAATGGAAGAAAAGGAAACGTAGTAGGTGAATATGGAATGGGGGTAAAAAATGAAAGAGGAAGCCGCCTGGTAGGTTTTTGCACAGAGCATAACTTAATCATAGCTAACACTTGGTTCAAAAATCATGAAAGAAGATTGTATACGTGGAAGAGACCTGGAGATACTGCAATATTTCATATATATTATATAATGGTAAGACAGAGATTTAGGAACCATATTTTAAATTGTAAGACATTTCCAGGGGCAAATGTGGACTCTGATCACAATATATTGATTATGAACTGTAGATTAAACTGAAGAAGCTGGAAAAAGGTGGGAATTTAAGGAGATGGGACCTGAAAGAACTGACAGAATCAGAAGTTGGAGAGTGTTTCAGGAAGATCATTAGGGAACGATCTACGGGAATGGGGGAAAGTAATACAGTGTGATGAGGGATCTGAGTGGTGTACTGTCAAGGGGGAGGGGGTTCCTCAGGGATCAGTGTTGGGGCCGCTCCAGTTCCTTATTTATATAAATGATATGCCCTCAAGTATTACGGGTAACTCTAAAATATTTCTGTTTGCTGATGACACTAGCTTGGTAGTAAAGGATGTTGGGTGCAACATTGACTCCGTTTCAAGTAGTGCAGTACATGACCTCAGTCCATGGCTTGTAGAAAATAAACTAACGTTAAATCACAGTAAGCTTCAGTTTTTACATTTTCTAACACACAATTCAACAAAACCTGACGTTTTAATTTCACAGCATGGGCATATGATTGGTGAAACTGAACGGTTCACATTCCTAGGTGTTCAAATAAATAGTAAGATGTCGTGGAAAGCCCAGGTTCAGGATCTTGTTCAAAGACTTAATACTGCCATTTTCACTATTGGAACGGTGCCGAAAGTGAGTGATACTTCGACAAGTAAATTAGTCTACTTTGCTTATTTCCATTCACTTATGTCGTATGGTATTATGTTTTTGGGTAACTCTTCCCATTCTAGAAGGATATTTTTGGCTCAGAAACTGGAGGTTCGGGCAAAAAGTGGTGTGAGTTCACGAACCTCTTGTCGACTTCTGTTCAGGGAGTCTGGGTATTTTGACATTGGCCTCTCAATATGTATATTCCTTATTGTCGTTTCTTGTTACCAATATTAGTTTATTTCCAACAATAAGCAGCTTTCACTCGGTTAATACTCGGCAGAAATCAAACCTCCATTTGGATCGGACTTCCTTAACTCATGTGCAAAAATGTGTGCAGTATACTGCTGCATCAATTTTCAATAAGCTGCCACTCGAATTCAAAACTCTTAGCAGTAATCCACGCGCTTTCAAATCGAAACTGGAGTGTTTCCTCATGGGTCACTCCTTCTATTCTGTCGAGGAGTTAATTGAAAAATTAAGCTGATTCTCATTGTACTGCTGATAGCGTTTGCTTAAACTTATGGACTGATTTTCTCTCAGGATCATGAACATGTATTTCTATCTGTTATTACTTTTTTGTTGTAAGTTCATGTGTCGCCCTAACCGCCGGCTGCTTCACGTCTGCTGTGCAGCGAGCTACCTTAATTTAAGTATTAACTCTATTTTTCTTACTTGTCACTTCTTCTTCCGTGTGTTTTTGCTTTTAGGAAGCTTTAATTGTCGAGTGCTAGTAATAGTGTTACATAGATTTCGTGTTTGTTTTGAATACAGTCAGAGAGAGTCCTTGTAGTCAGCCATAGTGCCAGTAGTGCTAGTGTTTGTTTTGAATACAGTCCAGAGACAGGTAGTGCTATTTTCATTGTTTTCCACAAGAAGTGGTTAGCAATCACAGTTTAGTCAGTAATCAATCGCCTTTAGTGAATTAGCAGTCTACTTAAAAGTTGATTAAGTCTCTTCGGTAAATTGATTCCTTAGGATGGATAGGAAGTGTGACTGCTGTGTACGGACGCCGGCCACTCTTCGCGAACAGCTGAGCGTGTTGATGGCCGCGGTCAGCCGTCTTCAGGCTGCTGCCTCGGAGTGTAGCGGCAGTGGGGAGTCTGGTGCGTCGCATGGTGCACCCCAGGTATTAGATGCTTCACCCACCGTCCCTGCTGTCGAGAGATCTTCGCGGGTACCGCGCGCGGTTGGGCCACCCTCTCCCCAAGGGGAGTGGCGGGTTCAGTGGCGTTCGCGGCGCACGAGGCGGAGGGTCAATGTGGAGGCTGGCCGTGTGGCATCGCCCGCTCTGCCTGTGAATGGACATGTGGCTGCTCCTTCAGCAAGGTCCGAGCAGGCACACGGGGGGAGGGGTTTATTAGTTATTGGGAGCTCCAACGTTAGGCTAGTGATGGAGCCCCTTAGGGAAATGTTATAGTTCTGGGAGGAGATTTTAATTTTGCTGGATATAGACTGGGAGACTCAAACGTTCATAACGGGTGGCAGGGACAAAGAATCCATTGAAATATTTTTAAGTGCTTTATATGAAAACTACCTTGAGCAGTTAAACAAAAAACCGACTCGTGGCGATAATATATTAGACCTTCTGGTGACAAACAGACCCGAACTATTTGAATCAGTTAATGCAGAACAGGGAATCAGCGATCATAAAGCGGTTACTGCATCGACGATTTCAGCCGTAAATATAAATATTAAAAAGGTAATAAGATTTTTCTGTTTAACAAAAGTGACAAAAAGCAGATTACAGAGTACCTGACGGCTCAACACAAAAGTTTTGTCTCAAGTACAGATAGTGTTGAGGGTCAGTGGACAAAGTTCAAAACCATCGAACAATATGCGTTAGATGAGTATGTGCCAAGGAAGATCGTAAGAAATGGAAAAGAGCCACCGTGGTACAACAACCGAGTTAGAAAACTGCTGCGGAAGCAAAGGGAACATCACAGCAAACATAAACATAGCCAAAGCCTTGCAGACAAACAAAAATTACGCGAAGCGAAATGTAGTGTAAGGAGGGCTATGCGAGAGGCTTTCAATGAATTCGAAAGTAAAGTTCTATGTACTGACTTGGCAGAAAATCCTAAGAAATTTTGGTCCTATGTCAAAGCGGTAGGTGGATCAAAACAAAATGTCCAGACACTCTGTGACCAAAATGGTACTGAAACAGAGGATGACAGACTAAAGGCCGAAATACTAAATGTCTTCTTCCAAAGCTGTTTCACAGAGGAAGACTGCACTGTGCTTCCTTCTCTTGAAGTCGCACAGTTGACAAAATGGTAGATATCGAAATAGACGACAGAGGGATAGAGAAACAATTAAAATCGCTCAAAAGAGGAAAGGCCTCTGGTCCTGATGGGATACCAGTTTGATTTTACACAGAATACGCGAAGGAACTTGCCCCCTTCTTGCAGCGGTGTACCGTAGGTCTCTAGAAGAGCGAAGCGTTCCAAAGGATTGGAAAAGGGCACAGGTCATCCCCGTTTTCAAGAAGGGACGTCGAACGGATGTGCAGAACTATAGACCTATATCTCTAACGTCGATCAGTTGTAGAATTTTGGAACACGTATTATGTTCGAGTATAATGCCTTTTCTGGAGACTAGAAATCTACTCTGTAGGAATCAGCATGGGTTTCGAAAAAGACGGCCGTGTGAAACCCAGCTCGCACTATTTGTCCACGAGACTCAGAGGGCCTTAGACACGGGTTCACAAGTAGATGCCGTGTTTCTTGACTTCCGCAAGGCGTTTGACACAGTTCCCCACAGTCGTTTAATGAACAAAGTAAGAGCATACGGACTATCAGATCAGTTGTGTGCTTGGATCGAGGAGTTCCTAGATAACAGAACGCAGCATGTCATTCTCAATGGAGAGAAGTCTTCCGAAGTAAGAGTGATTTCAGGTGTGCCGCAGGGGAGTGTCATAGGACCGTTGCTATTCACAATATTCATAAATGACCTGGTGGATGACATCGGAAAGTCTCTGAGGCTTTTTGCAGATGATGCTGTGGTGTATCGAGAGGTTGCAACAATGGAAAATTGTACTGATATGCAGGAGGATCTGCAGCGAACTGACGCATGGTGCACGGAATGGCAATTGAATCTCAATGTAGACAAGTGTAATGTGATGCGAATGTATAGAAAGATAGGTCCCTTATCATTTAGCTACAAAATAGCAGGTCAGCAACTGGAAGCAGTTAATTCCATAAATTATCTGGGAGTACGCATTAGGAGTGATTTAAAATGGAATGTTCATATAAAGTTGATCGTCGGTAAAGCAGATGCCAGACTGAGATTCATTGGAAGAATCCTAAGGAAATGCAATCCGACAACAAAGGAAGTAGGTTACAGTACGCTTGTTCGCCCACTGCTTGAATACTGCTCAGCAGTGTGGGATCCACACCAGATAGTTTTGATAGAAGAGATAGAGAAGATCCAACGGAGAGCAGCGCGCTTCGTTGCAGGATCATTTAGTAATCGCGAAAGCGTTACGGAGATGATAGATAACCTACAGTGGAAGACTCTGCAGGAGAGACGCTCCGTAGCTTTGCATGGGCTTTTGTTGAAGTTTCGAGAACATACCTTCACCGAAGAGTCAAACAGTCTATTGCTCCCTCCTACTTATATTTCGCGAAGAGACCACGAGGATAAAATCAGAGAGATTAGAGCCCACACAGAAGCATACCGAGAATCCTTCTTTCCACGTACAATACGAGACTGGAATAGAAGGGAGAACGGATAGAGGTACTCAGGGTACCCTCCGCCACACACCGTTAGGCGGCTTGCGGAGTACGGATGTAGATGTAGATACTGACACGTTCCATGACCTTGAAGATTTGCTCCTCAATTTGGGCCTACGGAACTTGACATGCGCAGAGAAAGAGGGTAACAGAAGATATATTGAATTTAATTTATGAAAGGAGAAAATACAAAAATGCAGTAAATTAAGCCGGCAAAAAGAAATACTAATGTCTCAAAATGAGATCGACAGGAAGTGCAAAATGGCTAAGCAGGGATATCTAGAGGACAAACGTAAGGATGTAGAGGCGCAAATCACTAGGGTTATGATAGATACTGCCTAAAGGAAAATTAAAGAGACCTTTAGAGAAACGAGATTCACTTGTATGCATATCAAGAGCTCAGATGGAAACCCTGTTATCAGCAAAGAAGGGAATGCAGAAAGGTGGAAGGTGTATATAGAGGATCTATACAAGGGCAGTGTACTTCAGGACAATATAATGGAAATGGAAGAGGATGTAGATGAAGATGAAATGGGAGATGACATACTGCGTGAAGAGTTTGACAGAGCACTGAAAGACCTTAATCGAAACAAGATCCCGGGAGTAGGCAACATTCCATTAGAACTACTGACAGCCTTGGGAGACCCAACTCTGACAGAACGTTACCGTCTGATGAGCAAGATGCATGAGACAGCCGAAATACCGTCAGACTTCAAGAAGAATGAAATAATTCCAATTTCAAAGAAAGCAGGTGTTGACAGATGTGAAAATTAGCGAACTATCAGTTTAATAAGTCACAGCTGCAAAATACTAACGCAAATTCTTTACAGACGAATGGAAAAAATGGTAGAAGCCGACCTCAGGGAAGACCAGTTAGGATTCCGTAGAAATACTGGATCATGTGAGGCAATACTGACCCTACGACTTACCTTATTAAGTAGATTAAGGAAAGGCAAACCTACGTTTCTAACATTTGTAGACTTAGAGAAATCTTTTGACAATGTTGACTGGAATACTCTCTTTCAAATTCTGAAGGTGGCAGGGGTAAAATACAGGGAGCGAATTCAATTTACAATTTGTACAGAAAGCAGGTGGCAGTTATAAGAGTCAAGGGATATGAAATTGAAGCAGTGGTTGGGAAGGGAATGAGACAGGGTTGTAGACTATCCCCAATGTTATTCAATCTGTTTATTGAGCAAGCAGTAAAGGAAACAAAAGAAAAATTCTGAGTAGAAATTAAAATCCATGGATAAGAAACTAAAACCTTGAGGTTTGCCGATGACTTTGTAATTCAGAGACAGCAAAGAACCTAGAAGAGTTGCTGAACAGAATGAAGTGTCCTGAAGGGATGATATAAGATCAGCATCAATAAAAGCAAAACGAGGATGATGGAATGTAGTCGAATTAAGGTGGGTGATGCTGAGGGAAGTAGATTAGGAAATGAGACATTTAAAGTAGTAAAGGAGTTTTGCTATTTAGGGAGCAAAATAACTGATGACGGTCGAAGTAGAGAGGATATAAAATGTAGACTGTCAATGGTAAGAAAAGTGTTTCTAAAGAAGAAAAATTTGCTAACATCGAGTACAGCTTTAGGTATCAGGAAGTCTTTTCTCCGAGTATTTGTATGCAGTGTAGCCACGTATGGAGGTGAATAACGGACAATAAATAGTTTGAACATGAAGAGAATTGAAGCTTTCGAAATGTGGTGCTACAGAAGAATGCTGAAGATTAGATGGGTAGATCACATAACTAATGTGGAGGTATTGAATAGGATACGGGAGAAGAGAACTTTGTGGCACAACTTGACTAGAAGATGGGGTCGGATGGTAGGACACGTTCTGAGGCATTAAGGGATCACGAATTTAATATTGGAGGGCAGCGTGGAGGGTAAAAATCGAGGAGGGAGTCCAGGAGATAAATACACTAAGCAGATTCACAAGGATGTAGGTTGCAGTGGGTACTGGGAGATGAAGCTTCCACACGATACAGTAGCATGGAGAGCTGCATCAAACCAGTCTGTGGACTGAAGACAACAACAACAACAACAACAACAAGGTATTTGTGTGATGTGTAACCTTCAACAGAAGTGGGGCAGACAAGAGGGTTAGATTATATGTACTTTCCATTGAAATTGATCCATAATGGGGAGATACTCAATGGGAAAATAATATGCTAATTTACTATCCACAGACCGCAATTGGACTGATCATGAACGAGGAATGAAAATTTAGTCACACTTCTGATTGTACACGTATTATTTGACCCCACCCCCCTCTCTCTCTCTCTCTCTCTCTCTCTCTCTCTCTCTCTCTCTCTCTCTCTCTCTCTCTCTCTCTCTCTCTCTCTCTCTCTCATTGTTCTCTTTAATGATGGAGACTTTCTTGCACTAAAGTAATTAACTTACCAATTTTTGTGGAGATTATTCACTTCTAGTTATGACTTCATGAAATGAGCTGTTGAATTGAAAATATTCATTTGTTTTTAAACACAATATTCACGGGGAGAACGTATCTTCCATCTCCACCATGTTAACTGATCTATTTATATGATCCTTATTCTAAGTTGTGTTATATTAACGGTAAAACACAAAACATTACTTACATGCATTTCCACTGTTTTCCAACAAGCTGACAATTTTTCATGAATAATATATTAATACTGAAATTTTTAGAAAAATTTTGAAAGACAGGTTTTGCAGGCAAATTTCAAAAATAAAAAGACCATAGTGTTCATTATAATACAACTTCTCCATGGTTTTTAATTCCTACTCCGAAGTTTTCTTTTGTTTTCTTTACTGCTTGCTCAGCAAACAGATTGAATAACATCGGAGATAGGCTACAACCCTGTCTCACTCCCTTCCCAACCACTGCTTCCCTTTCATATCCCTCGACTCTTCATGCCCTCGAGTAAGAAAACTGACCGTTAGAATTCCATGGTTCTGGGATAAATGGTTTGAGAGGAAAGGTACATTTAGTTAGAAAAGTTACGGAAAATTTAAAGTTGCATTGCACTTAACGTCGTACATGCACTCATTTAAATTCATAGTTTCTTTCACTTTCCAATAGTATGCATGCTGTACAAAAACATAACATTTGTTTCATGATATTTACTTTTTTATTTCTTGCAAGTCTTCTAGAACTTCTCTCGAAAACTTTGAGGGTAGATCTTGGCATTTGTTTTGTTCAGAAACGTTATTACTGTAGCAAACAACTGACTACGAGACAAGAAAAAATGTATTCAATAGGTGAAAGCTCAAAAACTACGGGTAAAATGTCCCTAGGCTTATCATCTCAAAGAAGAGATGGCACAGAGAAACAAGTGGGCATGTCTTACATAGCAAGCTGCCATTTAAACCGACATTTTAGTACCTTCAAATAAGGATTTGGAATAAAATACTTTCATATTCGCACTAAGTGTAAATCAAACTGGTACAGTCACCAATAAACAAAATTATTTTCATTGTTTTCGGGGTTCCTTTTGCCTTTCGGAATAAATATATTGCGAATCAGCAGTTAACATGCCTGGTTCCCCAAACAGGAGACGACTAGAAACTTCCGAAATGTGGTGGTGTAGAAGAATGCTAAAAAAGTTTTGATCGAATAGCTGATGGGGAGATACGAAATCAGATTAGGGAGCAGAGAAATTAATGGCACAAATTGACAAAAAGAAGCGATCGTGGGTAAATGTCATATTTCGATTCCACCCATCCGCTGTGACCCACGACGTTCTGCATTACTTTGATTAGTTGCATTTCGAAGGATACCAGTGGCCTTATTAAATGTTAACTGGGATTGCCTTCGTTTCTAGAGCAATTTATAACGTTCGTTAACTATGATTTTTTTCGGAATATATCGTGATGAACTCTGGGAGGAACCACAGAACACAGCTTAAATTGTCGTTGAAGAAACGAGTAGTGATTGTATTTTTATCTTTCTTATCCGACACGTTGGGGAATCCAAGGTATAATGGGGTACACAGTTGAAAACTTTGATTAAATGTACAAAATTGATAAATAAGAGAGTTACAAATTTTTATATGAACACATTATGATGTATTAATCACAAAAATATAAGAACATTGCCATAAAATAAAACAACAATATTTTCTCACTCAAAAACAGAAATTTATATCATTTGCACGCGGCAGAATGGGGTGGTAAATACAAGTGATTACAAAAACGTATAAAATTATCGGAAATGCAGAAAATATTGGCTTGCTCGGTATTTTTTTTAGTTTAAAGTGAGTATTAATGTCAAACTACAGTTTTCATGTATCGTATCCTTTTCTTGAGGCTGTTTACAAAATTCACACACGGGGAGACACTCATCATCTTCGCTATCTATTCCTGCACAAGAATCGTGTGTCCATTTTTTGCACGTGGAACAAGCGACCCAACCTTCAACTGATTTTGAATATAACCCACCACAATATACACATTGACAGTCAGAACTTTCCTCATAATCACTCTCGTTAGTATAGTATTATTTCTCCTTTTTTCCATTTATCTTCAGGCTCTTTCTCTCGTTTTTGAGTTCTTAATTTTATTCTCTTCCGCAAAAAGTTTTCTTTTTGCTCTTTCTTCTTTGTCAAAGTTCTTCTTCTGTTTCTCCCATTAATGTCTTTTAACTCTTTTTTTTTTTTGTACGGCGAATCAGTTAAAACAACGTTGTTCCCCCTTTTCAGTCTCGCTCTTTTCTTGCTTTCGTTAACTTTTGACAAGAAAATCAGAATCTCAGGTGAAATATGAAATGAGGAGGTTGTGTTGTCAGTTGTCATCCAAGAGCACCCAAGATTAGAACAATTAGCCCCAATAACTTTGTTATTCTTAGGCGGCAGTTCATTGTAACAATTCGCTGAAACCTCGTCCCCTTGATTATCCAGCCCGTTTGAGTCGTCTTTTTCAGCTGGTGTGCTAGTTGGAGGCAATTCCAATTGTTCAGATATAATAACCCCTTCATCTGACGGCCTATCACGTCCGCTGTCAGTTGTGTGTGCCGATAGGAAGTGTGCGTCTTGAATATGGATGGGTCCGTGGGCCATATTGCAGTAGCTTCGAAACCTTTAATAGCGGTTTTCATTGTTGCGCTTTAGACGAAAGCTGAACCAAAAAGCGTTGAAATTTGAAAGATAGATACGACTTTCCCTGCGTGGCTTCGCAGCCATTTTCGAAGCTGATCACTATAACGAGGATTTATAAAACAAACATCAAGCGGCTGAAGTCTGTGAGAGCAATGTGGTGGTGAAGAAACGCCACTCTCCCTCGCGTAGTCCATAACGTCATTGTTCGTGGTATGAGCTGAGTGGCCATCTGATATAAGAACTGGGACGTGCTTTGATGTCTTAGAAAATACCACTAATTGTGGAAACCATACAAAGAATGACTCTGTGGCCATCCATGCGGTGCTGTGGACCTCAGCGCAACCTCCTGCTGTCAGTCCTAACTCAAATTCTTTCTGGTTCTTCTTTAGTGGAAAAATAATCGTAGGAGGAATGTCAGCTCCGCTTGCTGACGTACTAATGAGGATGGTTGCAGTTTCGCCCCTTTCTGCAGAGGTTAACGATCGCACTGGACGGTTCCCTTTGCAAGCTGCGCTGTTCGATTGGTTTTTAGCATTAACCGAGACGCCTGTTTCATCACAATTAGTTATTTGAGAAGTCATTAGTTTGTGATTGTCAGTTACATTTGTTAGCAACGAAAAAAACCTATCGACAGCTACTTTATTAAAATCAATGATTCTTGTACCACATAATGCTTCGGGCTTGCGAACAAACCCGCATTTGCTTCTTCATTGTTTCGTGATGTAATAAAGATTTCGATTTGTTTTGCTCGAAATTTTCGAAAAGGTATCTGTAAAAACGTGCAAAAATTGAAATGGCAAAACTGTGCACCTGCCGAAATACGAGTGCGTATACTCATTTGAAAACATTTTCCTACACCGCTTCTGATACGCTAGAGGTTACCGCACAGTAAACAACAATTGTAGTTGACCGTTTGCCTGCATCGTATAAAGTACGGCCAATAAAATATTTTTGTAGGGGGGACACATCATCTCATCCTAAATGGAGAGTTCATCTATACGTGTAAAAGTAACCACTTGTGCCAGAGGGAAGTGTGTTGGGAGCCTTATTGTTCCTGTTGTATATTAACATTACAGATAATATAAGTAAGCTCACATATTTCGAAAATGATGCCGATATCGACATTGAGGTAACAAAGGTCGTGTGAAGCGATATGCACATACAGGGGATAGTAAAAATGTGACCACCTATACTTGCATCTACATGGATACTCTGCAAATCACATTTAAGTGCCTGGCAGGTTGTTCATCGAACCACCTTCACAAGTCTCTATTATTCCAATCTCGCATAGCACCCGGAAAGAATGATCACCTGTGTCTTTCCATACGAGCTCTGACTTCCCTTATTTTATCGTTGTGGTCGTTTCTACCTACGTAGGTCGGTGTCAACAAAATATTTTCGCATTCGGAGGAAAAAGTTGGTGATTGGAATTTCGTGAGAAGATACTGTCGCAACGAAAAACGCTTTTCTTTTAATGATGTCCAGCCCAAATCCAGTATCATTTGTGTGACACACTCTCTCATATTTCGCGATAATAGAAAACGTGCTGCCTTTCTTTGGACTTTTTCGATCTACTCCGTAAGTCCTATCTTGTAAGGATCCCACATCTTCCAGCAGTATTCTAAAAGAGGACGGAGAAGCGTAGTGTAGGCAATCTCCTTTGTAGGTCTGTTACGTTTTATAAGTGTCGTGCCAATAAAACGCAGTCTTTGGTTAGCCTTAACCGCAACATTTTCTATGTGTTCTTTCCAATTTAAGTTGTTCGTTATTGTATAATAATAATGGCGTGTGACGAGGGCCTCCCATCGGGTAGCCCGTTCGCCTGGTGCAAGTCTTTCGATTTGACGCCACTTCGGCGACTTGCGCGTCGATGGGGATGAAATGATGATTAGTGCAACACAACACCCAGTCCCTGAGCGGAGAAAATCTCCGACCCAGCCGGGAATCTAACCCGGTCTTTTAGGATTGACAGTCTGTCGTGCTGACCACTCAGCTACCGCGGGCGGACGTTAGTTATTGTAACACCTAGTTATTTAGTTGACTTTACGGCTTTTAGATTAGACTGCAACTTCTCTGATAGTGATTCGTCCATTCTGCTTCACCAGCAATATTGCGTGATCAGTAACGACCTGATTTGCGGATATTGCGGGCGTACCTTAACTGGCTTCTGTCTTCATTGATTAGCGGCTACCTTTGAAATGGTTGTACCACTCCTTTAGCCCTGCAGTACCCATTACTTTGTCCACAAACACACGATGGTTTCAACTTGAGAATTGCCAAGCTTGGAGCCAAATGTGATGTAAAGACGTCATTTTGCTCAGAATACTAAATCCAAATTATAATAGTTTCTTTGGCATTTCAGTGTAGATGTGGCCGAGTACATCTATTGTTCTACAGTTTCACTCTTTAATAACCAAAGAATCAAAAAAATCGGTCTTCAGAGACACTGTTTTTACAGGAGGGCCTTTTCCAATTTGAAATTAGAATGATATTATTTCCTTCAGCTGCTGACGGGCGTTGATAGATATCAACGAAGACAGGTGAAAATGTGTGCCCCGACCGGAACTTGAACCAGGGATCTCCTGCTTACATGGCAGTCGCTCTATCCATCTGAGCCACCGACGGCACAGAGGTTAGTGAGACTACAGGAATTTACTCGCGCACGCCTCCCGCGAGACCCACTTTCTCACCTTTGTATGACCACACACTACATTCGTAGCGTCCTTTCGGACATGTCCGAAAGAACAGACACCATATCCATATAAATATATTTTCCAATTCGCGTGCGCTGCGTCTCCACGGGCACCACACACGCACCTGATGACGTTGAAGGCACCCTTACTCGAAGACGTTGTGCAATGGTAACGAAAAGCGTGTGGGGAGGAGTCAGACGCTGTGGACAACGATCTTGATAAACGCGACCAGCAGCTCTTCCAGTACTGTGAGCTTCGCCACACAGAATACTCGTGTCGGTATATTCGGCAAAAGTGTACTCAGCAATGTTCCTCTAACACTCACAGAAACATGAACGAGACTCGAACCAGGTCAGAGAGGAGACAGCTGTCAAATGACATCATACGATCCGACGTAAGTAACCCCCCTCCCCCCCCCCCCCCCCCAGTGATTATAACCCTGTTGCATACCACATTAGCGAAGGTGTATTCATACGGCTGTAGCACGGATATACCTTTCCATACATGGGCTCCTCTTCAAAATATCATTACTCATTTCCCTAGAAGTTTTTAACGTGATTTTGGAACATCCTGTATCTCTCCAGTAACTATACAGCTGTTTCCAGAATTAGTTCCCTCTGGAGCGGAGTGTGCGCCGATATGAAACTTCCCGGCAGATTAAAACTCTTTGCGGGACCAAGATTCGAACTCGCTACCTTTGCCTTTCATGGGCAAGTGCTCTACCATCTGAGCTACCCAAACACGACTCACGCCCCGTCTAAACAGCTTTACTTCTGCAGTACCTCGTCTCCTACCTACAGCTGTTGTACCACATTCGAAATATACGGATTTATTTCAGAATTTCGGCGTAATGCTACTTCGCAGAAACATGGCTGAATTTTCCTGTATATTGTTATCATTAAAACCAAGCACCGTCTCTGTTTCCATATCAAAAAGTATTAGGTAATATTTTCATCATTTCTAGCACTATTAAAGTTGGTAGGTGTAGGAAAAAATACTACTATCATTCTGAAAATATCGTTGAGAAGCGATAGAATTCCTACAAACAAATTTAAGAAAATCATTTTGGATACTAGGCCATGTCATTATACAACAGTGAAACAACTAAAATAACGACATTTCGACCATCATTTGAACGATCCTCTTCAGAGCGAATAAATGCCACGAAATTTCAAATCAGCAGCAGCGAAATGAAAGGTCGATTTGGAAACAATTTCTATTTCTTCTTTCTTATCTTCGATTAATTTCCCAAATATCTCGTTCGTTTCGTATGTTGCTTTCTTTATACAAGGTGTTCAACATTTCTAGAGCTTGCAATTTTACCTAGTAACTCATGCATGCAAACGTCATCTAACGAGGCTATAGAGCATCAAAATACAGGCACCAGCCCCGGCGAATGTATGTAAGTAGAGTGTGATGCCGTGATTATTTATCAATTTGATCATGTATCATGTTCCGGAAGTTACAAGGGAATATCGTTATCATACCTCTGACGGCGGAATACAAGTACTGGTACTGTTGTTGCTAACTTTCATAGGTGGTAGTATGGATCAAAGTAAGAAAAAAATGTCCGGTAAACATGGGCTACAAAATGCATACCTGAGGCGCTATGAGCACTTGTTCAACAGTGGAGATATGTTTTATGCTAGCGAAGATGAACAAGTCCTCACAGCTCTTAAGGTATGCATTTTACAGCCCATGTGTACTGGACATTCGGTCCATACTACCACCTCTGAAAGTTTCTTGCCCTACATCTTAGCTGCAACACTACCGGTACATACTGTTACACGTAACAGGAATGTCTTTTCTTCCAATTTTTCGTTATAGGGACATAACCTCAAATTTATCCATCTCCATCATCATAGAAAATTGCTAACATCTTCATTGGATCTCCCTGTGTACACACATTTTACAGACTACAGCGCCTGTAACTTTGATACTCTGTAGTCTCGCTGGATGACGTTTCCAGACATCGATTCCCAGGTAGGTCCCCTCTACAAACGCGATAAGTGTGTCGCACGACGTGTGAAACTTTCTGTATGCAAACTCACTCTCTCTCTCCCTCCTCAACTATCAACTACCAGCTTTCTTATAAGTCTTACATCTGCTGGCTGATTTTTGGCAGAGCTCTAGATAACATGCCGCTCACTGTATTTTATCGCTGGTTGCATCTTAAATTAAAACTATATTTTGGTCAAAACTGTGAAAAGTTATTTTCTACATCTATAGATGTTATAAATATGGGTTGCATTTCTTCAACCGATCTCTAGCGGCTAGTGTGTTCGATTTTCCTATAGCTCGTCTCCTCTAATGTGTTCCATTCCTCTGTAGATATTTTGGATCAGTATTTTCAGCCAGGACGTATGAAAGAGATGGTTCAGTAGTATTCACAATTATCACTATTTGCCATATTTGGTGTTATTTTTTTCGTTTATTCTGAAGATTTAGCAGCATATCAGCGAGCATAGATGTTGAGCAGTGAAGCAGCAAACGCCGACAGAGTGAGTCCTCGCCGATGCTGATAGAGCCCTCTGGTAGCGAAGCTCTGCACTACAGGCAACGAAGTGTGTGAGGTACTAGTAGCGACACGTAGCAGCGAAGTGATGAACCGCAAAATGGCCGCGAATATTGAGTGACTTAAATGTCTAGTTGCTGTTTATTTCTTCCTTTACACTATTGTTACAAAACAGACTACGGCATCACTGCTCGGTTTGTCTGTTACCGTATTTTTGTGTATTTCACACATCACAAAATAATTCTGTTCTCGTAACATATAATGCAAACTACATCTCGAGCGACATTAATGTATGCAGCATGTTACATTCATCATTCCCTCTTCGTAATTTAGTATTACTAATAGTTTTGTCCACAGTTTTAAGCATTAAAAATGGATATGTGGCTCGGAACAGGGCTACTGTTATATTAAATGTTAACAAAATAATCGCACGGTATAGTGAGTTAAAGAATATTGAACAGCAACGAGAACTGTAAGTAAGTTTATGCAATGCAACGTTAGTGATATAATAGTACAACAGTAATAGACGTTTGTCATCCATTTTTCCTATTTTACAGTTTCACTCATTACTGATGGCAAATGCCTTGCAGAGAAGGTAACATTCTGCATCTTCGGCTAAGGCCTTTACAATCTCTTTCATTCAACCAGACTTAACTCATAGAAGTAGTAACATAATTTCTTTTCTGATCCAAAAGATACTTTTACATAAAGTAGAGGCAGAGAGGTTGTCATATAACTATTAATCGAAATATTATATCAAATATATGGGCTTGTTAGTGAAATCCCCAAGAAATTCCTCTTGTTAACGTTAAGTATTATCTGTTTGATTCAGCATTCAGCTCACATAAAACCACGAGAAATAACGTTTTTCATACAAAAAAGAGTTTATCTCTTTAGTGACCTGTGTCACATCAAACATCTCATTTTGATACTAGAATAATTTGAGAAAAAAGAAGGCCTTTGTTCGTTTTTGAAAATGCAATTAGTGAAAAGTATTTTTAAAAGATATTGTCAACTATTACGAAACGATTTCTTATACAGGATTTATTTATCACATAGTCAATCATGATACTAAAAATAACACAGCGTTGGCTTGTGATTTGCTATTGATGTAATATTTTGTATTTTCTTATGACGTTGAAATAATTATTGCTTTTTCAGCACTGAGAATGTGTGAAATACAGTATGTAATATATGAATCAGTATGATAACCTTTTTTTCGAATATTCACTGGTAACTACAGGAAAATGGCACATGTTTGGGTATTAACCTCAGCAGTATTCAGTACACGAAGGAAAACAAAATCTTTTTTTTTTTTTGTAAGGGTTTTATTTCATAGTTGTAATCCTACAAATATACCAAGCAGTTTCTTTTGATAGTGAGATATATTAAATACCTTAAAATATATGTAGATGAAGTCTGGTGAAGAAAGTGTGCGAATTAAAATTTTAAATGTTTGTAGCAGCATAATCAGGTACAGTTTGTAGTGTGGGAGTGAGCTCCACGTGGGATCCAAAGCACGGACCCCACGGGGGTGCCTGACATGCGCCACATGCCAAGGCAGAGGTGGAGGCTAGTGTTCGGAAGTCTGAAAATTCCAGCGCCGGCCGGGGATTGAACCCCGGCCCGGCTGGGGCGAATAGCCCCAGCCGAGGCGCTGGAACGTTTCAGACCCCCTTACCACTAGACCACCGGGGACCCCGGCTGTTTCCTGCTCTGGAGTCCAGCTAGTGGTCGTGCACTTCCTGCTGTCCTCCGTGTTTACACCGAGGCAGCAGTGGCGTGGTGTAACAGGAAGTGTTTACCTGCGTCCGCTGGATGTCCACTTAGTGTGGGACTTATTTACCCGGCTGACGTTCGTGTCGCTATAAAGTCCTTAGTTGAGTTACAATTATTTCCAGAGACCGAAATCTGCCTATGCAGTTCCACACAGTCGCGTCTCACTATTTGAACCTCTGTAATTCGATCGTGTTGTCAAGACCCATGTAAGAACTTCTGTTTACCGAAGAAACCTCCTGTGTTCGGTACATTCCATAAACGGAAGCGACTGTCATAACAGACAGCCCCGTAAACATTTCGTAATGAAGTGCCAGCCGGTACGTAATACTCGATATCTGGAATTGTTTTATCGGTTATTAAGATAATCGTTTCATCTCTAAACACTTTGAAAAATTTACGTGTTTTCTCAATAAAGCATAAGCACAGTACATAGATCCGCCGTGAAAATGACATCGAAGAAGTACAAGTGTTCGAGTGCCACAGAAAAGAAGTTTGTCCTTGAAGGTGTGGAACGAAGAGCAGTACAAAAGTAAGATGTCACGTTTCGGGATTCCCTCATACTCGCTGTAGACACTCCAGAAGCAGGAAAATAAGTTTGATGATGTCTCATGAGGAGCGAGGAATAAATTCACTCTCATATAACTACTGTACGAGATGCCTCGCCGCCTCTTAAAGGGTGTCATGGGCTTCTGCGGCCGTGAGTCAACGTGGTGTTTCTGGCCACATACATTTTAGCTGCGGTTTCTCCGACCTGCAAAGGAAGCCGCGACAATGGGGAGGCTCTGCCTGTTGTTTTGTAATAAGATCGCCCCTCCACATTTTATCTAGGCTTAAGGCTGTGCATAGCCGTGTTTAAAAAAATATTATTTTTTACATTTTCTGTTCTACAACATTACTTCTGTCTTATTTTACGAACTTTTCGTACGAATGACGTAAATTTTAAACTCCTTAAATCCACCAAGTCATTATGTATTCTTAAAATATCTTTTAACTCCTTTTCAACACGGATTTATTTTTAATCTCTTTCACTGAAGAGGCTAACCGACGGATTACATTTTTTTAAATTTCAGGTATTGATTTTATTTCATTCTCCTTTAGCATATTGATCAGAAATTGTAGGTTCAGATACCTTTGCCTGATTGAGTATCGTTTGCTATGCCAAACTTCGACAGTATTCATGGTCCTGTGCATCGAATTGATGACGGTAGATAGCTGACCGAAATCACTTCGAAATAAATTCTCTGAACGCAGATGTGTTAGCTATCGAGGTGTTACCTAACGCAACTGAAGACAAGTTAAGAATGAATTTATTTCGATATAATTTCGGTCGACTGTCTGTCTTCACCAATTCCACATTTCAGATGGTGTACTAGGATTTTCCATCTATTGACTGACTATATAGTCTACGAATTCATGACCTTTTCGTCACCGGGCATTTACTACGCTGTTACCATCCATGCATCATCAAGGCAGTCCGGTGGAAGATGTGCTCTACAGCATACATGCGGCAAGACAATCGAACTACTTCTTCATCCCTGTATTTCTCCACTAATCCATTGCAGTTAATATCCATCTGACAACTTGGTTTTAGTTGTATATTGGCCACTGGTCAATCTCTCTTCATTGTAAATATAAATACGCATTGTCACCATATATCACCAGCATAACGTTTAATACAGATGTACATTACAAAGATCATCACTTAAAAATACAGCATACTTTGCTCAGAAACAATTTTTTGGATTTTTGTGCTTATAACACGACGGCGTGCTGAGAAGATAATGACTCGGTCTGTTTTATTTGATGAAGTCAGTAACATTCTACATCTTTACTTTGGATATCTGCAGACCTCTGATTTTGCGTAAGGAGCGTTTTGTAACAAGTGTTTATCCTTATTTTGGATAGTTACCTCTCTTATCTGAGTGACTATGTTGGTGGGTGAGAAAGAGCTCACAAAACTAAAAGAACGAATTCGAAGACTTCGTCCGCATGTGGAGCACACTCTCCTTGAGCACGGCAGTGCCAAACTACACACGATCGCTGCGGCATCTGCAGCAAGCCGACGTCCTTGCACTGCCGTCGATCATCCTACACACAGTCTCGATTTTCGTCTATCGCAAAACGAAGAAAACCTTTGAGCACTTCAGTTGTTTCAAGCGGTGCAAGCAGAGGTAAGGTTGTGGCTCTGTTAACATAGTCAAACAGTACACTGTGACGGTGTCAACAAAATAGTATCTAGTTGGGGAAATTTTGCTGGTTCCGAGGGTGAGTGTCTTGCTTTGCGAGTTTTCACGTAAAACATCTGTCGACATTACTTTTCAGTGCGTCCTCGTACGGTGGATGTCTGAGAAAATAAATACATTGATTAAAATAAGTGGTGACATGAGTGCTGTTAAGAGCACTAGGTTCAAAAAATTTTAACTGTATGCCAATTGCAGATTAATTTTAATGGCAGCAAGCGCGATTATATGAGTGGAGTATTAAATTTAATGGTGAGCATTTTTGTAATTTTTAAGCATTGTCATTCTTCCTCTCTTAAGTACCTCGTCCTCCAGTAACACTGCCGATCGATAGCATGATCTGTTGTCCGTCCATGGTTTTTCAGAACATTGATTCAGTGCTGAACCCAAACTGCTGGTTTGAGTTATTTAGCCAGGTTAATCCTATGCGTCGTGGATCACATATTCCATTAATCTTTCAAAAAATGTTTCATATGGCTCTGAGCACTATGGGACTTAACATCTGAGCTCATCAGTCCCCTAGAACCTACAACTACTTAAACCTAAGTAACCTAAGGACATCACACACACCCATTTCCGGAGCAGGATTCGAACCTGCGACCGTAGCGGTCGCACGGTTCCAGACTGAAGCGCCTAGAAACGCTCGTCCAGACTGCCGGCCATTAATGTTTCCTTGAATTATTAATTTCAACAGGTTTTATTTGTTGTTGCGGAATTGCGCTACCAAAACAATCGAGTTCTGCTCTCTGGATGCTGTTGAGAATTTCTACATTTTCGTACCGCCGTACTTTTGACTAAATCTGTCGATGGTATCCTTAATATTTTTCCATACGATCGCATTTCAAATGCTTAATACAGTCCATGACTCAGCTCCATAGAGTAGGACACCGAACGTGTAACATCGAAGTAGTAGAGTGCGAATCCTAATGACTGCTCTGAAGGTTCTCAGCAGTCGCTACGGACTAAATGACTTCAGGGGACTCGGTTCATTGGCTACAAGTCTTTTAGTAATTCTGGAGATTTTCCTTTGGACTAAGTGCGAGGTAGTCCCTCGTTGCTTAGATCGTGCAGTTTTCAGACCGTTTGTGTTACTATGGCTACACTACTAACTGTGTGTCGACCACCATATCAGTAGATATAATGAAACGGCGGCACTCTTTCGTTATGTCTTACAAGGAGATTTCTCCAGGGGTAGGATCGACTTTCTGAAACCATCTATACGGTTATGTAGGTTAAGCACCCAAGTATCACACAGTGCAGCCATTCATCCTGGTGGGTAGACGTTTTCGAGGAACTGATGAGAAAAGAAATTCGGAATTTTGTGTGAGACTCAATAACGTGAAGAAAGCCGAATGACCTAGGTAGGTTGTGAGGGTATTGGAAAGGATACTAGCTTCACATGCATGAGGTTGTGGGTTCGAATCTCACCAGAGGAAGAAATCTATGCTAGGTGTTTATCGAAGTGATATTGATAATCATTTTCATTCAACTGATGTAAATATATTTTTTTTTATTTCCGCTCCTTGGTCACGTGATTCAATAGTGATATGAACTTCTTCATTTGGTCTAATTTTTCTTCTTATCATCCATTTTCCACTGGAAATATTTGTTCGTGAACTTTTAATTATCTTCATGTACTAATTCCGATTTAATTTCTCCTATTTTTATGGCCCTGTGTTTTCGTTATTGTGTTCATTATATCGATTTCTCACATTGCTTGAATTTTGTTTTACTTAGAAAACCTTCTCTCATTCATATCATCATCTACCATACATTTCCATAGTACACAAAGAATTTAGGTAATGTTTTAAATATTTGTATGTCGATTACCATGCAGAAAAAGGCACGTCTTGTAATGAAAAATACGTTTTTCACGTTAATGCACAGTCAATATAAATAGATTATTTCGTCTTTTGTTTTTTTAATTAATTTATCGGAGTTTTGAAGTAATTGAATAGTCAAACAGATAGGTACAATAAAATACACATTCACAAAAATTCCGATTGGAAGAAGAATGATGCAAAGAAAAATGAAACAAATGGAAAAGTTCATACGGTGATTAAAACGATGTGACAAAGGAATAGAACGAAAGAAATTACATTTAAAACAATAAATTGAGTAAAAATAGGCACCAAAGTCATTTCGATAAGGATTTTAAAAAAATTTTACTGCACCTGACGAGGCATGGTTAAGCTTCTGTCCTAACCATTATGACACGCAACAAGACTATGGAATAAGACTTCCTTAACGCTATATAGCATGACGCAAAATTCCAAACTCTTCTGCGTCAGTTACTTGCAAACGGAGGCCCACCTGGATGCAGGGTCTGATACTGGGGGGTCTTGAGTTACACTACCGCTTATTTGGTTTCAAAAAGTCGACCCCACCGCTGGGGAGCTCTCCATGTTGGTTTTAAGAGTAACAAACGGCACATTTCGAAAGAACAGTAATGTCGCAGTCCAAAAGAAGCAACTAGCGGTGGCTCCTGCAAACTTAAAAGACGGCTCTAGCAAAGGCAAAAAAAAAATAAAAAATTACTGTAGTAAGTAACCTGGCAACGCTACACACACGTTTAACCAACAGAACAACAACGAAATAATAATAATACCAAGCAACAAACCTAGCAACCAATACAACTGGATACAGATCACAAGTATACACAACATTTCCTACCAGATGCCCAGATTTAAAATTTTTAACAGAACAACGACTAGCTCATCTGATCCGTGTAATAATCAGAATTAGAAAACATCAAACAACGAGAACAACAAATACTGGAACAAAATAATGCCCAATCAGAAGAAGAAGAAGAAAATAATACAGTAAAGGACTCACACATCCCAGAGCAAACAAACAAAGAACAACACGCATCAATTAAACAATCAGAGGAAAACGAAATCTTAAGACTGCCACCAGAACAAGTACAAATAGAACACGAAGTGACACACATGTTAGATATAAAAGAAAAATTTCAGCTGACATATATAGAATACAAAGACACAAATACAGACATTAGACCATTCTTGCATACACCGCCAAATAACCCACAAGTCGAAACAACAATAAAAACTATCAACACAATCATACACAACAAAATAAATGGAAACACAACTATGGGAGAGTTACAACTACTGGTTTA
The DNA here is from genome assembly GCF_023897955.1 of Schistocerca gregaria. Taxonomy (NCBI): domain Eukaryota; kingdom Metazoa; phylum Arthropoda; class Insecta; order Orthoptera; family Acrididae; genus Schistocerca; species Schistocerca gregaria. Next base: position 4,244,306 of record NW_026061756.1, on the reverse strand, counting down.
AATAGGAGCACTCTCTACACTAAATGTACACACTAGACAGACATCAGAACCAACCAACACACAGAAGAAACCCACAAAACCTGCATGGCAACACAGGCTACAGATCGGAATAGAAAAACTGAGAGAAGACATCAGACGGCTAACACAATTTCTAAGAAAAGAAATATCTTACAAAAAACGAAAAAGGGTAGGTAAAATCACACAACAAGAAGCGATAGAGCAATTAGATGAAAAGAAGCAGAAATTAGAAGCATTGGCCAAACGACTTGGAACATACAAAAAAAGTGAAAATAGAAGGAAACAAAACCAAACATTCAACACAAACCAAAAGAAATTTTACCAGACAATAGATAACACACGCATTAAAATAGACAATCCACCAAACATAACAGACATGGAACACTTCTGGAACAACATATGGTCAAACCCGGTACAACATAAAAGACATGCACGGTGGATACAAGCGAAAACAGAGACATAAAAGATGATACCACAAATGCCTGAAGTGATAATTTTGCAACATGAAGCGACCAAAGCAATTAATTCTACACACAATTGGAAAACCACTGGAAAAGATAAAATAGCAAATTTCTGCCTAAAGAAGTTCACGTCAACACATTCACATCTAACTAAATAATTTAACAGTTACATTGCAGACCCATACACATTCCCTGATACACATACACAAGGAATAACTTGTCTGAAACCTAAAGATCAAGCACACACAGCAAACCCAGCAAATTATTGCCCCATGACATGCCTACCAACAATATACTAAATATTAACTTCAGTCATTACACAGAAAATAACGATACATACAACACAGAACAAAATTATAAATGAAGAACAAAATGGCTGTTGCAAAGGAGCACGAGTATGTAAAGAGCACCTGATAATAGATGCAGAGGTAACATATCAAGCTAAAACTAAACAAAGGACGCTACACTACACATACATTGATTACTGAAAAGGTTTTGATAGTGTACCCCACTCATGGTTACTATAAATATTGGAAATATACAAAGTAGATCCTAAATTGATACAGTTCCTAAACATAGTAATGAAAAACGACACTTAATATCCAAACAAATTCAAATAATATCACATCACAGCCAATACAGATTAAGCGTCGAATATACTAAGGAGACTCATTAAGTCCTTTCTGGTTCTGCCTTGCTCTGAACCCACTATCCAACATGCTAAATAATACAAATTATGGATACAATATTACTGGAACATACCCACACATGGATGATCTAAAACTACTGGCAGCAACAAATCAACAACTCAACCAATTACTAAAGATAACATAAGTATTCAGCAATTATATAAATATGGCTTTTGGAACAGACAAATGTAAGAAAAATAGCATAGACAAGGGAAAACACACTAAACAAGAAGATTACATATTGGATAACCACAGCGACTGCATAGAAGCGCTGGAATAATCAGATGCCTATAAATATCTAGGATGCAGACAAAAAATAGGAATACATAAGACAAATATTAAATTTAGGAGAGTATATTTTATGTTGTACAACTTCATGTGGTTGTCCCGTACCTCATATTGTCACATTATGACAGTTCACCTCTCCATGTAAATGGAGTGTTGCCTCGCCACTAAACACTAACTGTGGGAGAAAACAGCCATGCTCCACCTTGCCAAGAGTGAAATTACGGAACTTCACACGATGTTAGCACCCTCACGAACAGCTCGCAGTAGCTGAATTTAATATTGTTTGATGCAGAAACGTCGACGCATAGACGCCAGACGGACATCGGGGGCGTGCTGAGCTGTCGAGCTGCACGGCGAACGGATTTCTGCGGACCCCTCGTGAAACTGTGGCGGATGCGTTCGACGTCTGTATCATTCACTCGGGGACAGCCCGGCGGTTTGCCTTTATGCAAACATTCTGTTTCTCTTAACGCTAGGATGCATGGTGCCGAAAACACACGTGAATGCATATGCAGGGCCTCCAAGGCCCTGACCTAATTTAAAATTTTCCTCTTTCCACATATTCATTCTTTGGAGTTAAATTTCGTTCTGTCAAATTTTTTGTCATATCGCAAGATTCCTAAGATACAGTGACAGGATCTGGTGGGCCTGATTAACATTTCTTATATATAAAACTCTAAGAGTGAATTTTTATTAGTTACTTTCCTTTACAAACAACATATACAAATTATTTTATTAATTCACTTATAACTTGCAGTTTACATTTTAAAACACTTATTACAACCAATTTCTTCAATTAAAACATGCTCATTATTCACAGTATTATGTGTATAGGCAATATTTTTATAAAAAGTTATTATTCATTGTTCACATAAAATTGCATCTTTCTTAGTTTTCAACATGTGACAAACAAGAAGCACAAAGAACGCCACTATGTTCCTTACAAAAGTTGGGTTTGCACTTAATGCATGTCATAGCACTTTTCCTGTGTTTCTTATATGGACAATAATTGATTCTTCTTCTTTTTCCTGAAACATGTAGTTGGTTTGGCAATATGACATCTTCGCATATCATCAACGATTTTCTTTGGAAGATTAGGGATCTGAATATGAAGTTCCATTAGAGGTCTTACCATTTCCTCTGCTAAACCTCTTAGGAACAAACGCCTTTTATTACTTCTTCCACTATGGTATGTCAGATGTTGGGCGGAAAATAAAATTTCAGTGGTCATTGCTGCGATGTCCATCATATTCATCCATAATGCAAATGGACATCTTCTCGTTTGTCTCTTGCAAGTGTAATAACGAATATTCTGGTCCATTTATCTACTCCTATACGAAGTTTATTGCATCTGGTTTCTGTTTTGCATGAGTTTCATCAATGTTTCTGTCGTATTGCATTGTGCTAATGAGAACTATAGACTTCTTCTTATTAGGAAGATAACTCACCATTGTAATGACACCTATAATTGCAAACAAAGAGGAATGAATTGCTCTTGAGACAGATGGTTTCATCTCATTAGGAATTTCTGGTTTATTTTGTTTGATTGTTCCCACCACTGTAATTTGCTTCTGAAGCACACTAGTAAAGAAGTTGTCAACGGTAATATTTTTTGATGATCATTGAATGCTTTTAGCAAGATCTTTCACTACATTCAATCCAAGATTTTTCTGAATAAATTCATGGGGCTTCCTTCTCGTGTAAACAGTTCCCTCTAAAGCATATGATCACATAACAAAAATATTTTTATGACACACTTGGCTGGTTCAGAGGGCATATACTGGGTGAAGCTGCATCTTCCACGGATTAGGACTAGCTGTTCGTCAACTGTGAGCGAATGATTGGGATTCATTCTATTTCTACACTTGTCAAGAAATAGTTCCCATACATAGCGAACTGCTGCGTCATCTGCAGATCGAGCTTCACGGGTACGCCTGTCATCAAATCTAATCATTCTCCTTATATCCTCGAATCTATTTACTGACAAGGTAGCCTTCTATGTAGGATTTTCCTTTTCATCCTAGAATAATTCTCTAATAAGGACATCCCAAGTCTTCTCATCACCAGAAAGCAGTAAAAGACCAAGAAAACCCACCATTCCAGGAAGCAAAACGTTTTTCCACGTAAAGCAGCCACTCTTCTGCCTTCAATATTTGTGCAGATGATCATTTCCTTGGAGATGAAATAGTCCCAGGCATCCTTAGGTTTACAGGTATTCAAACCAAGGGCTGGACTAGGTGCCTTCTTTACGATGTTATGGACAGGCGTACGAAAAGTTGCAGGAGGATCTAATTTCCAAATCGCTTCATTCCGACTAATGTATGTGTGGTCTTCTATACCTTTTTGTGGTTGTGCTCCATTTTCAGACTCTGATGAAGTAATATTATCGGAAGGACTGCCATCTGCCTCAATATTCACATCTGCAGGTTCATTGGCTAATTCTTCACTACTTGCATCTTCAAATATATTTCCTTCCTCGCAAGAATCATCTTCTTCAGACCACTGAGCCACAACACTTCTAGAGATTGCAGTTTTACTTAGAAACTCATGCCTGCAAACGTCACCCACCGACGCTGTGGAGCATCAAAGTCACAGGCGCCAGCTCCGGTAAATGTATGTATATGCAAGATGATCCGTGATTGTGTTACAAACTTCCTAGTATGATGGAAACAGACAAATGTATCGATTTGAGGTAAGGGCCCCTGTACCGGAAACAAACGTGTCGAAAGTTGTAAGTGAAAATCGTTATCCTGCCTCTGACAATGGAATACGTGTACTGGTACTGTTGTTGCTAGGATTGTAGGGTAGGCAACGTTCAGAGGCGGCAGTATAGACCGAAACAAGAAAAAAAGTGCAGTAAACATGGACTCTAAACTGCATAATTCTGGAGCTGTAAGCACTTGTTCAATAGTGGAGATGGCTTTCACGCAAGCGATGATGAACAAGTGCTCATGGTTCATGATGTATGCATCTTACAGCCTATGTGTACTGCACATTGTTTTCTTCTTTCGTTCCATACCACCGCCTCTGCAAGTTTCCTGTCCTACATCCTAGCAACAACGATAACGTTACATGCTGTCAGAGGTAACAGAAAGGTTTTCTGTTATAATTTTCCGGTGCAAGGACATAATCACAAATGTACGCATTTATCCATCTGCATCATCTTAGAAAGTTTGTAACATCTTCGTGGGATCCATCTATTTTTGTAGATGCCGGTTCCTATAACTTTGACGTTCTGTAGCATCGCAAGATGACGTTTTCAGAAGTAGATTCCTATGTAAAACTTGATCAGTTAAATCGCCTGTACAGTCCCGAGTAGTGTGAAACACCCTGCATATAGAATGAATAACATCAGGCAATGGACTAGAACGCTGTCTCACTCACTTCTCACGTATTGCCTTACTTTTATGTCCTTCGACTTGTACAGCCTCTGTCTCATTTCTGGTGGAGTTCTAAGTAATGTTTCTCTCGCTATATTTTATTCCTGGTTGCATCTTAAATTCAAACTGCATATTCTGGTCAACATTGTCAAAAGTTTCTGTATCTAAAGATGTTATAGATATGGGTTCAGTTCCCTCCAAATGGATTTTCCTCTAGATCGGCTTCGGTAAGGTGCTCCCTTCCGCTCTAAATAGTTTGTAGCAGTATTTTCAGCAAGCAATTATAATAGTGGTGGTTTCGCTGATCACGATTTGCCTTATGTAGCATTGGTGCTATTACGCTTCTCGTTTAGTGTGAGGATTTAGCGGGTATCTCAGCTGGCGTACTCGTTCAGGAGTGGAGCAGCAAATCCCGGCGGAGTGAGTCGTCGCCAGCTCCGCTAGAGCCCTCTGGTAGCGAAGCCCTGCGCTACAGACAACTGACTGTGTGAGGGACCAGTAGCGACACCTAGCAGCGATGTGGTGAAAAGGAAATAGTATTGCTAAAAGTTTATCCACGCCTTTTAGCATTTAGAATGGAGATATGGCACGGAATTTAATAGCAAAAGAAAACAGCTATAGTAGCAGTCTCTCTCTCGCAATGCAACAATAGTACAACAACAATAGACCAACTGAATCTGTAGAGGTAGTAATAAAATTTCTTTTCTGACCTGCAAGATACTTTTATATAAAGCTGAGCCTGAGAGGTTGTCATGAAACTACCAACAGAAATATTATATGAGACATGTAGACCTGTCAGTAAAATTCGGTTTTTTAAATGTTAACTGTTTATTTTAGCATTCAGCTGACATAAGACCAGGAGAATTATCCTGTATCATACAAACAAAGAGTTTATCTCATTAGTGACCTGTATCCTATCTTAATCTCATTTAGACACTTGAATAATTTGAAAAAAAGGCCTGTGTTCGTTTTGAAACTACAATTGCTGACAATATACACTTATAAATGGCACTGAGTGTGAACGGTTACGAAACGATTTCTGATACAGAATTTATTTATTATCGTATAATCAATCAGGATAATAAAAAGAAAAGGCAGACTGAGACACCTGAAAATATCTTGTGTGATGGTATTGATATAATATTTTGCATTTCTTTGACATTGAGATAATTTATTCAGTATTATAGCCAAACTTACTTTCATAATTACCTACAAGAAAATGAAAGCTGTTTTGGTATTTATCTTAGCAGCATTTAGCACAAAAAGGAAAATAAAACTTATTAGTTTTTTTAGTGAGGATTTCATTTCATTGTTGCAATCCTACAAATGTTCATGATACTATGCAGTTTCTTGCGACAGTGAGATGTCTTATGTAGAAAGTACCTGGAAAATATATGTAGATGTGGTCTGGTGAAGAAAGTGTGCGTATTGAAATTTAAAATAAGTGATTGCAGCAGCATAATGAGGTACATTTTGTAGTGAGGGAGTGAGCTCCACGTGGGATCCGAAGCACGGACCCCACGGGGGTGCCCGGCATGCGCCACATGCCAGGGCAGAGGTGGAGGCTAGTGTTCGGAAATCTGAAAATTCCAGCGCCGGCCGGGGATTGAACCCCGGCCCGGCTGGGGCGAATAGCCCCAGCCGAGGCGCTGGAACGTTCCAGACCCCCTTACCACTAGACCACCGGGGACCCCGGCCGTTTCCTGCTCTGAACTCGGTCTGGTAGTTCTGTCACACTTCCTGTTGTCGCCTGTGTTTACATCGGACGCTGAGTGGCATAGTGTAGCCGGCAACATTAGAACGCTGTGAGGGGGAAGTGTTTACCTCCGACTAGTAGCTGTCCCCCCTACCCAGGTGAAGTAGCTTTACAGTTACCAAAGACATTTGAAATCAGCCTTTGCGACTGTATGCAGTCGACGGTTGTTAATCGTTTGTTTCAACCTGTTCCCAAATGCCTCGAGAAAACCGAAGCAACTTCTTCACTAATCGAGGCGACTGTCATATGAAAACGACCCGCAGACATTCTATAATTACAAGTCAACGCCTAGCTTACACCAGATAATTCTGTCTGTTTCATCAGTTGATTTAACAGTGCACGAAATACCACAGCATATTATTAATCCGTTGCAAATAAATTTCTGTGTGTGCAGTTCAGGTCTGGGCCGTAGAGTTTTCGTGAAAACGTCGGGATAAAATCGTAACATGTGTTTCATATTAATATGAAATTTAGTTATCAATTTCTTTATTACAGTGGTCACACTCACAATTTTGGACTTTTCAGTGGCTGGGGTACGATATAGCCTTTGAGTACGTTATCGCGTTGCGCAATTTCTTCCTTTTTTTCCGACTCTGAGGGAGCTGTCACCTTCTCTCAGCGCTGTCCTATTTAGGCTTCTGGGAGGGCTTTTCTCACGTTTTCTGTAATTTAGAGCATATTTACAAGTCCTGAGACGAACTCTTCCTATGTGTCGTAGGTTTAAACTCAATGTAGATTTTCGTTTATATTCCAGCGAATATTTTTATTTTCTGTTACTCCTAGCGGCGCTCCCTAAGCTGTTCATCGCAATGACACACAAAAGAGAATCCTAGCTAACAGCTTCACCAGTTTATAATTTTACATAAAGATGATTCCTAACAATGACCCGCATATGCCAATACAGGCAATAAGTGACAACCACGTGGACTTAACCTTTGTTTGCGCACTGTCAGTCTCGTAATTAATAGTGATTCAAATCTGACGCCATTTTGTCACACAAGGAACTTCGACCACGGAGAAAGTAGACGTTTTTCACTTTAGGATATTTTCCAGGAAGTTTCCGACATTCGTAAAACAGAAACGAGTTTCGACGCTGTGGAATGCAACGAGAAGTAGCAGGTAACGAATTGTTTCGAGATTCCACCATCCAAGCTGCAAACGATCATCGAGCGGAAAGATAATGTTGCTCATAAGTATTAAAAAGCGGGAGCAAGCAGACGGGGCGAGACGAAAGTTTATAGTATTGCCTTACTCAATGCAGGGTACAAAAGGTATTTGTCGGAACGCTAAGACATTTACGGTTAGTCTGGGAACAGAAGTCTCAGATACAAATAAGGAGTGACACGCTAGCTCCAAAGACATAAGGTTCATTATGAGAAACTTAATTGACAAAAAGCAACCATTCGTGACAGTTGGTTCAGCATTGAAAAATGAATGAAGCTGAATTTATGTATTTTCGAACATTTGTGTGTACCTTCCGTTTCAAATACTAAAGCAAAAAAACATGTAAGAAAACTGGAAATACGTTAGTAAAAAGAAAATAAAAATTTTATTTCGATTTTTCCTGATTTCATCTAGAGTAAAGTCGAGTTAATTATTCGAACTTCGAATTGTGCAGACTCGATTGTAACGGTCATTTGCGCTTCGAATTTTCTAGAGTCAGGAGTAATGTCTAAAAAGTAAAAGCAAATCTTTTCGTACTACTATCCACGTTGCAGTGGATGCTGGTTTGGTTGTCCTTTTTAGTATATCAGTATGATCATAGAGTCATAATCAACGTACACAACGCTGTTACGGTATAAAAGTACTTTGGTAAAAATAAAAGTCGCGTAAGAATGCGCTTTTGCCATGCATCCCAACTCCCTAAATCCGCCATCAGGCAAAAGAAAGTGAATACTCTTTCCTTTGCTTTCACCCTTCATCAATGACAATTGATAATGACTTGGCAGCAGAGACCTGTTTAGCTTGAGTGAGTGCTTAAACGGAAGGCATTGACGAATAAAAATACAAAACATATATACGTAACGTCACGTAACCATGAAGAAAAGCAGACTTGGTTTATTTTACCATATAAGTTAATTCTTTTAAAACATCGTAAGTAGAATTAACAATTTCGGTCGCTTTCAACATCTAGGAATGTTCTTTATAATAGATAAGTTTCTGATATTTACTTATAGCATTCTTGTGTCTTTTCCCCTTGCATTTGGAGTTGTCTTCTCTGACTGCAGATCTTCGAGCAGCAGTGATGTCATTATCCTACATTTATGTTGGTCTGCTGCGCTGAGGTTGATCCCTCACCTGTGGTCGAGTGAGAGATCATTCCAAAGTGTGGCAGGCAGCGAAAGACTTTGCGAGGGGACGATCGTAGGAACCTTCTTGGAACGCAAATTCGGGGTGTTCACAGAACGTGAGTTTGCTGGTAGTTCGGAACTCCAATAATAGGCGCGTAATTGGGCCCCCTTAGTAACATGGCTGCCAAGGTGTGGAAGGATGGCAGTGTGCACAAGGTGGGGGAGTCAGTCCTGATTTCTAAAGAGTGCTTCCAGATGCCATGAAGAGTACAGGGTGCACCCAACTGCAGGTGGTGGCCCCAGTCGGTGCCAATGGCTTGTGTCGCTTTGGATTGGAGGAGATTCTCTCTCCTTTTGTTTAGCGGAAATGGTAAAGACTGCCAGTCTTGCTTGCGAGATTAAAGCGGAGCTCACCATCTGCAGCATCATCGACAGAACCGACTGTGGTCCTTCGGTGCAGAGCCGAGTGGAAGGTATGAATCATAGGCTCAGGCGGTTATGTGACTGTGTAGGCCTCAGATTCCTTGACTTGAGCCATAGTGTGGTGGGTTTCCGGATTCCGCTTAATAGGTCAGGAGTCCACTACACGGGTAGTGGGGGCGGATTTTTAGGTTAGAGGGTCTCAGGAAAACATAGAAATGGCGTCTGTCTAAAAGGGGGCAGGTAACACACAGTAAGGTGGTTGTAGAAACGATCGGTGTTGTAAATTATCGTAGCTGTGTTGGGAAAGAACCAGAGCTCCAGGCCCTAATAGAAAGCACTGAAGCTCAAACAGTTATAGGTACGGAAACCTGGCTAAAGCCGAAATTTTTTCAAACGACCTAACAACGTTCAGAAGGGATAGATAAAACATAGTTGGTGCTGGAGTATTTATTGCTGTCAGAAGTAGTTTACCTTGTAGTGAAACTGAAGTAGATATTTCCTGCGAAATAGTTTGGGTAGAGGCTCTACTTGTCAATCGGACTAAACTGGATCGTTTTACCGACCCCGACTGAGAGGATATAGTTGCTGAACAGTTCAAAGAAAACGTGAGTCTCATTTCAAATCGGTACCCCACTCCCACAATTATAGTCGGTGTTGATTTCGATCTATCCTCGATATGCTGGAAAATTTATACCTTTAAAGGCGGCGGTACGCATAAAACGTCAGCCGAAATTGTACTGAATGCTTTCTAAAAAAATTATTTTCAACAATTAGTTCGTGAGCCCACTCGAAGCATAAATGGTTACGAAAGCGTACTTGACCTCATAGCAGCAAATATTCCTGGATGAATAGGTAGTATCATGACGAATACAGGGATTAGCGACCACAAGTCAGTTGCCCGTACACTGAATAGTGTAACACCTACAACCATCAAAAAGAAACTTAAAGTACATCTGTTTAAAAAAAGCTGACAATGCTCTTAACGATTTTTAAGGAAACAGCCTCCACTCCTTCCGATCTGATCATGTAAGCGTAGAAAAGATGTGGAATGATTTCAGAGAAATAGTATCGATTGCAATTGAGAGATATATACACCACATAGATTAATAAGTGATGGTACTGATCCCCCATGGACAAAACGGGTGAAATCGCTGTTGCAGAAGTAACGAAAAAGCATGCCAAATCTAAAAGAATCCAAAATCCGCAAGACTAGCAATGTTTTGCAGAAGTTCTAAATATAGCGGTTACTACAGCGAGATGCTCTTGATAATTTCCGCAACAAAACTCTGTTTCGAAATCTGGCGGAAAACCCAAAGAGATTCTGGTCATGCATGAAGTACACCAGTGTCAAGACGCAATCAGTACCTTCACTGCGCGAACGTAACGGTGGAGTCACTGATGACTCTACTAAAGTAGAGTTAAGAAACGTGGTTTTCCGAAACTCCTTCAGCAAAGAATACGAAGCAAGTATTCCCGAAGCCCAGTCAACAGAAAGTGCCAAAATGAGAAGCATATATCCTCGGTGTAGCAAAGCAGCTTAAATCACTTATTAAAGGCAAGGTTTCCGTTCCAGATTGTATACCAGTCAATTTCCTCTGAGTGTGCTGATACAATAGCTCCATGTTTAGTAATTATATACAACCGCTCACAGAAAGATCCGTACCTAAAGACTGGAAAATTGCTCAGGACACACCAATTTCTTAAAGTACTGCCTTTTGTGATGTTTAACAAAACTGTTGGCAAGCGTACTTGTTATACAAATGGGCACGGCAAAGGCTTAAGGTCGTAAAAAAAATTTCAGCGTTAAACTGGAAATAGTTGTAGGAGAGTATCAGAAGTAATAACCTAATGACATCTTTAATTTCTTGTACATTAGGTTTTTGTCTTGGAGAAGATTCTCATCAGTAATTTTAATAGTCTCATAAATGTGAATGTTAACAAGTAAATTAACTACGTTAAAGGATACGGAATTACCATCATCAGAAATGGAAAAGTTTTTAATTTTAGCTGTTAGTTGAAGGGAATTTTTGACAGTGTAGTTTTCTTCAAAAACATAATATTCTTTAAATGGTGTATATAATTTTTTGCCGATTTCGTAGAAGCGGCGTCTGTATAGTTAACACTGTGGACAGGAAGCGAAGGCGGCGTGCAGTCGGAGGCGATGCTGGGTTCGTAGCGGTGGGCACCAATTGTCGGCTACGAAGGGACTGCCCGGGAGGCACACTTACACTCCAGTGGCCGCACGAGTCACGGTGGATGCAGCGAAAGGTCCGCAGCAGCAGTGATACTGTCGCGGTTGTGTGCACCACCTGTTCTAGTGTCTCGTGTGCACCAAGGACCTCTGCAGACCGAGTTGCAACTTTCTTAGCTCGCTGGACTGTGCAGTTGCTAATTTACAGGGGCTGTGCCCGATGCAGCCCGCCTGGCAGTAGTGTGTTGCAGCGTGGCGTCAGCGCCTGACAGCTTCCGCAACTGGACGAATGAACTGGCGGTAAAAAAAAGTCACAACTACCTTCGTTTTCTGACAAAGGCTATAGCCAAAAATTTAGTTATAGAGTTTGATGGTCTTTTCTATGTGCCTGAGCGATCATCCTTACGGTGAGTTGCTGACTACTCTCAGAGTATTTGCTCGAGTAACCCGTTGCGTGTGTTATCGCCGCGGTCTCATTTCATCGACGTGGTGACTGTGACATGTGAATGGCTGGCCACATGAATGGACTTTCGTGGCGGGCCAAAATTGCAGGCCATTTCTGTGGGTCTCTCTAACGGATCGGGCCTGCCGATCCAAAGCCCATAGTTTGCCACTAATGTGCGGGTACTACCATGGACCTAGGACTGTGGTGCCCCTCCTCGGCCCCAGGCGATGTATTTCGGGCATCGTGACTGTCTCACAGCAAGTACATTGTACAGTGCGGCGTTTGATACAAAATTTATTTATTATAGTATATTTTGGCACTTCGAAAGTAGTTTATATATTTGAAAGAATGGACGATAAGAAAAAAAAATTTGTGGCAATCGCAGGCAGTTTGTACACTATGAAGTCATGTATTTATTGAAAGAAAAAGAATCACACAATACCTGTAGATAATAGACATAACTCAGTGAGTAATAACCGACAATTACGAACATAGAAGCATAATTTTATTAGCAGTCACCTACAGTGTTGGTTGACACACCTCTTCCCCACCTTGTACATTTATTTCGAGAGGCCTACTTTTTTTCTGAGATTATTTTAAATACCATCACTGCTTTCAGGAATGTGTCTCGCAACTCCAAGAAAATGCATATTTTCGTCACCAAATAGGTTTCGCTTTATGAAAATAAAATCAGTGATCTTAATTAAACATATCTACCATTGGGCTTCCTTTCTCCATCTACAAGCAGTTCATTACACAACATTTTGATGTTAGTACTTAAGATTTTTGTTCACACGTTCAGAAACACAGAGGTCATTACTTTTTTTTTTTTACAATTTAGGTCTTTCACTTGGGGGAAAGTTGTGGCAACCCTGTAATAGGTTTCAATTTTCAGTCTCATTGCAGCATTGTTATTTAAGACAAGGCATAAGAATGTAATGGGTTTGAATCATTGCATGTCAGTCATCCATGAACTGCCAAATCTTACACGTCATTAAGACACATTTTCAAAAGAGAAAAAAGGTACATTGCATAATATACAAAAAAAAAACGAAAAAATGGACTCGCTCGGTGAGGATGTTATACAAACTTAATTATGTATGTAGACAGTTCATACGTTCCGGGAGTAGAGAATCTCGACTATTTTCACCCGTTATCGACATTGATCCTGGCAAGATACCGATCCCACGGATTAAAAGATTTTCGAGAATGTTTTCATTTTAATAGTATAAATGTGACGAAGTCATGCAGGAAGCAGGCGACCAGTATTATTATTTTAATAATGAACAGCCTCAGTTGCACCGCTTACCTAGACTTTACCCAGGTTTCAGTAGGGATAACTCAACCTTCTTCAGAATAACAGTGTTTACTGTGTGTTCATAGTAGAGATCCAGTACAGCACTCGTGGCTGCCGTATCGCGGTCGCGAAGTGGGGCCGAGGCAGTGCCAGATAAGTTTTACAGTCTGGCGATAGTTTATGAATTAGTAGTATTAACTTGGCGATGTCCACTATGGACAGACAGTAGATATGTTATTGTGAAGAAGGTTGGGTTATCCCGACTGAAACACCGGTAAATTCTAGATAAACGGTGCAACTGAGACTGTTCATTATTAAAATTAATGTTTATACAGTTGGTGACAGGACCGCGAAATGTTGAAGATATTTAAGTATTACTGTTATTAGAGTAATTAGAAGTTTTGCATTGAGGCTAACTGCGTCTATTCTGCGAAATTTTGCTTCACATGCAACTTTGAACGACATATGCACATGCAGTAATCGCATATGGATATCTGATGACGGCTACATTCCGAAACACAATACTGCCATTCCTTGCGCGATATTTGACGTTTAGTATTGGGACCCAGTCAACATGAACGCAGAACTACTGATGTTGTAATTTGAAGTTCGATGTTGGATAACAATTTCCGTGTGATATAATAACAAATTGCCAGTTTTCGGATTTTTCCTTTACGTGTACTGTAAAACCTTGCTCCTTGCTAATTTTCATTAGTGTAGGTCAACAGAAAGTGCCCTCTAGGTCTGTATATTTTACACCGTGAAGGGAACACGACCTCTGTATGTGAAAAAAATTTCAACTTGATACATCTCCCCGTTCCCGAAGCAAAGGATCTGCAACAGACAGACGAAAACAAGGGTAATAGATTAAGTGGTATATTTAGCCAAAAACATGGCACACTGCACTTAAAAATACAAAAAAGAAAGGCACCGAGATTCGAACTCGCGACTTCTACTGTTCCTGCACGCTCATTATCGCTAGACTACCAAGCCCGACATTTGCTTTTTTATGCTTTTGGGGGGGGGGGGGGAGGATTTATTTTAATTGGTTGTGATGCCCAGATAACATACACATAAACGCGATCCTGTTGCCAGTTACAGAGCAGTAAAACGCCCAACTCACATCAGTATATTGCTTTATTTGTATCAGATATTCGAGCACAATTTCCATCTGTACTTGTGTAAACTTTTAAGAAGCGAATCGCCATAACTACGCTTACGTCTTTGGTCACGAGATATTTTTTGTACGCCTACTGTCAAACTCTGTATTACCTTTTGCGTCGGTAATCACGTGCTGATTACCAAGTAGCAGCCGACAGTTAATAAATGTTTTACTTTTTATCAGCGCACCTTGTATTCACGCATACGACTGTGTACAGTTCTCAGAGATTATCAGCATTAACTTCCACGCCATCCACAAGGAATCAAGAGTGGCATTAGAGCCACCCGGAAGTCTAGGCTGGTCTTCACGGTGGCACGAAATCTTGGTCAAGCAGAAAATTTATAATTCTGAACTCAGGCGTAACGAGTTACCTCAGACTGAATGAGCTCCCCCCTGCTAAGCAGCATGGATTCCGTAAACATCGACTACGTGCAACCCGACTCGAACGACAGTCTGAAAACCAGAGATCAAGGCAGACGGGGGAAAACGGTGCTTACTGATTTCCGAAACGCATTTCACTCACCAGCACAACTGTGCTTTTTAAGTGAATTGGGTTTCGCATGATCTATATTCTCGAAATTCATGCTGGCTCGCGTTGAGGTCGTTCTGTTTGACCTCAGAATATGTTCTAAGGTACTACAGCAAATCGATAGCGAAAAATAAAACTGTGCAGTTAAACAGGCGAAAAAATGCCGTACCCTATTACCGTGATGCCAAAGAGTCGCAATTGTAACAGCTGAAATCATACAAATACATTGTTGCAACACTTAATAGGTACAAGAAATGTCACGACCACAATAGTCTGAGTTGTAGGTAAAGCAGCAAAACAGTGCAGCTGACTATCCCCGCGAATTTCCGCTAGCCCCTTGTAACTCAGGGCAGGCTGCCGCTTCTTGTGGTCGAACAGCCAACCCCTTACTGCATTCCACGGTTACGCCGATGGCGAAGGCTGTGGTACTGAGATGAGAAGAATTTAGTGCACGAAGGCTGAGGGCTTACACATCCACACTATGTTCGTTTAGGACTTAAGCTCACGTTCTCTAAACACTTCCATAGTGGAAAATGATGAATGGTTTCTGTTCCAGTAGTGTGCTGCAGCGTTGGCTCTTGCTATACCGTGCCCAGTTGGCTGTGTTTTGCCTTGCAATGCATAACACACTCATCCACTCGCCACTTTTATTTATCATCATCCCAATGAACCATGAACCATGGACCTTGCCGTTGGTGGGGAGGCTTGCTTGCCTCAGTGATACAGATAGACGTACCATAGGGCAACCAAAACGGAGGAGTATCTGTTGAGAGGCCAGACAAAGGTGTGATTCCTAAAGAGGGGCAGCAGCCTTTTTAGTAGTTGCAGGGCAACATTATGGATGATTGACTGATCTGCCCTTGTAACACGAACCGAAACGGCCCTGCTGTGCTGGTACTGCGAATGGCTGAAAGCGAGGGGAAACTATGGCAGAAATTTTTCCCGAGGGCATGCACATTTACTGTATGGTTAAATGATGATGGCGTCCTCTTCGGTAAAACATTTCGGGGGTAAAATAATCCCCCATTCGGATCTCTGGGCGAGCTCTAATCAGTAGGATGTCGTTATCAGGAGAAAGAAAACTGACGTTCTACGAAACGGAGCGTGGAATTTCAGATCCCTTAATCGGGCAGGTAGGTTAGAAAATTTAAAAAGGGAAATGGATAAGTTAAAGTAAGATATAGCGGGAATTGGTGAAGTTCGGTGGCAGGAGGAACAAGACTTTTGGTCAGGTGACTACAGGGTTATAAACACAAAATCAATGAGGGGTAACCAGGAGTAGGTTAAATAATGAATAAAAAATAGGAGTGTGGGTAAGCTACTACAAACAGCATAGTAAACGCATTATTGTGGCCAAGATAGACTCGAAGGCCACGCCTACCACAGTAGTAGAACTTTATATGCCAACTAGCTCTGCAGATGACGAAGAAATGTATGATGAAGTAAAAGAAATTATTCAGATAGTGAAAGGAGACGAAAATTTAATAGTCATTGGTGACTGCAATTCGGTAGCAGGAAAAGGGAAATAAGGAAACGTGGTAGGTGAATATGGATTTGGGGGGGGGGGGGGGGGGGGGGGGAAGAAATGAAAGAGGAAGCCATCTGGTAGAATTTTGCACGGATCATAACTTAGCTATGATTAACACTGGGTTCAAGAATCATGAAAGAAGGTTGTATATGTGGAAGAGACCTGGAGATACTGCAATATTTCACATTATATAATGGTAAGACAGAGATTTAGGAAACAGGTTTTAAATTGTAAGACATTTCCAGGGGCAAATGTGGACTCTGGCCACAATCTATTGGTTATGACCTGTAGAAACTGCAAAAAGGTGGGAATTTAAGGAGATGGGACCTGGATAAACTGAAAGAACCAGTGGTTGTACAGAGCTTCAAGGAGACCGTAAGGGAACAAATGACAGGAATGGGGGAAAGTAATACAGTAGAAGAAGAATGGGTAGCTTTGAGAAACGAAGTAGTGAAGGCAGCAGAGGATAAAGTAGGAAAAAAGATGAGGGCCGCTAGAAATCCTTGGGTAACAGAAGAGTTATTGAACCTAACTGATGAAAGGAGAAAATATAAAAATGCAGTAAATGAAGAAGGCAAAAAGGTATACAAATGTCTCAAAAATGAGATCGACAGGATGTGCAAAATGGCTAAGCAGAGATGGGTAGAGGACAAATGTAAGGATGTAGAGGCTTGTCTCACCAGGGGTAATATAGATACTGCCTACAGGAAAATTAAAGAGAACCACTTGTATGAATATCAAGAGCTCAGATGGAAACTCAGTTCTAAGCAAAGAAGGGAAAGCTGAAAGTTGGAAGGAGTATATAGAGGATCTATACAAGGGTGATGTACTTGAGGACAATATTGTGGAAATGGAAGACGATGTAGATGAAGATGAAATGGGAGATATGATACTGCATGAAGAGTTTGACAGAGCAGTGAAAGACCTGAGTCGAAAACCTTCCATTAGAACTACTGACAGCCTTGGGAGAGCCAGTCCTAACAAAACTCTACCATCTGGTGAGCAAGGTGTATGAGACAGGCGAAATACCCTCAGACCTCAAGAAGAGTATAATAATTCCAATCCCAAAGAGAGCAAGCGTTGACAGATGAGAAAATTACCAAACTATAAGTTTAATAAGTCACAGCTGCAAAGTACTAACGCAAATTCTTTACAGATGAATGGAAAAACTAGAAGCCAACCTCGGGGAAGATCAGTTTGGATTCCGTAGAAATATTGGAACACATGAAGCAATACTGACCCTACGACTTACCTTATAAAGTAGATTAAGGAAACGCAAACCTATGTTTCTAACATTTGTAGACTTAGAGAAATCTTTTGACAATGTTGACTGGAATACTCTCTTTCAAATTGTAAAGGTGGCAGGGGTAAAATACAGTGAGCAAAAGGCTATTTACAGTTTGTACAGAAACAAGATGGCAGTTATAAGAGTCAAGGGACATGAAAGGGAAGCAGTGGTTGGGAAGGGAATGAGACAGGATTGTAGCCTCTCCCCGATGTTATTCAGTCTGTATATTGTGCAAGCAGTAAAAGAAAAGTTCGGAGTAGGTATTAAAATCCACGGAGAAGAAATAAAAACTTTGAGGTTCACCAGTGACGTGGTAATTCTGTCAGAGACAGCAAAGGACCTAGAAGAGCAGTTGAACGGAATGAATAGTGTCTTGAAAGGAGGATATAAGGTGAACATCAACAAAAGCAAAACAAGGATAATGGAATGTAGTCGAATTAAGTCAGGTGATACTGAGGGAATTATATTAGGAAATGAGACACTTAAAGTAGTAAATGAGTTTTGCTATTTGGGGAGCAAAATAACTGATGAGAAGTAGAGAGGATATAAAATGTAGACTGGCAAGGAAAGAGTTTCTGAAGAAGAGAAATTTGTTCACATCGAGTATAGATTTATGTGTCAGGAAGTCGTTTCTGAAAGTATTTGTATGGAGTGTAGCCTGGTATGGAAGTGAAACATGGACAATAAGAGAATAGAAGCTTTCGAAATGTGGTGCTACAGAAGAATGCTGAAGATTAGATGGGTAGATCATATAACTAATGAGGAGGTATTGGATACGATTCGGGAGAAGGCGAGTTTGTGGCACAACTTGAGTAGAAGAAGGGATCGGTTGGTAGGACATGTTCTCAGACATCACCAATTTAGTATTGGAGGGCAGCAGGGAAGGTAAAAACGTAGAGGAAGACCAAGAGAGGAATACAGTAAACAGATTCAGAAGGATGTAGGTTGCAGTAGGTACTGGGAGAGGAAGCAGCTTGCACAGGATAGAGTAGCATGGAGAGCTGCATCAAACCAGTATCAGGACTTAAGACCACAACATCCCAATGATCAAATTTGTGCTGTATTCATATTAATTTATCTCATTTTTATTACAATATACAACAAATAACTGTTTTTATGACACAAGAAATTATGTGCTGGACAGACCTATTCCTTGAAGTTGTGATTTCATTTGCCACATCATATATTTTTCTACAGTTGAGCAGAGCTATTCACTTATACTTTAGTGACATTTTTTAAGCATGTGGTTATTGATCTTCTTATGGGCTTGCCAGACACATTCACTGATGAAATTTTGTTCATCACATGAAATTAAATCCTTATACATTTGTGCACAGCTATTCACTTATGCTGTAATAACATTTGTCAAGCATGTGGTTCTTTATAAGAGTTTTAAATTTATCCTAATTTTCCAGCTCTTTGATATGTTTTGGTAGTGCATTAAAAATTTTGATTCCTTGATTACATACATGTTTCTGACTTTGGGTCCTTATTACAGCCTGTAAGTGGAGATTTTTACATTGCCGTGTATGGTAACCTGTATTGGTTTTTCATTTTGTCGCGATTTTGTTTGATCACCGACAGACATTTCAGAATGTATAATGATGGAATTGCAAAAATTTCCAATGCTTTAAAAAGGGGCCTACAACGTGTTTGATGTGGGCTCTGGGTCATTATCTGAATAGGGTGTTTTTGTAATTTGAAAATCTCATTTAAACAACAATTTGTTTTTCCTCAAGGATACTATCCCATAGGCCTCAACTGACTGGAAATAGCCAAAATATACTAATCTGGTACAGTCATTACTACAAACTCTTGAAATTATTCCAAGTACAAAACATGCTGAATTGGGTTTTAGTGCTAAGCTCACCACATGGTCCTTCCAGTTTATCTTCTCATCAATGTGCATACCCACGAATTTTGCTCACTGAACTCTTTCAAGTTGTTTCCCTCCATAGTGAGATGTAGGTCGTCATGTTCACTTATTCTTACATATTGCACATAATTAGTTTTTTTTGCATTCAGTGTTAGCACTGAGCCATTTTTGTGTATCTTGTAGGACATGGTCCACAATAGTGTGCAATGACTGCTTCATAAAACAAACAATTAAACTAGTATCTTCAGCAAAACAACTTGATTCTAGCTTTTCTCTCTGGCACATGAATATAATTAATGTAAATGGGGAACAGCAAGGGGCCTAATACACTTCTTTTGGTGCTGTAATTCCAACCACCGTCATCCTCTTTTCCAGTTACTACTCAAGCCACTTTTTGTTCCGGTCCTCTGATACCTATAGCTTCAAGCTTTTCCAAAAGTATGCTGTGGTCAACAGTGTCAAAGGCTTTTGACAGCTCTAGATTTATCCTGACAACACTTTTTCCCTCTCCCAATTTACTAATTATTTCTTTTGGGTTTTTTCCAGTAAAGCTGTTTCGGTACTACTCCCAGCTAGAAATCCATGCTGATTACTGTTTATCAGATTCCATAATTAAGATAATGTGTCACTCTATATTTGATTAGTATCGCCAAAACCTTAGAGAAAGTTGGGAGAAGTGAGACAGGTCTGCAGTTTTCTGTTTCAAGATTATCACTCTTTTTCAACAGGGGAACGAATTTAGAAATTTTCCGTTTCTGTGGAAAAAACTTGCATATTTTTTGACAAAATACAGTTGATATGCTACACTGGGTTTTTTCTTTATTGTGTAGATACACGGTCTGGTCCATAATATTAATGTGACCACTGCCTGCAATCAAAATCGACATGCAGTAATCACTCACAGACAACACCACTAGCAGTGAAGGGTATACAAAGCATGTTGGGAGCCAGAGAAAATAGTGCAGTTGTCACTGTAAGGAGGAGACAAAATGTGCACTGTCATTGGCTTTTGGGGAAAGGGTGGAAGCATTTGGGAATGACTAAGTCTGTAAACTGTTTGCATGTCAGTGTGGTTAAAGTATACTGTGCTCAGCAAAATTGCGCTATTCAGAATTGGTGCCGAGGATACTGTGGTGTAGTCGTGGGCCACAGATGACAGGGGTGAATGTCAGCTGCAGAGGCGTGCATCTGTTAAACAACTGACCACCCAGATGAACCGAGAGGCTTTTCAAATGACAGATGGCCATTGGCATGCACATTGTTAAATGTCTGAAAGCAAAACACACTGCAACAACTGTCAGAATGGGGCACAACAGGGGAGGGAGTCTGTGGCATTCCCTGGGTGGTGATGATATTCTGGGAGGCACAAAGGATCAACAGATGTATCCGTCTGTCCTCGAGGGCCGTGTCCACCCGTACACACAGTTTGTTTTTATTCAGCATAGTGACATTTACCAGCAGTACAATGCAACACAGCTCGCAGTGTACATGTGTGGTTCAAACAGCAACAGGACGAGTTTATTACATGCCTCTAACCACCAAAGTCCTCGGATTTAAACCAACTGAGAATCTGTGGGAACCCCCCTGCCAGGGTGTATTGTCTGTGGATCCTCACATGAGAAACCTAGAACACCTGGACTTGGCAATGAAATAGTAATGGCTCCACACCCCTGTTAATACAGAACCTCACAGCCACGTGGGGGAGCCCAGTTTGATACGGGATTTTTGTGTCCTTGGAAAGTGGGCATTGTGTTGTTCTTGTCATCAACAAGCATGTCTCAAAAGCAGCATAAAATGAAAAGAATTGCAGTAGGCAACTGATCGAGCTTGGATGGGGTCTGCCAGTCATTAATGCCATATGATCATTTCCATGAATCTCTTCCTGCATGTCTCGCAACGGTGTGCACTGCAAAAAGAGGTTATTCGAGGTCTTGACGGGTAGTCACATTAACGTGTCTGGACAGTGTATTTTCAGAAGAAATGAAGGTAACAAACTAAATAAATCATAATTACATTATTACTTTGCAGTGAGCCACAGGAGACCAAGGTCCATTGTACCAAAATACTCATAAAACATCTTTGAACCACCACCTGAATTTTATCAGTGGAGTTCATCTCACCCTTTATGTAGGAGAAAGTAAAAAACCTCCATAGACAATTTCAGAGGAGCCTCATATCTGATAGTACACTGATAAGATATCTTTTCGGTTGCTACTTTGGACTTGTGATCACTGTATGTTTCTGAGGAAAGGCCATAATGTTCAGACTTTGGTGACCAAGGTAGACAAAAGCTTTTAAATTTTGAAATAGTATCTTTGTTTGTTTATAGCCCAACACATTTAGCATATTTAGTCACTGTTCCTCTTTGGTACGTTTCCCTTTCTAATGCTCTAGGTGGAATGAAGTGGTCATATGGACATTGATACCTGGGAGTCACTTGCTGGGTAAGTTTGGCTGACAAGTTGCAGGTCTTTTCTGTTGACACCACGGTGGGTGACTTTCATGCAGGTGATGATGAATCAATAATAAGGACAACATATCACCCACTCCCTGAGCAGAGAGAAGGTGCGACATGACTGGAAATGAACTGCATGGCAGTCAGATATGCTGACCACTCAGTGAAGTGGGTCGATAGAAGCTACTCCATGTTATTTTCCTCCCCTCATCACATATTTTATAATGTGCCTTTTACATGCCCTTTCCTCAATCCTCCTCATATGGGATTATTCTCTCCCAAATGCTTGTCTACAAGGAATGTTGTACCACACAATGTGGCCACATTAAGATCCTAACTCGTAGTTAGTCATCGAGATGAACATTGTAAGTTGCCATTGACAGTCAGTCTCAAACACAACAGGAATTACTGAAGACCCATGTCTACTAGTTTTCAACCAAATAATGTGATGCCAAGTTGCATGCAGTGGGACCGTTGCAGAAGACTATTGAGGCATAAAAATGTATATGTTGTCAGTGGAGCAAACACCACATAAACTGGACAGCAGGTGACTTGAAATGTGTGGTGGTTTAGCCTCTTTCTGAGAACATATCAAGGGCTCTGACAGCACAATAAGGTTTTTAACCTGCAATGGGCAGAGGATAAACAGAGTGTCTCAAAAGTTACAGAACACTTATGTTGTGTAACAGCATGCAAACAAATTAGACCTAAGGTATTGTCACAAAGTTTTATGCAGTTTAATCAATTTCAACATGTGGGCACAATTTCCAGTCTGTTATCAGGATCGATCCACATTCAGCACATTATATCTGCATCACCTGTGGCAAGGACAGAAATGATTTTGTTCATTAAATTTTTGATGTGGTTGACAGCTGCTTGTTAGAATCTGTCCTTGGTATGTGCTCACAGAAACAAGCCCACGTTTCTAATGCCTGTTGGCCTAGAACACCAGGGAATAGGACCACCCCTGCCATTTCAGCATACCTCGTAACACCTGGTCCACAACATCTGCCACAGTGCACCATATTGCTGGAAAAAGACTGTGTCTCGGGAGTCAGCCAGTCATAGTAACAGCCTGAGCATATCAAGGTAAGAGGTTTTTTTTCTGAGGATAAAATGGTCCCAGAATACCATCAACCACCAAACAACAGAACACATTCCCTGCCATGTACCTCTTCCATCACAGTATGTGGATTGGTAACATATCATTATCTTCTCACAGGATATGTATATACTCTGAATTGCCAACAAAACTGGCTTTGGCATGCATATTCAAATACAGGGATTTGTAAACATACAGATTATGGCACTGCAGTCGGCAATGCCTATATAAGACAACATTTTTCTGGCACAGATGCTAGATTGCTTAGTGCTGCTACAATGGCAGCTTATCAAGATTTACGTGAATTTGAATGTGGTGTTATAGTTGGCATATGAGCAATGGGACAAAGCATCTCCAACGTAAGAATGAAGTGGTTATTTTCATGAGCATTCAGTGAATATCCGGAATCTAGTAAAACATAAGATCTCCGACATCGTTGCAGCCAAAGAAAGATCCTGCAAAAACAGGACCAACAACTGAAGAGAATCATTCAAAGTGACAGAAGTGCAACCCTTCTGCATATTTCAATGCTGGGCCATGGACAAGTGTCAGAGTGTGAACCATCACCGATATGAACTTTTGTAGCGGAAGGTCCACTTGTGTACCCTTGATGACTGAACGACACAAAGCTTTATGCCTCACCTGGGTCCATCAACACCGATATTTGACTGTTGATGAGTGGAAACGCATTGCCTGGTCGGACAAGTCTCATTTCAAACTGTGTCGTGCAGTTGGACATGTACAGGCATGGAGACAACCTCTTGAATCTATGGACACTGCATGTCAGTAGGGGACAGTTGTAGCTGGTGGAGGCTCTGTAATGATGTAGGAGGCATGCAGTTGGAGTATATGGCTAGGTATGACCCTGAAAGGTGACACATACATAAGCATCCTGTCCATTGGGAATTCTGATGGACTCGGTCAATTCCAGCAGGACAATGATACAGTTGGCAGGTCCAGAATTGCTACAAAGTGGTTCCTGAAACACTCTTCTAAATTTAAACACTTCCACTGGCCACTAAACTCCCCAGATTTGAACATTGAGCTTATCTGGTATGATTTGCAATGTGCTGCTCAGAAAAGACACTCACATAGCCCTCTATGCAGCATTCAAAGTGTCAATTCCTTCCATCACTACTTCAGACAATAGTCATGCCCATGAGGCACAATTGATTACTAAACTTAGCCAGCACTGTACAACTGATGCGTGTTATGAAGATATAACATACTTTGCTCAGAGACAATAAAAGTGTGTGGGTAAATACTTTAATCAAAACTGAACATGAATGCCCAAAAATAGAGTTAAGTTCCAATATTTGCAGCTCTTGCTATGTAGATGAAGTTTACTTTTAAAAACAAGAGTAGAAGGCTTAGATATATCATGCAAGATTATTTATAGTGATATTAATGTAGGTAAGTTGTAAAGAGAGATAGGGGGGGGGGCAGGTTTTTTTTTTAATTTAATTATTTTTGAAATATAAAGCCTTCATAGTTGTGAAGGCAAGATTTGTCATTGAGCAAGTAGACTGGTGCTGTATCTCTGTTGAAAGATATTTCAGTTCCTTCAAGAAAGTCAGATTTCTTGCCTGGTTCTTTTCTACACTGATTGCCACAATTCTTGCCCAGTAACTCATTCTGCAAAGTCAGATTTGTTTTGGATGTTAAGACAGAGTGCATCCCTGTGCTTCTACCAGTTTGTTTATTGCAGAAGTTTGGACATACCTGACTTGTGATATTCTTGCTTAGTGCTTTCAGTATTGTGTTGCTTGTGAAGAAGCTTATTTTTATGTCATACAACTTGAAGAGGTTGGCATGAAATCTTCCTTGAGGAAGGTCAGCTTATTACAAAGATGGTCTTCCTGTTTGTGGGTGGTTGGTTTAATTTATGTATTACAGCGGGAATGTATTCATAACTGGAGGCAGCTGATTTTACAATTTGTGTTTCTTTTTATATTTCACTTGTATCCATTGGATCATTACGCATGTGATTAAACATTCTTCTGAAGAACACATTTTTATATTGATATGGATGGTAACCCTGGTAATTGTAGAATTTTATATAAAAAGTTTTGTTAATGTTTCATTCCTACAGTGACATGAAATGAATTGAATTTTGTGGTGTAATTTATTAATTTCTTCAGCTAGATTTTCCATTTCCTTTGGTTGTTCTGTTGAAAATAACGAAATGAGAGTGTCGCAATTTTCTGTATTCTCAATGAATAAACTTATTCTAGGTCCCTACAGCTGTTGTGTGATAATCTAGTGTAAATTCCTGCAGATAAGAAAGGGATTTTGAACTCATGTCCATATAGTTTCCATAAGCTGCACTCATATGCGATACTTATAGAAATGATTCTGGTTGTTATTGAGTACAGTGGTTCTACCTGACAGCTGTTTCTAGTGATTTAATGCATTTGCTGTCCCAATAGTAATTTTTGCCAGGACCTGCCAAGAATAACACTGCTGCCTTCCGACAGTTCTCTCAAAACCCGGTGATGTAAGCACGGGCATTAGAATGCTTTTGAGTCTCGCAGCGAGACCACTAACAAGGTTTTGCCCCCTGCTGAACACCAAACCCACAGACAGTCTGGTTTTCTTTTTGTGAAAGTGAAAATTGAACCATTGTGGGTGCTATGATTGTCAGTTTCCATTAACATGACACAAGCAGAGTGGCAGGTATTATAAAAAACGGTGCCATATCTTGGCGAACTTCTTTGATTTGTTAAGCACTGCCCTAAAAACAGCAGAATGCCAAAGTTATGAGGTGATGTGAGATATTATGCTTGATATCATTACAGCCCACTATAAACTAGAGATTGCTTCTGCCAAGTAATCAAAATGTGGTCCATAAAGAAACTTTGTTATTCCAGTAGGCAGCGGGTCATTGATGTTTAGTATGCTTGAGAGCTGTTCTTTGTTCACACAGTGTTACTCATGAAAAATGACATCTTAGGCATGTATTGACCTAACCAATGACAACTGGCTTTGGCGAAACTTATTACTAGTCAATACCTGTTATGTGTTCAGTTAATGAATTTACACATTTGTCTATCTGGCATAGCAGTTCACAATATTTTTCCCTTTCTTCTGTGGTGGTTTGTTCTCTCACACCCCTAGTCAAGAGGACCAACTGTCATGGTCTTAAATAGTCCTTGATTGGCATACATAATCCTTCCTAGTGTCTCTAGATCTTTCAAAGGAACATAAACATCTCACTTCATTTTTCTGTCTCTTCTCAGCCTTGAGAACCCAGTTCCGTGCACCACCAAGATTATATAGCCACTGGCCTAATTGGAGTGATTCTCACACATTCTAATTTCTCATTTCATCGCCTTTTAGTTTTTTCTTTGCTTTCTACTAAATCACAAGTTCTAGAAAACTTGCCTATTAAGTAAAACATATGCTCGCAACATAAAGGAACTTGCAGACCACACAGAAGACCTGAAAATTTTGTTTGATTTTGGAGCAGAACAACTGGTGTTGGCAGTAAAAAATTTTATAATTTTGGTGTGGAGCAACCTTACTTACCTTCTATTGTTGTGACAGAAATACTAATAAACATTTAACATGTATTTGGTCCAAAGAAGTTCATTTCTACAGTCTCTGCTAGGATGCCATTGTTTATCAGTGAACAATGTAAACCACAAAAAAGTAAATGAGAATAATAGGGTTTAGGAGCATACTTGTCACAACCATTGTAGTGGAAGTGCTTCTGCTATGACTAACATTGTGTGAATGTTTCTAACTGGATGACAGTAAGACCATGGTCAGTACTGGAACCTGAAAGTACATTATCTTGCTCCTGCCCTTCTGCAGTAATATAAAAATGAAACAGAGTGTCTTCCAGTGTAGAATTTTAACATTTTAAAGTAGTTCCTAGAACATGTTTCAGTATTCAGGTTGCAAAAGAAATTTTTGGAGCATCTGTCAACGTTTTCAATTGTATAACTGTGTCAAAATGTACGTACGTCTTGTTCAGCAGTATTCAGTTTGTAAATATTTCAAGAGAGATGCTCTTTTTAATTTATTAAATGCCACATCAGTAAAGTGGCAATCTATGGGATCAAATTGAGGCAGTTTTAATATTGGACCTGGTATGGCCTACAGATGCACCATTGGTTATTTATACTAAACACAAGCCTTAGAACAAAATGAATAGCACTGAATGTAAACAAAATTTGAAAGAGGTAAGTGCTGGCACAGATTGCATTGACTTGTTTATCGAGTTTTGTATTGTCATCAGAGCTAATAAAGTTATTGCCAATAACAATGAACATGAAGGAGTTATAAGTCTGTCTTGTATCAACTGGCCAAAATTGAAAACTAATCGGTTAATGTGAGAACAAGGGGACATAAGTGACAACATAATCTGGATCTTGGTGAAACAAACTCAAATGAATACAGATATTATTTAGTTACATTTACTAGCTGTTCTAGTTCCCCTCAACAATGTACAACTGCCTTTGGCTATGAGATTTAGCTTTATTGCAGCAAGAGAGAATGGATGCAAGGTATTTCAGTGTGTACTACAAGTATTTTGATGAATTTTCATTTCCAACAAGTAGTACATTCTGGCTGTAGGCATACAATTTTAAATGTATTGGGCCTAATTATTGTTTCTATTGTAAACATGACTAGCATTAGTGGTCATGTAAAAACAGTAGCACATATTATGTAGCTCTATTTGCTGAAGAGCTACTCAGGTCAGAATATTACAACCTATTTGTAGCCCACCTTATTGGTGAAATTACTGTAGCTGTGAAGTTGTCATTTGGAACAGAAGCGCACAATAAAGTATTTTGAGACCAGCAGAAGTGCTTTTTACCAATGTATGTAGGTAGTTCTAACAATTTTTCGTCCAGTGAGTCTTCCACCTAGCTTATGGTTTAACACTATGTAGCAGTGAGATAACAGGTGACCATCGGCATGATTAAATGTTTCTTAAACTAACTGTTTCTGTAAGTTGATAAAATTAACCCTTAAGTAATAAAAATGGTCATGTATATAGTTGCACACTGAAGTCCCAAATTATATTTATAATGCAGTGTTTGTTAATGTTGTAATGTGCCTACGAAACATTTATGGTTGAAATTTACTGTAAAAGATAGATGAATTTAAAAAAAATGCTAATGGTCTTCTTAATTTTGTTGGTTTCATTGTTCCCATCACCTATTACGTATGTGAGAAATATTAGCAGTGAGGCTGTTTTGTTTTTTCGTATGGCATCGAGTAATTACTTCATAGCAAATCCCAGAGGTTAAAAATGTTGTACTGCATGAAAGGCATGGTAATTCTACAGAGCTGCAGTTGCACTACCTTTGAGCTGTGTACATTTTTTAAAATACAAGCAGGTATCAGTTTTATGCTGTAAATGTCTTGGTAAGCTTTCCAGTGGAACAACCAGAAATCTGTGTGCAAATTAACACCATGCAAGCAATGTAGGTAATGGTGACAGCTCTTTTAATACACCCTGTATATGAAAACAAACTACATACACACAATTTTCGAGTGTTTAGGAGAGGACAAGAAGCTTTTTTTTATGTGACTGCCTCTAAATTTCTTTTTTTATAGGGGGAGACGATGTTGGTATATGAAGCACTGGTTACCAGTTCAGCTGAATGCATTGTCACTATTTGAGCAAGCATATTCCAGTTGTGCCATAATGTAGACAGGTGATATTTTCTGAATATCCCCTATACCAATAGTCACACCATATCTTGAGCATTACTAACATGTCTGGCCCCACAAATTCTTTGTAAATGTAGATTTTTGTACACAATGTATGCAACTTTTTTAGGAGCACCTGCTGACCAGAGAGTAACAACCTCAGGATAAAAGCAAGTAGCTGTACAGGACAGAAGGGTTGGAGCTTGACTAAGGTAACTCAGAAAGTACCTTTGTCCTTGATTCACATTACCTGTCATGACTAGAGAGAGATAAACAAAACAAAGATAGTTCAACTGTTAATTACCCCCTTGCCACACACACACACACACTGCTTAAACATAGTTACCATCATAAGCAAAAATTTACATTAAAAGGCGACAGGCACTTCCATTGAAGTCCTAAGTATGAGGTGCATCCTGAAAGTAATTGCCAAATCATTCTACTGCCACTGCAGCACTTGTGTTGTAGGTTCACACATTTCTCTGGTTCATTGTCTTGACACTGCAGCTCAATTTTGTGGTATTTATATTTGTTAGTGATCAGTCAAAATCTTTAGGACAACCTCTGAGCCCAGTGACTGTGAAGTGTGCCCCGTTATGTTTAGTTCCAACACACAGAACATTAAGCCAGCTGAAATTCATCAACTTGTAGACATTTACGGTGAGAAAGTGGATGAGACAGTTGAAGGAACACTCATGACGAAGCATGTGTTGGACAGCCTTCTGTTGTCACTGATGGTATGGGTGAGAAAACACATGGTTCACAATAAGAATGTATTTCAAAAACTGTTTTGCATGACTCAGTCATAAATTGCTTAAATTTTTGTGAATTGCGTTTGAAAAATGCTTTCAAAATTATGTACCTTGGCAGAGTTTTGACATTTCAGCACTGAATACAGTGATAAGGAAGATGAGTTCTTAAATAGAATCGTGACTGGTGATGAAACTTGGGGTCTTCATGACACTCCAAAATAAAATCAACAATCTATGGAGTGAAGGAACTGACAGTCCGACAATCCTCCACCATCCCCAAAAAAGAAATCATAATGAAGTTGCAAGTGCAAAAAGTCAGGTGAAATGGATTCTGCGACCAACAAGGCATTCTGCTTGTTGAGTTCCTTCTCAGAGCTGAAACCATGAAAGCGGTATGATACTGCAAAACACCGAGAGAACTCCATCACACTATTCAAAACAAAAGATGCAAAACTCTCAATCGAATCATTATGATGCTTCATTTCTGCTGGTGGCACTGAAATCCTTACTAAACAATTCACTTGGGAACAGTGAGACCACCTGCCAATCAGTGCTGATCTCACATCTTCGGACTACCACTTTTACTTCATCATCAGTCAGGATGAAGGTGCTTGAACACCTATGATGATGTAAGCAAGTGTGATCAGTATTGGAGGTCTTAACTGGTATTATCTTTCTATGAAAAGGGCATAGAAAAGTTGGATTACTGCTATGACAAATGTCTGAACAGTGGTGGCTGTTACGGTCTGAAGAAATGTTTTAATGAGTCCTTTCCCACAATGGTACTTACTTTTCTGGCATGCCTTGTATATTTTAATGCCTTTTGGCATACCAGTGTGGGTATAAAAGCTGACGGAGAACACCCCACATCCTCTTCTTTACAGCAGTCACATAATGGGGATACTCAAGCCAATATGAACCACCTATTTTCTATCAGCAGCCATGTTTGACCATGAGGTTTGATCAGCATGTTGTTGAATCTTGTGGATCATACACAGGGTTATTCAGCTGCCCCTGCCATAAAGTTTTATGGAACCTGCAACATCTTCAAGAACCACACCCATGATTTTAATCTTCTCTCCTCCCTACATGCTCACTGTTAGTCCTGCAAAAACAATGAACAGAACCTTTTTGTATCAAAATTAACTACATTACATTTTGTACTTTGTTGGACACCACACTTTCTGTGGCATTCAAGAAAAAAGGCATTTGAATGCCTGTCTTGTACTTTTTGTTAAATAATTCAAAAACTATGGCTTCTAGTAAAAATGTATCCCCTCCCCTCCCAAAAAGAAATGACTACATTAAATTTCCCACAAAAAGACCCTGTTCATTTTTTTATGTAGGACTAGTAATTTGCATGTAGTGGGTGAGAGAAATGAAAATCTTGCCCATGACATTTGTAGGCATTGCAAGTTGCATAAAACCCATGGGTAGGTGTAGTTTCATCATCGTGTACAGGTTTTTCATGCCAAAAGAACTAATATAAGATTTCTCTGGCTTCATAAACAGCTCAAGAAACATTTTACACCACATTAATGTATAGTGTTTGCACTTTTCTTAATCAGAAAATCATTTCTCATTGCTTTCCTGACCACAGAAAATTCCTACACACAGCCTACTGTTTTTGTTGTTGTGGTCTTCAGTCCAAAGACTGGTTTGATGCAGCTCTCTATGCAAGCCTACATCTATTTGAACCTGCTTACTGTATTTCCCCTTCAACAGTTTTTCCTCCTCTCACTCAAATCCCACCAACACCAAATTGATGATTCCTCGATGCATCAGGGTATGTCTTATCAACCAGTTCCTTCTTTTACTCATGTTGTGCTGAAAATTTCTTTCAATACTATGTCCCTGGTAATTTGATTTGCAACTGCATAATTATTCCATTAGCCACCTCTAGGTGCAGTGCAGAGGGTGTCGAGTGCCAGTAGTAGTCATCTATCCACTTATTGACTACCTCTGTAACTTAGTGTTCACTGCTGCTGCCTATCATGGCGAGGACACATGTTTAGATTCCCTGTACTGCCAGGGATTTTTCTGGGTGAGAGGATTGGGAAAGTGTACATTCACCCTTGTGATGCCAACTGAGGAACTCGAGGACAAGAAAACTGACACAGGCAGGATAGTGGTGTGCTGGACGTCATTGGTAAACGATGACACGGTGGTCGGCCAGTACCGATGGACAGAGTTTACCTTATGTTTTATCCACAAAATCATCAAAATTTCTTCCTAGAAACACATTTTTAAAGATACCATCCTTTTCTAGCTTCAACTGCTTGTTGTTCACATCTCGTTTCGGAGCAAGGCTACACTTCACGCAGATACCTCCAGAAAAGACTCCATAACATTTACATCCACTCCTAACATATTCCTCTTTCTCAGATATACAGTGAAGCCTGCATTTTATATCCTCTCTGTGTCAGCCAAAATCAATTATTTTGTTACCCAAATAACAAAACACTTCTATTATCTTCAGTGTCTCATTTCCTAATCTGCGAGGTTTGTCCGAAAAATACATATAAAAGTTGCATAATAACTTTATTTTACAATTATTCAGGTATTACAATATGGTCTCCTTCAAAGTGCTCACCCTGAGACGTGATACACTTCTGCCAACGCCATTTCCACTGTTGATAACATTGCTGAAAGTCTTCAGTTGTGATGTTGTTTAGTTGCCATGTCGTTTCCACATCTCCCAATGCCACACCATTACGCATTTTTGGGAACATGAAGAACTCACACGGGATTAAATCCAGTGGTGATTGAGCTTCGGGCCAAAAACACAACGAGCGACATGTGTGCGGGCGCATTCTTGTGATGAAGGGTCAAACTCTTGCCACAAGAGCTCCGAGACATGTCAGAACTTCAACGTAAAAATTTCCGTTCACTCTCTTGCTGGGAGGGACAAATTCCTTGTGAACAATGCTCCAAGAATCAACACTGTCATCACATTGGACCTTGATTTTCGCGACTCTTTTGTTCTCGGTTCTCCTGCTAGTTTCCATTCCTTGCTTTGAGCTCCACATCGAATTTCTAATACCAGGACACGTCTTCAGTGATGACTCGGTTGAGAAAGTCACCTAATTCCTCTGCTTCCAACCAATCCCTACAGCACTCAACCCTCTTTGCTTTTTGTTCTGGTGTCAAGAGCTTCGGTACAATTTCTTCATTTCAAGTTTTTGTGAACAATTGTTTTGAGGGTTGACAGCTTGTCAGCAATCATTCTGTCAATCCACGGTCTTTAAGAACACAATCTGCTGCACACTCCCACCTTCACGCAGAGTGCTCTGACTCGAACTGAGCATTGATTTGATTGATTACAGCAGTAGTCTCACCTGATGGTGACTGCAACCTGTAACATAAAGACATTATTCAACCTTTATACGTATTTTCCGGACAAACCTCGTATAATGGACAATGAAAAACTTCCCATTCAAGTTAGTTAGTTATATTACTTGTTCCATGGATCATGAACACGATTCTTTCGTAATGATGTGGAACGTGTCACCTGCTATATTCTCCAGATCTGACTGGGTCAGACTTTTTCCTTGTCCCAAACCGAAAAAAAATACCTCAAAGGATGATGATGATGCAGTGACTGATGCTTTGTTGCAATTGAAATCAAAGATCTTTTCTTTGAATGGTTTGCAGAAGTTATCTGAGCATGCCTCCAAGTGTATTGGTGTACACAGGTATTATATATACAAATAAATTTATATTATGAAATTTCTTTCACTCTTTATTTGTTAGGGTAGAAGCTTTTTTACCCCTCCTCGTACAGCTTTCAAATGCAAACTCGCTGATCATCCCTCGTTATTCATTCCGCATCTCCTGATTCAACTTGACTACATTCCATTATTCTTGTCTTATGTTCATCTTAGAACTGCTCTTTAACACACTACCCATTCCACTGTCTGCCTCCTTAGCTGTGCCATTCGACTAACTGCAGCGATTTTTCCTCGTGGGGAGGGGGGGGGGGGGAGGGGACTGGTACAAAATGCAGTCAGTCTTGTGAGGAGCTGCTTGACCAAGTAGCAGTGGTTTCACAGTAAAAAAAAATCCCAGGAGAGAGGTGTGCTGACCAGCTGCCCCTCCATGTTGCATCACATCACACCACACCACTGGCAGGGGGCAATATGTCGGTTGGTGGAATTTTAGCATTTTTAAAACAACCAACGGAAATTCCAGGTAGGAATGTCAAAAATTTCTGATTTTTATCCCTTCCATTCCATTCAATTTATCTTCCAAGACCCTTCCTGCCTCTGATATCAAGAGCTTTATTTCTTCTCTCTTCCTGTGTATTATAAGAGTCCCGTTACTCACTCCAAACAACAAGAAAATATTGAAACGATGTAACATTTGTTTGTCAGAACTGTCTGAAGTGTAATGTTGGGATATGACACTGTAGGATAGAGTTCCAATGACATTTGTTGCATAACCTAGAAAACAGTATCAACAAGATTTGAAGTATTTTGTGGCTCAGCTCACCATCCAAATATATTTAGAAGTACAATTCATGTGGGCTCTAGGTCATATAGTTTCAGTTAATATCTTGACTTGCTGATGACACAACATTGTAGCTTTTGATAAGCCCAATTCTCCAAATGTAATCAACAGCTGACACCACATTTCTAAAGCTTTGGCAACTGGCTAAAAAGAGTCACTGATTTCAAAGTTGCAGAAGTATAAAAGCAAATTACAATTCATGATATACACTGAGTTCACATTACTCAGTCCAACAGATAAAACTGCACTTGATGTCACATGGAACCAAGTCTCATTCAGTAACCTCACTAAAACTATTGAGAAAGTTAACAACGATAGCACAACTCAACTCACGGGTGCAAAGCATCAAAGGTACATTTTTACAATATTAACTTCAGGAACTGTTCCAGTGGTTATGAAAAATTATAACAGTTTCTATTTGACACAGAAGTGCTATGAGGCATTTTCATAACCAAATAATTTGAAACACATGAAATTTATAATCTCAAACATCAAAGAAACAGAAAGAAATTTCAAACAAAATATCAATCCAAAAGGCTTCCATTTTTGAACAGCAGATTTGCAATTATTGAAAAAACATAGCTGAAAATTTAATGGAATCAGATACTTTGTTGGCCAGAATATTTATCATAATCTACTATTGAACAGAAGTCTCTGTGAGACAGATTCATTAAAATCTTCAACCGTGTTGTCTGTAAACATGCTCTGAAGGATCATTTCAGGCTTATCTACATTGTGAGTGTATAGCAGCATGATAAGTTGCCTGTCAATTTGTCATACACCACAGTGACATAATTCAAACAGAGAACCACTACTATGAGACAAACCATCTTCCAGTGGTAGCCTGGAGTCGACAACCTGTTTAGAGCATAAGAGTTGTGGCTCATAGGCACCCACAAGAAAATGCAAAAGAGCTGTGCACTGCCCATTTAGAAGGCAGCTGTATTAGTACAGACCAGACACCAAGTTTTTTCTGAACTAAATCGGGATATTTTTTAAAAACCAAGACTAAACACACACAGGCTACAATTCAATGTTTTTTTACCTTATTGAGATTTTTGCTCACTTTTCAATCTCCTTCATAGAATCTTCTCTTCTTCCTCAATAAAACTGGAGACATGTAAATCACTAAACCATCTTCATTATTATTATTATTTCAGCTTCTAATGTTGCTGCTGGGAAAAGGTTCCTCTCAGCTCACCAAGTGTTCACCATCATCTGAAACAAAACGGAAAAGTTTTAAGAAGTTGTCATAGTTTTCATAACAATGAAAAAAAATTCCTTCCACTAATCAGATTTCAGCTTGAAAAGTTCTTCTCTTCATCCTTGAGAAAGTTCTTTAACTGCACACATTCTTCAAACATAAAATCCCCATCTGCAAGAAATAACTTCTAGATATTCTGAAACTGAGCTCTGTTTCACTGTCAGTGAAAATGGTTTGAAAGTCCTGTAGACACTTTCTTCAAAGTCAAATCATTTTTCAACATAGTTTAGACTGTGCTGCAAGTAAACTGCCATTTTGTTGTGGTTTGCCTACTTTGTTCCTTTGTTGTCCTCGGTGTCTACATACTGGCTGAAAACATAGGGGTGTGCAGTACTGTCTACTGTAAATGATGTAGCCGACAGATGCACACTTGCGTTTCACAGTCTTCTACTTTCACTTTTCACATCCTCCCAATAATACACAGTTATGTATGGCCAGTGCACAACTTCCCATTTATATTTGTTTATAAGTCCACATCGGAATTAAAGTTACATAAAAATGACTGATTTTGCCCTATAATAAAAGATACTAACTAGGAATACTCAATATAAATTAGAAAATCATAATTACACAGACAAAATTCAACCTGAGGGGGCTGCCTTTCTCTTTTATGAAAATGCAGATTACAATTCACATATGTTAATGGTAATTAGTTGAAAGTGAAGAAACAAATTTGAAGGAGGCATATTGCAAAACAAAGGGGAAGTAAAAATTAAAAAATTATCCCAGCTTCCTTCGTCACAATTTCTCTTTCGAATGTTTTGATAAGATCATCATGACGACTAAGGCTGCCACAGGGGAAGGAAACTGCACAACCCTATTCAATTTTTTCAGCAGAGAATTACAAAGCACTGTCACGATTGACCTCTGATGCACTACTCGAAAACAATGGCTATTTAGTCAAGTATGGCCACTTAGCGCTGTTAATAAAAGGAGGAGTTTAAGTCAGTAACTCATACAAGACTGCCCCTCATTAGAAATTGGTAATGAGCAATTTGAAGTGAAGACCACATCATTTTATATAATGTTGTCCATTTTTATGTAACCAGGAATTTTATCTATCCCAACAAAGTACAGTTGGGAGTTGGGTTTCCAACCAGATATCTGGGATATCAGGCAACTATGGTCAAGACAGAATCCAAGTCTCCACATTATCAATGTGGCCTCAGATAGCACTAGCATCCCTCCCCCAAAGCATTGGTCTGTGGAGTTGGGTATGGGAAAACACAGAATGGGTACACAGTCAGCAGAGTAGGATTCCATTCACTGATGCATCCAGGAGTAACCTGACATCTGATGATTGTCAAAGAAAGGTGTGAAAGCAGCAGGAAACTATGAGACTTCAGAAAGAAAGTTACCTGTTACTATGGCAGACTGAGTAACTTTTACTGTATGCTGCAATACAATTCAAAGTGATGCAGATACTACTTTTCACTACAGTCACTAAAACCTGTAAACAACAATTGTAACATCCCACAAACTGTTCAGTTTCTTGAAAATATAAACGTGTGCCTCAGTCATGGAACAATTTGAGGATTGCTGTGTGAATTTCCTCTTTGATGGAAAATCTCTTTCCTGTCAAATATCCACTGAGCTTGCTGGAAAGACTGAATGGTCTTCATCAAATTGTTGGCACTGTTTCACTACGACTGGATGCTACATTGCAAGAATTTCATGGCGAATTTGTGTGCAATTTATATGTTTGGCTAACAAGAAACTTACTGTTCCTTGTACCTCAACTTTGGAGAGCCATTTCACTCCCACAATGTGATGCACCTGTTGTCCGTACTGCAGCAGAATTGTCTCTCAGGAAATTGGTAACATGCCCACTCTTCTGAAAGGGTGCCGTGCCTGTTGCGTAACTTAATTTCAGAAGTTCCTATACCTCAAGTATGTCTCTTGAATGAATCAATAACCATCCAAGACCATATCTTCAGCAATTCCTTTGGATCAGTGCTCATTGTGTAGAAGCAGAAGAAGATACATTCATGTGTGTGAGTCATGAGGCAACGGTTCAAATCTGTGTTCTGTAACTAGTGCAACATTATTTAATAATTCTCCTGATACTGTGTTACTATCACATTTTTACTGTTAAATGTTTGTTTGCTGATGGGGTGGTAGGGTCAACCAATAACCCTCTGGAAATTTATACAGTGAGATAATCACAAGCCTATTTGGGGCCCACCCAAACAGAACCCTGCTTGGCCCAGTACAGCATATTCCATAGCAGTTACTCAGTAATGATTGTTTCACTCCCCTCAACCCTTATTGACAAATGGTGCATTTTCAAAATTATTTTTCTCCTACAATGTTCACAGTTCAGCCAATAAGATCAAAATCCCATGCACTATGACGTACAATGTTCCATTACTGTGTCATTGGATGGTAGGCAAAAGTATGTCCAGAGCTTAGAGTAGCAATCGACTGTTCGTGTTAACAAGTCCCCAGCTCATGAAATCCATGTTTGACAAATGTGCACCCAGTCAATGAGACTGATCTCATCAGGATGGTCAACATTTGTCATGACCCAAAAATCAAAAGTAGCGTGTTTTCTGGAAGATGAGGAAGGCAATTGTAAACTGAGAGCTTTTATCATCTGCTTTTCTGGGGTTCCCATTGCACAGAATTAGTTCATGCTGACTATTTACTGAACTTTGTTGCTGCCTTAATCCTCAACAAAATTTTATATGAGGAGCTTACACACAAAAGCAAACATGTCAGGAATTTAAAATAAATGAGACACAGAATGGAACAAAACAAACAGGATAAGCAGAACCTAGATAATCATACAATTTAAGTGAAATCAAACATTTGCCAAGATACAAGCCTAGGAAAATACATCTGTGTCCACATACACATTTTGTGTGAAGGATAACTAATCCATTACATCCAGTCGAGTGATTTCCATTCCAGTCACACTGTTTCTCTAATGCAGAGCAACTGTTTGTGCTTCCGTGCTCCCTCATAATATGTTGCATAGCACTACTTTTTATTATTATTAAAAGGACACAGTTACTTATGCACTGACTCCACTTTTGATAGAATAGGAAAACTTCTAAGAAAAAGGCCAACAATTGTAACAAAAGAGGAATACAATGAGATCTACAATCAGTGACTCAGCTAAGAAACCTTGCTCGCCGATGTACATCTTGTAGGTCCTTAGATAGGGATTTCACATTAAATATGTGAAATAAAATGCATTTCCATACACAAGTACAAAGCTATGGGAAACACTCATACTGATGTTGAGACAAATGCATTCTAGAAGTCCCAACTAGATGTAAAAGAGCAGATGAACCACTACAAAACCCTTTCCTTGGACAAAAGCCCAAGTACTTTTCAGCCATCCAGTCTAAGATAATAGGAAAAAAGATGTTGATGGTTTACAGTAAACTAATTTTTAAGAAGCCTGCCAAAATCACTAGTACTTAAGTTGGAACACAACCATCACCGATGATATTTCCATGTTGCTTGTGACTGTTAAGAAAATTATTCTTTTTTGCATGTAACACTTACGTCAAAGAATACTTCTAAAGATAGTTAATGCCACAGTTACGTCATTTTATTCTGGCATGGTGATCTGAAACATTTTAAATAATAAACCTGAAATTTGAATAAAATATTGAAAACGAATATTAGTACTATAGTGGCCACTTTACAGTTTTTTCTAAGGTATCACATACTACACTATAAAAATGTGTGAAATGATATGGTATAACAAGCATTATACAATAAGAGGTAAGTTATTTTGAAAGAAAGAAGAGCGATTTTCAAAACCAAAAATCTTCATGGTTCATGTAATGAATATTTAAATGCTGTTTTTAAAGGAATATTTTCATTCTTGATTTGATTTACAGATATGAACTGCCTTTTGGCCTAAAAGTAAAAGGCATTCACACTGCAGTATGCTATTTTCCTTCTTATGTATGCCCAAAATAAGTTTCATGTTGACTGTGATAAATTGCATTTAGTAGATATGTTCATTTTTGGATGTCACCTTCTCATAATTTGCTTGGGCCTTTGCCCCGCTTCAACACGGGGTTGACCCTGTTACTATAGAGTTGGCAATGTTAGTGTCACAGAGTGTTGTTGCCAGATGCCCTTCTTGTCACCATCATGTACCCCCCAGGACAGAAGTAATGTACCCTAGCTGTCTGCGTCTAGTGTAAGCCATGAAATAGTGCGAATGTTTTTCAGATGTCTGTAAGTTGTGTAACTGAGGTGGTACATGGGGACCAGAGCAGTATTTACTATGTGGGATGTGGAAAACTGCCTAAAAACCACATTCAGGCATGCCGTCCCTCGTTGTTAACCTGCTGGGCTGATTCAGTCCGGGGCCGGCGCACCTACCCAAGTCCAGGAAGCAGCACATCAGTGCTCGTGGGTAACCTGTTGTTTCCTTCTCAGAAATTCATCTATGGAATAGCACTTGTCAACTTTCATTATCAGCCAGCACCTTGTTAATTAAAGGGAGGTTGTCAAATATTTTTATGGCTGCATGATAATCTTGTTGTAGCACAGAAAGAAGCATAAGTCCCACTGCTTTCCTCCTAGTATTGTATTTATGAATGCTAGTATTATTTTCAAATTGTGCTGATCCTTCAAAACAAACTTTGTAAGAGTGTATGTGTTGTGAGGCTACCTAATTTCTTTATCTATGTGAAGTTTGAGGATAGGCACTGTGCGTGTGTGTAGGGGGATGGGGATGGGGAGGGGGAGGGGTCAGAGGCCCCCATTCTAAATATGACATCAATGAAAGAAGGAAGTTAAATTTTCTAGTGATGTCATTGCCACTTATGGCAATCAAATTTAGAGCAAATGTTGCTGCACTCAGTTTTATAATTCTTGTTCTCATCACTATGTACCCCCAAGTATTTTTAACAATCAGTCTTCACATATTTCTTTTCCGTAATGCTTCATTATTAGTGATGATTTGTCTTTCCTTGTACAAAACTGAATAAGATGCCTTTTCTTTGTAAATGATGTGCTAGACCATTTATTGAGAACCAATGAATGACACTTTCGAATATTTCATTTATTGCTCCATCTGATATCGAGGTCGGTTATCGTGCTTTTGAGGTGAATTAAGAGAACTATTTTGCCTTTATCAGTAAAGTTTCAGGCAATTACCCTTCATCAAATTCATGTTGAGACCTAGAGAAGACAATTCTGGTCTATAAAGTGTGTCACAATTCAGAAATGTTAACTGTGTTCTTTAATGCTTCAACAGATTGTTATCCATAATAAAGGCCTGCAAGTAAGTGCATTTGCCTTGCAACCATTCCAGAAAATGGGAATGGTGTGTCCTTTTTAGTCACAATGCCTTGTTGCTCCAGTGATATACAATTAACTGCCACAAGAGGAGGGGCTCTCAGACTAGATTACATTAATTATTTATTCCACAGACCCACAAAAGAGGGTATCCTCCTGGGTGTGGAACATGTCCAACAGTATTGGAATAGTACCTCAGAATCAAATGAAACAGGAGGTCCTGCCTGAGACCCAGGTATAGCTGCTTTCATTAAATGAAACTATATGGTTCCAGAGAGGAATCCCCATTTCATTCAAAACTGAGGTGCTATTCCATGACAGTTTGACATCCTCTGTGGTGCTCTTTGTGTTTTGGGGAAATAAGTGGACTGAGTTGTGAACAGGATTTTGGACTGAGGAGGGAGGCATGCTGGGGCAAACAGTGCAGAGCCACTGTGCCAGGGTGGTGTAGTGGTTCGTGCATCTGCCCAGTGAGCAGAGGATCTGGGTTCAAATTTTCATTCATCTCTTCAGTCTACATGTATACTGCATAGTTGGTTGAGACTTGTAAAGGTCCATGGAACCGTAAAGTTTCTTTTCTTTTTGATGATCATTCATATCAATGTTATTTTCAGTTTCAAGTGACAACTGAAAGAACAAACTAATAGTCTTATCTCCCTTAATAATACACTTTTTGGCGACAGAGAGAATACAGGCAAATGATTTAATAGTGATGCATCATCATCTAATCCAATTTAGTTAGTAGGATACATGTTCTATGGATCATAATGATGAGGAATGAGTCATTTTACATTCATTTGCAAATTAATTTATGCATATGGTTACATTATGAACATTTCTAATGTTGAGAATATCATGATTTTGCCATGTATAAAAAAATATGAGGTGTACATAAAGACCACAAACACTTTCAATTATTTATTGCACAAGAACCAAACAGTGTGCACCTATCATACATGTGTCATTTCAAAGAGACACTGAAAGTTTTTTTTTAATGTATACCACCACAGTGTAGTTTCGTAACTTGAGGATAGTCACCAAAAGTCACAAACGTGGTGTGTTGGCGTCCAACAAAAACTAGTGTGGTAAGGAGCCACCAACAAGGAAGGCCATTTACCACTGGCACAACAAATTTGTTATGATGGGTTGCTTGTGCCCGGGAAAGAGAAGCAGACATCCCAGTGTGAGTGAAGTGAATGAGGAGTGCATACGAGAGTCATCTATAAGGAGTCCGAGAAAATCTGTGCGTCGTGCATCCCATGATCTCAAAATAGCTCCAATGACATAGTGAAAAGTCCTGCTACAGAAGGTGTCAATGAAATCATTCAAACTGGAGCTAGTGCAGGAACTCAATGATGATGACAAAACGCTTCTCTTTGAGTTTTGTTCAGAGTTGCAAAAACTGAATGGGGATGGTAATGGCTTTGATTACATAATATTTAGCAGGGAAGCCACTTTTCACACTAATGGGAAAGTGAACAGGCATAATTGTCATATCTGGGGGTACAAAGCATCCACACGAATGCATTGAATTTGAGCATGAGTCCCCAAAAGTAAATGTTTTTTGTGCCTTGTCGTACCAAAAAGAGTACAGGCAATTCTTCTTCACTGAGAGCACTGTTACTGGATATTCCTACTTGGATGTGTTGCAGCAATGGCTGATACCTCAAATGCAACTGGACCCTTCATTCATTTTTCAGCAGGATGGAGCTCCAACCCATTTTCATCGTGAAGTTTGTGGGTGTCTGAACACAGAGCTGGTGCATCGATGGATTGGCCTTGCTACAGAAGAGTACAGGTGTTTCACTAAATGGTTCCCCAATCACCACATCTCACTCCATGTGACTTTTTTCTGTGGGGACGCATTAAAGATCTGGTGTATGTACTGCCTCTACCACATGATGAAGCAGTGCCCCGTTTGTTTGGAAGTTTTTTTACAGTTTCGCTTCAAATTGCAATATGTATGATATCTGTACAATGTTTAGTTCTTGTGCAGTAATTAGTTGAAAGTGTTCCTGGACTTTATATAGGGTGTACATAAAGTATGATAGGAGTGGCAGGCTTGTTAACATGGTGCTGGAACATACAATGGTAGCTAACGAAAAACTCTGTTTGATGTGTTGCAGACACTACTGGCTATAACAACTCCCAAATTTAGGTATTTAAATATTATTCTAATGTTATCGTAAGATAAGGCATAGTATTCATTATACTATTGTTAAAAACAGCATTGTTTATTAAACATGTTATCTTCTATATGAACCGTAAAAATTGTATACATTTCATTTAAATTTGTTGCCAATTTGTTTCAGCTATTGCCACATGATGTACAGTCACTTCAACTTAAAAAATATACGAAAAAGGAGACAAACATTTTTTTCAAGGCACTTTCTTGATCCTAAATTACCACAGCATTACATTTAAATGTTTAGCAGCCAATACCATTTTTCACAGCACCTGATAATTCTTGTAACTGTACCCAAGATGTAGTCTGGAATGTCTGAAACACCATTATCATTAGTTACCTTTATAATTAAGTCAATATATGTATTATTTTTTACTTTTAAACACATTTGGCAAAATAAAATGGATTTTTTCTTTAGCAACAGTCCTTCTCACACAGGCAAGCAAAGCCACAAACATTTCATCCTGGTTACTGTAAATGCACTCCAAGAACTAGCACCTCTACTTTGAGCAGTACTGTACTCTGTTTCACCCATAGCAGTTCACTATACCAGACTGCAGACAGAATGTTCACCACATCTTGTACTTTTTCTGTAAAATGTATGTGTTTTTGACCCTGCACAATTTGTCAGATACTCCAAGCAGTACTCACTTTTAGTATTATCAATTCCCAGGGTAGCTTGCTTGGAATCATTTCAGTTCAGACACTCATTCCATGTTCCATATGATCTTCACTGTCTTGGGGTGATTTCCATGCTTCAATGTAGCAAGCTGTACAATGATAACTGTAGCTGAATGCAGAAAATTAAGAATTGGAAATATAACAATAACAGACACAGTGTAATCCAATGAGCAATTGTACGTTCACTCACTCATTTATATATCAGCTTTGTATTCAATTGGAGGCTTTTTCCCCCATCATTTGTAATGAATAACCATGTCTCTGAGCTGGCAATGATAATACCAACACTTCTAGGGATACGAGTTG
The DNA here is from genome assembly GCF_023897955.1 of Schistocerca gregaria. Taxonomy (NCBI): domain Eukaryota; kingdom Metazoa; phylum Arthropoda; class Insecta; order Orthoptera; family Acrididae; genus Schistocerca; species Schistocerca gregaria. The sequence goes on along the minus strand of NW_026061756.1, from coordinate 4,200,492 downwards.
TGACATTTCACACCTTCCAAAAGCACATGAAAATATTCTGAATTCAAATTTTGAAGATGGAACATTTTGGTGCTACATAGGCACTGTAATACACAGATGGAACACGATTCAACAGCAGAAACATATTACAAAATTAGATACTGTTATAAAGAGGAGATCCCTGATTTTGTTGTAGCAACTCAATATCAGTCCTGTGTTTAGTCACTTCTCTGCCAATTCAGTTACAGTTACCTTGACAGAGAGAACACTTAAAATAGCAGTATGTCTGTGCTAGTAGTAAGTGGCATACATTCTAATCTCTTACAAAGGTTGAATTTCAATCACAGAATTCCATTTCTGAGGTTTGGATGCAGTTTATGTTGGGATCACTATAAAACCACGTACATGCTACTTGGGCCCTTGAGATGTGCCAATGACTCGGATGGCTTGCTGTCAGATGCATTTTGATCTTTTTGGGTGTCCAAGGGCTGTGGTCCAGATGATCACACACATTGTCTGCGAATTTTAGATGCTAAAGTGAAGAAAAGTTTTCAGTCACAGCTATTGATTTGCGTTAACACAGGGATTTAACTTTGAGTATTGCACCATAAACCTGTTTTGATAGTAAAACATGCAAAAAGTAAGCTCATTCTTCACCCAGAGAGGTGCTGGTGAGTCTCCACAACACTGGTGGACTTTACCTAAGAGGGTTCCATTTAAATAGGTCTCATTTCTTTTGCTGCCTTTGTACACTGTGTGTACCTAGAAGTGAGTTTCTATACTTGTTCAAGTTCATGCTGTATTGCATCCTAATAAGATGGAAGGAGGAGGTCGGAATTGAAAAAAGTGCTGTAATTGTAGCTCTGCATCACAAAGGCTATTCTAACAAGGCAATAGTAACAAATTTTGGCCTAACCAAGACTACAGTAGTCTATACATTGCTCTGGTGCCAGCTCAAGTGTTTGACAATCTGGAAGACCCTGAGTAACACGGTAAAGCAAAGATTAGTTCCTAAGTGTACAGAGTAAATGTGAAGAATCCTCCTGCACCTATAATTAATAATAAAGTAAACAATATGTGAGAAGCTCCAACCTTTGTCTCAGCAGAGCAATGCCATTTGTGTGACCATGACTTACATGGATGGATAGAGAGAAGTTGAATTGATTGCAATGGTCCAAGGATTAATCGAGTTTTAAATTTGTAAGCCTTCACTGAATGTTTACTCATTGACATCGTGGAGAACGTATGAAGTCAGTACTGATCAACAATTCAGTTCAATCTGCCAAGAGGCATATTAGTTGTGGGTTGATCTGCAGCAAGACAATGATCTCAGACAGACTTCTAAATTGTGCCAATAGTAAGTCAATAGAGGAAAGAAATTTGGGAAACTGAAGAATATGGTCTGGTGAAGTCAGCCGCCTCACTTAAATCCCATCGAATACTTACGGGATGAACTTGAGGAAGGGAGATTAAACACTAATGTCCCATTGAAAACAAGGTTATTAGAGACGGAGCACAAGCTTGGATTAGGGAAGGATGGGGAGGGAAGTCTACTCTGCCCTTTCACAAGAACCATCACGGCATTGGCCTGAAGTGATTTAGGGATATCACAGAAAACCTAAATCAAGATGGCTGGACATGGGTTTGAACCGTTGTCCTCCCGAATGCAAGTCCAGTGTGCTAACCACTGCTCCACCTCACCCACTGGGATGAACATGGCAGAGAGATCAGAGAACTGGCATCATCTAATGTTGAAAATCTATGGATTACAGATGCATGGGACTGTAATCTCTGCAAAAATATTATCTCCATAATGCCAACAGTCTGCGCAGCTGTTCTTAGCACGAAGGGTACTTAATGACAGAGAGAGAGAAAATATTTGTATTGTTAGCCTATTTAGTTTGAAGAGTGTGGTTGTCTATTAAAATAAAGTGCACAGCTTTTTTCATAGGTGATCGAATAATTTTGACCTTTAGTATATACTTAGTAACAACAATAAACAGATATTGAGATCCTTGTCAAGGAAGGTGATTTATTTACTAAACTAGAAAGGTTACAATGAAATGCATACCATTTACTCTGCTGAAAGAAGAAACTGCAACATCCTCAAGGAAATGGTCATTTTTGTCATACGATGTGACATCGCTGTAATTCAGGTCAAATGGAACATGTGTCGCAGTGAAGGGTGTCCTGTCACATCACTACAATGCATACCACTCTCTGATGGCAATGCAGGTGTATATTCTGACACATAAAGGTGCCAAATGCCATCCTGTGATACATTGCCCCATAGCATCTTGGGCTGTTTTTTGGCACAATCTTTCATTAACTCACGATATATAGCGAAGTTTTGCTAAAGTTAAAAAGTGATTTTTACTGCTGAGTGTGTATTTTTTGTTTTTTTCAAAGTACGACAACAATTACTGCAAAATGGCCGATACACAGCTCAGTGGAGACAACATGGCGTGTAGAGACATTGTCAATAATAGATCAACTCTATGCATTGTTTGAATAACATTACATACAAGCTAAACATTGTAGAGACGAGTTTAAAAAAAAAATCTTATTGCTATTGATACGATCATGACTCACAGAATGGATAACATAAACAGTTTGCCTACTGCAAGTTCCATATCCAATGAAGCAGCATAGAATTAAATTACACTTGCTCAAACAAGTGAAACAATAAATGAAATACAGAACCTAAATAATCTAGCCGTAGGAACCGACAGCAACATAGAGTTGCAAGATATGGAAAGTGGATCACAAGCAGTAAATTCTCACGATTTACCGGGAGCAGATAATGTTCAAACAGTAAATTTCTCACAATTTATCAGTGCAGTCATGCAACAATTTCAGCAGATGAATACAAGTTTACAGAACAATGAGAAACTGTTTACGGAAAAATTTCAGGAAATAAAGAAAAAACTTGACATTAATGATGCTAAATTAACCAAAATTGGTACTGACTTGAACAAAAGGATCACTCAAATGGCCACCTAGTTTTCAAAACTAACAGTTTTAGCAAAACATAATGAAATCAATGTCAAACCTTTAAGTAGCACATGATGACAAAAGTAGGAAAGTGCGTTACCCCTCATGATGACATCACGAGGCGTGTCACACAGGTAGAGGCAGATTTAGAAACCATGGCCAAGACAATCAAATCAGAGACAGACAGATGTTTTTCTAAAATGAATGAAAATAAACAAACTAATTAATTTCACACCACTTTGGCGAATTGTGCTTGGATGGGGATGAATAGGTGATTATCTGGACAACACAACACCCAGTCCCTGAGTGGAGAAAATCTCTTATCCAGCTGGGGATCAAATGCAGGCCCTTAAGATTGACAGTATGTCACACTCACCACTCAGCTAACGTGGGTGGACAATGATTTAATAGAAACAAGCAGACTGCAAACTGACTTATTCAACAACCTTGGACACTGGAGCCAATAATCAGTCTGTATTTATATGTCCAAAAGTATGTGATCCGTTTGTTTTGTTTACACAATCAATGAGAAACATCAGCTTAAAAAAGTAAAATTGCATCATAGTGTTGTCAGAATTTATTCTCAGTAACTATTCCTTTTGTTTGCTCCCCTTTCATTTTGCAGTCCGTCTATTCCCCCCCCCCCCCCCCCCCCCCACACACACACACACACATCTCCACCATCTTCCCCCTCCCCATATATGCCTATCATGTACAATGCAGTTAGCTTTCAGCTCATATTGACTCCAAATGACCTTTTTTTTCCAGTAAATTGTGTCTTGCTGATTACCGCATCTTCCATCGTTAAGCTCTCAGGTTTTCAAATCTCATCCAGCGCAGGCACCAAGGATCAGTCTCTCCTTCTCATCCTGTCTGGTAAGTCTCCTCTGACCTATGGTTTTGGGCAACTTTTCCATAACTCTCTCTCCCTTTCTTAAGTCTTGCCAGTCTTCTTTCTTTCCCTTCAAATCTTCTGCTAGAAGGAAGAGCCATTGGCTCTGAAAGCTTCCACATTTCTATATCCTTTGCATATAGTTTCTGCTGCCACCAGTGTGGTGAGTAGATCATCTTATTTATCCAATTATACTGCAGCCATCTTCATGATAGTGCTGGCAACATGGCTGTGGATGAGGTCGTGTTTGGTATGAGAGTCAGCTACCATCTGACATCGGTTTACGAGTACTCAACAAAAAGCTTGTGAGAATTCAATTCCATACAGCTGGAACCAAAAGAAAATTGGTAGTTCATACCAGCACAAGACCATAAATGAAAAAGTTGTTATTAATAATCTGTGTCCCTGACACTCTGTCTACAAGTATGTTAAGTAAGTTTCAATATACCATTTCACACTTAGCACTTATTCTGCTTTTAACACTATTTTACTCAACTCCAGTTGCTTGTGACAAATGGACTGATGCATCAAACAGGCTACAGTACATTTTATTACATGATACATTATTCTCTTTTTCGCAGTTTTGGGAAAATGGTGTACACTGACACTTAAGTAAAATGCTAATCCGTGTGCATGCATAGAACTTTGTATTAGGAAACCTGCAATAAACTACTCTATCAATATTGTATTGGACTGAGTGTAATGGAGCAGCTTGTCTTTTATTGTTAGCCAAAATTAGCAGCAATGGCTTTGTGTACATGGTAGCTCCAAACTGTGAAAAGCTTTGAGAGCACTTGCCTGCTAAAGGCAAAGGATCTGAGTTTGAGTCTCAGTTTTAATCTGCCAGGAAGTTTCACATCAGCACACATTCCACTGCAGAGTGAAAATTTCATTCTGTAAACATCCCCCACGCTGTGACAAGCCATGTCTTTGCTATATCCTTTCTTCCAGCATTGCAGGACAGCTTCTCTGAAGTTTGGATGGTAGGAGATGAGGTACTGGAGGAAGTAAAGCTGTGAGGATGGGTCATGAGTCATGCTTAGGTGGCTCAGTTGGTAGAGCACTTTCCCACAGAAGGCAAAGGTACTGAGATAGAGTCTCAGTACAGCACATAGTTTTAAATCTGTGTACACTTTACTGCAGAGAGAAAATTTCATTCTGGAAGCTTTGAGAGGTTGTGTGTTTGGGTGGGAAGGAGTGTTTTACGACTGTGGAACATGTATTGTGATTAGTTGGTTTATGAGCACAGAATAGAACTACTGAAACTAATAAGTTATTGGAGGTAATTTGTCACACTTTTTGTGGATTTTAGAAGCAGAGTGTTAACGACTTTGCAATACAAATATTCCGAATGAATCTCTGAGATTGTATTTACAAGATGACTTGAAGTTCCCTTGATACCATTCAGTAGCAGCAGACCACTTCTGTGGCTGGCCAAATATTTGACAAGTCTCCTTACACATCAGTGTAGCAACTGTGAGGAGAGAAACCTCAAATTGCCAAATTTTTCTATATGTGCTTAATTTTACTGGCTGTGCTCTGGATCTTCCAAGCTCTGACTGGGAAAAATGCTCCTCAGAGAGCACAACTCCCCTTCCCTGGGCTATGTTTTACTCGGGCAACCATTGCTTCCATTTCTGCTATACCCCTTGGAAAAAGTCATGCCTCACTATTCGTATCTCTCTCCCATGTCAGTGAGGCAGCTTCCTTTTAGCTCTCTGTCACTCTGAAAAACATCAAGATGAACCACTGTCCTAAGGTCTTAAATCCCTAAACAAAATTTTTGTAAGAGTTATGTGTTTGGTGGCATTTAAAAGGCCTAGCTGGGAGTTCACCTGTAAGACAGCAATCTCTGGCACACATCCCAAAGCCAGATTTTCTGCATTTGGCAGTCAATTGCATCTTTCACAAACATTACTTCTCACTCCAACACGTAAAATATTTGTGTGAGTGAACAATGCAGAATGTCTTGACTCTTGTCCATCCACACGGTGGTGCCATTAGGGATCACAAAGACACTTACTGGGCCAGGCTACCACAGTGAAAGTTTCCCCTCACCGCCGCTTTCCAGACGAGCTCAGCCAGATCCCCTTATTCCCAGCTATTGTACAAATCTGTTTTAAATTACTCTCTAAACTGACTATCACTCAGACATTTAATATCAACACCGTGCTTCATTCGTAATTAATTGCACGGCTCAAGGTGGACCTCTACTATGAACTCACAAGAACTTGTGTATGTTGTATGACAGTGTTGAAAAGTTGTCCTGTAACGATTATAATAGCTTCATAGTTAGGTCTACATCATTTTATGGCCACAGAAAGAAAGTTCCTGTTTCAATTGAAATTTTAGCTTGGAATGTGAAATATTTTAAAATGTTGTGTAAATGCCCCATTCCATCACACGAGTCAGTTTAGGTGGTTGTTGGTCACAGTTTGGAAGAGTCCATTCAGGATAGCAGACAGCTGGTCATACGTCGTACCATGCACGAATAGAGTGTAAGGAGATTTGCTAGCTGATTCTCAAGGGAATGAAATATATGGTGGGAACCTGGTATCAGGATGACATACAAATGTACTAGCATATGGTTTAAGTTAAGTGATTAATAGCATACTGTTACTGGAAGCAAACACAAAATTTTGACCACGATATTCTTACTCCTCACATCAAGCTATGATGAAGTGGGCAAAGTTCTGTTGAAAGATGTAGCCAATTTTCACAAAGCCTGTAAATGTTGGTAAGTGAAGTATTCATTTGTTAGCGAGCAATGTAGTCAAATACATTGGGACTGTAATAAAAAACTATGGTTGTGGGATTAGACATGTCTGTTATCCAGCTTGGCAGCAAAATTCTGAGCCCTGTAAGAAACCACGTGTGATTTTAACCGACGCACATCTCGATGAAACATTGTGAGTGAAGCTCTCTGTACTGTGCTGTGTGGGCAAGGTTCAATAAGGGTGCACGCAGTCCTTGTAAGGCCAACTGAGAAGTAGCATCGCCGTTGCCAAAAACTGGCAAGGTCCGGGACAGAGGTGTGCTGACCACGTGCCCCTCCAATTAATTTGGTTAGCTGAGGATGACACAGTTGTCAGTCATCACTGTTGAGACGTCCGATGCCTCTTCGCATATATCTTTTTTTGGGGGGGTTCTAGTCATGGCTGAAAAGTACTGATTGTTATTTAAATTTTTTTTTTTATGGAAGAGTAAAATATATGATTATTAAGCTGTTGTTATAAAAGTGTGCTTGTAGCTTATCATATGTACAAAGACTCTCTAAAAGAAGGAGGCTAAAAGACTGACAGTATGCACAGGTTCCTAATATATCTAAACTTCAGCTAATGCTCAGTATTGCTGCATTATTCAGCTTTTCCGTAAATTCACAATGGGGCACTGACTGGCTTCTAAATAAAGTTCAAAATTTCATAACGACAAAAATAAATATAGATCAACCCAGAGCACAATCTTTTTTAAATCTTGTCTTGACAAGAAACAAGTAAAGCTGAGTTACACACTGGTTCCAGATGTGGACAACAGCTAGTTATGTCTTTAGATTTTTCTGTTTTCTTCATAGATTAATTCTTAAATTCCATGAGTTTTCTTGTATTTAAGAGGTGTAGTCTCACATTTTTGTAACTTTAAAGTGGAAATTCAAGTAGTGTGTAGCACAGTCGTCATTTCTCTTGAACGACTAACTACACTACTAGGTTAGGCATGTGGAGGCTGGCTGTCCGGCCACGCCCACTCGTCTGTGAGTCACTCCTCCGACGGCATCTGAGCGAGCTCACTGGAGGAGGGGTTCACAAGTGTTGGACACATTAGGGAAATATTGTTCAGAGCCAGAAAGATAGCCAATATGCACTCAGTAGGTCTGTCAGGGAGCCTCATCCGAGATGGGGCATCTTTGCCTGTGGCTATCGAGCTTGCAGGGTGCAGTCATCTCCGAGGAGTGGCATCAGTTCTGACAGTGCCTTTTGCGAGGGTTCCGAGGTCATCCTCAGTTCATTCAGATGACTGGTGGAGGCTGCTGGCCTCTCATATCGAGTGCAAGAACAGCTCACGATTTGCAGCACAGTTTCCAGAGTTGACTGGGGTCCCAAGGTCTGGAGCCGAGTGGACAATCTCGGCCAGAGGCTTTGTTGAGTTTGACAGTCTTGGCTGGACCTCCATTATTGGGTGGATAATTGTAGGACTCTCCTAGACAGGTCAGGGTACACTACACAAAGGAAGCAGCTACTCAGTTAGGTAAGTACTTGCGGGGTGCACATGGTGGTTTTTAGGCTACATGGTAGTCTGAGATACTCTGATGAACACAAAGCAGTTGACATACAGATAACAAAATCAGACAGCATTCAGAGTGAAGACACTTTGACAAATTTTATCAGTTAACTGTTGCAGTTTTTGCAACAAAATTCCCAAACTTATTTATTTATGGCTTATTTACCCTGACTAGATTAGATGCTTCAGGCGCTAACTTACACATGACCAGGAACAATATTACACAGAAAACAAAATAATAATAACACTAACATTAATAATGTATTATAATAATACGTTAAGACACAACAATCTCAATGCTAATAATTTGGATTATTAATGAAAAGTACACCCCCCCACCCCAAGAAACATGGACCTTGCCATTGGTGTGGAGGCTTGCGTGCCTCAGCGATACAGATAGCCGTACTGTAGGAGCAACCACAACGGAGGGGTATCTGTTGAGAGGCCCGACAAACGTGTGGTTCCTGAAGAGGGGCAGCCGCCTTTTCAGTAGTTGCAGGAGCAACAGTCTGGATGATTGAATGATCTGGCCTTGAAACACTAATCAAAATGGCCCTGCTGTGCTGGTACTGCAAACAGTTGAAAGCAAGGGGAAACTACAGCCATAATTTTTCCTGAGGGCATGCAGCTTTACTGTATGGTTAAATGATGGTGTCTTCTTGGGTAAAATAGTCTCCCATTATAATCTCCAGGAGGGGCCTACTCGAGGATGTCGTTATCAGGAGAAAGAAAACTGGCATTCTACGGATCGCAGCGTGTAATGTCAGATCCCTTAATCGGGCAGGTATGTAAGAAAATTTAAAAAGAGAAATGGATAGGTTAAAGTTAGATATAGTGAGAATTAGTAAAGTTCGGTGGCAAGAGGAACAAGACTTTGGTGAGTTGAATACAGGGTTATAAACACAAAATCAAATAGGGGTAATGCAGGACTAGGTTTAATAATGAATAGGAATGCGGGTAAGCTACTACAAACAGCATAGTGAACGCTACTACAGTAGTACAAGTTTATATGCCAACTAGCTCTGCACATGATGAAGAAATTGATAAAATGTATGATGAGGTAAAAGAAATTATTCAGGTAGTGAAGGGAGACGAAAATTTAATAGTCATGGGTGAATGGAATTCGGTAGGGAGGAAAGGAAACATTGTAAGACATTTCCAGGGGCAGATGTGGACTCTGACCACAATCTATTGGTTAGGACCTGTAGATTAAAACTGAAGAAACTGCAAAAAGGTGGGAATTTAAGGAGATGGGACCTGGATAAACTGAAAGAACTAGAGGTGGTACAGAGTTTCAGGGAGAGCATAAGGGAACCAATGGGGGAAGGAAATACAGTAGAAGAAGAATGGGTAGCATTGAGGGATGAAACAGTAAAGGCAGCAGAAGATCAAATATGTAAAAAGAAGAGGTCTAGTAGAAACCGTTGGGTAACAGAAGAAATATTGAATTTAATTGATGAAAGGAATACAAACGTCTCAAAAATGTGATTGTCAGGAAGTGCAAGATGGCTAGAGGACAAATGTAAGGCTGTAGGGGCTGATCTCACTAGGGGTAAGATAGATACTGCCTACAGGAAAATTTGAGAGACCTTTGAAGAAAAGAGAACCACTTGTATGAACATCAAGAGCTCAGATGGAAACCCAGTTCTAAGCAGAAAGGTGGAAGGAGTATATAGAGGGTCTATACAAGGCCAATGTACTTGAGGACAATATTATGGAAATGGAAGAGAATGTAGATGAAAATGAAGTGGGAGATATGATACTGTGTGAAGAGTTTGACAGAGCACTGAAAGACCTGAGTCGAACCAGGGCCCCAGGAGTAGACAACATTACATTAGAACTACTGACGGCCTTGGGAGAGCCAGTCCTGACAAAACTCTACCATCTGGTGAGCAAGGTGTATGAGACAGGCGGAATACCCACAGACCTCAAGAAGAGTATAATAATTCCAATCCCAAAGAGAGCAAGCGTTGACAGATGAGAAAATTACCAAACTATCAGTTTAATAAGTCACAGCTGCAAAGTACTAATGTGAATTCTTTACAGACAAATGGAAAAACTAGTTGAAGCCGACCTTGGGGAAGGTCAGTTTGGATTCCGTAGAAATATTGGAACACGTGAGGCAATACTGACAGTCTGTGGAGATTTCAATTTGAATTTTCAGTTGTCCACTATCTGTAACTCATATGCAAATAATTTATTAAATTCATTTGGTCTTTATATTACAACCACTGAAATAACAAGGCTTCATTATAAAGGTACTGGTACATGTATTGACAATATATTTGTATCAAATGAGTTAGTGCATCTGAAGTCAGACGTAATTAAGACCTGGGTATCTGGCCACTGACTCAGTGCACATGGCAGGAAAGAGTGTATGTGTGGTCAATTATGATAATCTAAATATGTTTAAGTCTAATATTGATAAAAGTTATTGGTTGCAAGTTTATCGAGAACATGCAATAGGTAGAAAGGTGGAAGAACTCATATCTACTCTTTCTGTATATGCTAAGATGTCGTTTCCCATTAACGTACCAAATAATAAAAAGGCACTAAGAGTAAATAATGTCAAGGGTGAAAAGGTGTTGGAGATCAAGAGGGAGTGTGATCAATATTATGCCTGTACAAAAGTACAGGTTCTCAAGTATTTAAAGACATGCTCACAGTGAAAAAGGAAAGATTAAGACAGGCCTTAAAGGAAGCTAGGTGTATGAAAAAATGAAGATATAATACTAACATCAGAAAATAATATCATTAACAGTCAATGCAACAGGAAAATGACTTCACAAGCTGAAGGCAGCAATCTGAATGCTGCACAGTTAAATACATCCTTCACTGAGAAGGTGATTGGCACTTACAATATAGTCACTGACCATAAATACTGCCTGAGAAACACCACAAAACCTGGAAGTACATTTAGCTTTAAATTTGTCAAGGTACAGGATGTTACCTATATACTGAGGAAAATGAAGAACAGTTTTAGTAATGACGTTTATGGTTTACGTTCAGCCATGTTAAATGTGATTCAGTTCAGCTGCCAGAATTGATAACACATGTAGTAAATACATGTATTTTGGAGGCTCAATTCCCCAGGGCAGTAAAGTCACTCGAAAACACAAAAAAGGCAGCCTCCAAAGTTGTGATAATTTTAGGCCTGTTTCAATTGTGCCAGTCTTGTCTAAAGTGATAGAAGCTATATTAAATAGTAAAATACTTTGAAGGAAACTATATCTTCAGTGATAGACAATTTGGCTTCAGATCAGGGTTAGGAACTGTTAAATCTGCCTTATCACTTTTAACACAGTGTGTGAAGCAACTAGAAAGCAAGCTCATGGTTCATAATAAACTCTGTGATTTATGAGAAGCTTTTGACACTGAGTCTCATGAAATCGTATTGAACAAAGTGCAATTCTATGGCTTTACACAAAGTGCTCGGGAATTGATAAAATCCTATCTAAGTAATAGAGTGCAGAAGGTGGTTTTTAATGGTACAGAATCAGATTACTTACTTGTGGGCATGTTCTGTACTTGGCCCAATTCTATTTATTATTTATATAAATGACTTATCATGTAACATAGTTGGGCCATCAGCTAGGAGTTACTTATTTGCAGATGATCTTGCAGTCTGTATAACTGCAGAAACAGCACAGAAGGTCAAATATTAAGCAGACCAGTGCACTGTCAAAGTTGAAAACTGGTGTAAAGCTAATTCCCTTTGTGTCAAAAAAAAATCAAGACCTGTATGTATCGTGGAATAATAACACTGAACTTGAGCAGAGCTCAAATGCTGTTGATTTCCTAGGAATCTCAATTGATTCAAAAAGGTGGGAAGCAGCATTAGCAAAGGAATATTTTCTCCAAGGAAGCTGTGTCTTTGTCTAAATGTGCCAGTACTTAAAGCAAAAGAAACCACAGTCACATTTACTGTGGGGACATCAAAGCAAGGCAGCTAATGTCTTCAAACTACAAAATAAGGCAATAAGACTGATATGTAGCTTGGCACCCAGAGCTCACTGTAGACCAAGCTTTAAAAAATTACAGATTATGACCCTGCTGTCAATATTTATACCATAGTGTGTAATGCATACCAAGGAAATCTATCCGAAGTATCAACAGTATGACATGCGGCATAATTATAACACAAGAAACAAGCAAGACCTAGTTTCTTTCTGATGTAACTATAAAAAAACACAAAAGTGCTCTTTATACAAGCCCATAAAATTTTTTAATGCCATACCCCAACATATCACAGATCTTCCAATAAAAAAAAAGTAAAAGAATTTCTTCTTGAACTCAACATTTATGAAACGGATGAATTTTGAAGGGTGGCAAAGAATATGGTATGACCACACTTTGTGATCAGTTTTTACATGCTTCTATATATGAGTACGTCTGTAATTGGCTAAATTTACTATGCAATATCAATTTGTACCAGAAGTTTCTCTGTTTTGTAATGCCTCTGAGGTCTCTACAACAATAAAAATCAATCAATTGTAGACTTCCTTGAGAGTTTCATTTGCTTTCTCTTAGAGGAGTTCTCTTGTTTTCTCACTGACTATAATATTGCTGTCATCAGTGAAAAGAATTTTTTCACCATGAGTAACACTACTGGGAAAGTCATTGATGTACATCAGGAATACTATTGGTCCTCATTTGATACCTTGCGGAAACCCCATATTAATGTATTTTTCGCCGGCCGTGGTGGCCGAGCAGTTCAGTCCAGAACCGCACGACTGCTACGGTCGCAGGTTGAAATCCTGCCTCGGGCATGGATGTGCTTACATTTGTTCGGGTAAGTGTTTTACTAAATGTTAAGCTCTATTTGAAGTATGTGTTATCACTATTCTTAGTACCCTATCTGCTAGGTATGATCAAAACCAGTCCTTAGCTACCACTCTTTCTCCTAATGCTTCTAATTGATTTAATTGAATCTTGTGGTCGACTGCATCAAAGGGCTTAGAAAGATCATAAAGGAACCCTCTGACAGACTCTTCTTTATCAAGAGCATCAAGTACAACTTTTGTGCATTCTACGACAGCTGACTCCGTATTTTTGCCACATCACAAACAAAACTGTGATTCACTTAAAAGATTGTATTTATTCAGGTAATTCATTAATCTGTTTTTCATAATTGCTTCTATTATTTTTGAGAATGGTGACAGCTTGTAATTTTCTGCATTACCTTTCTTAAACAAAGGCACAACTCTTGCCTGTTTTAACTGCTGTGGAAATGTCCCTGGTGTACAGGATTCATTTATTATGTGTGTTAAGGGACCTTGTATAACTTCTATGCATTGTTTTAGTACACACATTGGTACTTCATTTAAGCCTACTGACTTTGTTCGAAAACTAAAGTTTTACTGGCTTCATTATCTGTGATTTGAAGTAACATCATTGTATTTAGTGCAAAATTTTTTACAGGGGTTTTATTTGTTTTGGGGAATTCTTGCCGTAACTTCCCTAAAATACTTGAAAAATGCTCATTTACATACTTTGATAAGTGTTGTGGCTTATTTATTACCTTATCCTCCTCCCTTAGCAATATGTTATTCTGTCTGTCTTTCTTTGCCTCTCCCTGTTCCCGTTCCCGTTTTTATAACATCCCAGACTGCTTTGCTTTTATTCCCTGCATTATATATTACTGTGTCATTAAACGATTTTGTTGCAGCTATCAGCACCTTCCTATGGATCATTGTGACTCTTTTCCATGGAAGTGAGGTATTTAATTGTTTGGGAGGACTTCTTAGTACCTGCTGTTATCCATCTACTTTTGTGTGACGTTGATACAGACATGCATACTTTTGGAAATGCCTTTTCAAAGTTCAATTTAAATAATGTGGATTCTTATTCACATTGGTTTCCCTATACACTTCATCCCAGCGTTTTTTTTTGTTTTTTTTTGCTAGTTCCTTTGAAAAATCTTTTATTTTCATTTCCAATGGATGTCATTTGTAGGCTTGTAGTTTATGGGATGATTTCATGTCTCATATTACTGTTGTTGTTTGACAGAGATGGTCTGATAATCCGAGATCTTTTACAGCTACATCACATTTTTCCCTGCCCATATTTGTGGCAACATGGTCAATTACTGATGAAGTCATTGTAGCAACCCTTGTTGCACTATTGACCAATAGGGAGAGGCCAAAACTTTGAAGTATATTTATGAAGGTGCTGCTGGATTCATTTATGATATTCATGTTGATTTTAATGTCCCCACACAGAATTGTGCTGAGCTTTGTACTTGAGACTTTATATAGAAATTCTGTTAATTTATTGAAAAACAGTGTCCACACTATCTCTGGGAGATCCATACAAACACAAAATTATTAATATCTTGGTGATATCAAGCCCTGTTAATTCAAACTGCTGGAGACACTCTTTAGGCAGGGGAACCTGTTGTCTGGATTTATCCTAAAAAAGACCTACTTCTCATACTGATGACAACAGGTATTTGACCATGTGTGGCCCGAGATCCACCCCCTATACTTTCACGAATCAGCTGTACCAATCTTCCTTTGCCAGTCCTGTTTAGGTATAGGTCACACCCAGTGAAACCCCATCTGTCGATAGTCCCGACGGGCACGTGAGCAAAGTTGGCTTCCCTCAGAGCAATCCCTAACCCCAAATTGATTCGCCTCACATCTCCATCAAGGTGTGGCCAATCGTGACACCGGAACAGCTCAACAAAGTGTACTGCCACAAGTCAGGGAAGCTATCTTGCCCAGGTCACCACCTATGTCATGTGCCCTATCCCTGTGCAAACTGTTTCCTGCCCCACCCACTATCACTACATGGTCTTCTTTTGTAAAGACCTTAAGTCCTCTATCACATGACTTTGCCCTGCATTTGGCTGGAACATACTGGTGGCCTGGTATGTTGCCCCTAAACATTCCTGTAACTCGGGGCCTACAACTCACCCATGCCTAATACCTAGCAGCAGCACTTTCTTCTTCCTAACATTTTGTATATTTCTAAGCTTCTTGGCCTCAGTTGAAGTGTGCTGCACATTTCTTGCTCCATGTTCTACCAGAGGCTCTGGCAGTGGTAGACACACAGTTTTATCATCAACGCCAAAAACATCAGATCATGTTCTCTTTCTTCCTACCCTCCTACAAGCTGCCAGTTCACAACCTCCCTATCTCTCTTGATCCTTATCAGTTCCTTCCTTGCTTCCTTCAACTGTGCCCCAAGGGCACACATTTTCCTTTCCTGTACCCCAACCAAAATGTTCCTACTGCATACTCTGCAGTTCCAGGAGAGAGCCTCTTCTGTTCTCCCAAGATTCTCCCCCCACCTCTCCCTCCCCCAGTGAAAATATTTCCTACAAGGTTAGCAACAAATCCCTCTACTCACAATGCTATAACAGCTTCCACATTTCCCACTCATGATCAGTTTCAAAAGAATAATTAAGTTTTAAATTTGTCCAGGACACGAGATTGGCTATATGTATGCAAAAATGACATGGAGGTCTTACATGCCATTGTTGTTGTTTTTGTACTGATTTAGAGATACAATGACAGCAGAGTGAATTAGTAATTACTTTGCTTTTAGAGAATTTACTTTAGTGTTTGGTCAGGTTTTAAATTTATACCTAGATCACCTCTAACTAGTGAACAATATGAAATGTGTTAGTTAAATACAATTTAAAAAACTTTTAATTATACTTTTATTGTAACAATAGGCACTGATGAAACTAGTAGCTGCCTTTCTTAAAAGAATTTTCCACTATCAAGAAAATTTTAATAGAATTTTTTGTGTTTTGGAATGCAAAATTTCGCATTATGTCACAATTATCGTGACTTCAGATTACACAATTTTTTTTTTTTTTTTTTTTTTTTTTTAAGAATAATCTCTATGGGGACGCAAATATTCAGTTTTGTGACAAGAATGGACACTACAGCAAATATACAAAACAAAGGAAATTTAAATTTGACACTATTTCCTCTCAAATAACTTCTTTTAGTGGACGAAGAAAACACCTGTGATCTCACTCGCTGGACATCTTGTCTTCCTGTCTGTTTTAATGTTTGTTTACTTACAAGGCCTGTCACTGTCTGTGCGGGATAAGCTTTTGGCATACCATGGCAGCAAGAGCATCCAAACAGCACACCAGATATGCAACTGATTGTGTGTAAGCACAATACTGAAATGCCTTGTGAGTCATCCCTATATTCATATGCCCAATGTTGCTTTCCTCTTCCGATACACAATGCCTTACAGGACTGTCAGTAAATGAGTGTGTTGGAGGCCAGCTCTGTCCATCACTGTGGCTGTCGGATAGAGAGACCAACAGCTGTGCAGGGGCTCCAGGTGCAATTCCTGGCCAATTTGAGAATTTATCCTCTCAGAGGTTGGGTGTTGTGTTGTGCTTATCACCATTTTACCATTTCTTTAGATGCAAAAATAAGCAGTATCAACTGATGTAGACTTGCAGTAGGCAGCCGATTTCTCCTGCATACGATCTCCCGGCCAGAAATGCCATACTGTCATTTCATTTCACGCTACGTATGAAACTGATTCTCTGATATGCACATTATTGAATTGTGAGTCATCTCTTAATTTGTATATGCTCAGTCGGTTTAATATTAATTTGCAGGGCTCTAGAGTAAGCAGTGTGTAGTTGTGTGCACTATGGTGAGTTGTCGTGTCACCTAGCATGGCAATACAACATGCGACTGCAACAGTGCCAACAGCACTGGGTAGTGTTGTCTACTTCACTGCATGAGAAATAGAGCTGTCACGATGGCCAGTCTGACCTCAGTACTACATGTTTGCATGTTGGCCAGTGGATACTTGGAGCAAATCCAGTAATACTCACATATGAAGATTCGTTTATCTTTAACATCACAGAATCATGTTTCTATATCTGCTCCATCCCCATTCCCCAGTGGAAGGGGGTCACAATTATTTTGTGCACATGAGGCTGCTAGCAATTGGATCCTTTCTACTTTTCAAAATTGCATTAACTTTCCCGTGCTCATCCATCCCTGTCCTCAATCCTTTCCCTTGCTTACATTGGCCTGGCTATCTTTTTTTTGTTGATATCCCTTACAGTATTATTCCTCTTGCTTTACAATTCCCTTTTTGGAAATTTTGGTCCCTCTTTGGGGATTGAACTACTCTAAATTTTGTCTCCATGGTGTGAGCCAGCTGTGGAACAACACCGTACATGAGGTCTTTGGCATGTGGGCTTACCATCTCTTCCATTTTTTACCGGAAGCCATTGCCCTTTTTGTGCTGTACAGCTAGCACAGTAGTCATTTCGTGTGCTTGGGGTGTTATGTACTCTTTTGATGGAGTCCTCTGAAAACAGGGATGACAGTTCTGATACACGAGCTGCTACCTCCCTGTGTATGCCTAGGAGTAGTGGCTTGTCATTCTGAAGCATTGGAACTCCCAGCAACAGCCCCTATGGCATTGGCCCTTGGTGTGGCTGAGTAGTGCACAAGGGGAGAGCTCCTGATTGGTTTTGGTGCTATTAGGGTCTACACTTTGTATCAAACATATCAGACTTAAAAAACCGGCCGTCTTTGGCTGACCTTTAGTCAGGAACGACTTTTCATGGTACCCCTTTTCAACTTACAACTATCCCCTCATGGGAGGAGGGTCAGACTCGCTTGCTTGGGGTCAAATCTTTTCCCCATTACCTGGTCTGCATCAAGACTGACAAGGACACCTTCCCACCATGAACCCATTATTTTGGTAGAAACTATCAAAGACAAGTTTGGCAAACCATTACTCCTCACTAGCCTTTGAATATGCTTCAGGGTGTCTTTTTCATAGAGACCTCATCTTCCAAAATGGTGAAGCGTGGGCCAGTCTGGAGTGGCAAGGCATTCATTTTGTTCATCATATTCAGAAAGGCACTAAGGACAACCACACTGATAATGACCACTTTATTCTGGTCTTTGAAGGGGATACCCCCAAGACAAGGTCAAGGTTATGGCTTATCACTGTGCACTGTGATGTATGTCCTGCCACTGCTAAAATGTTTTTGGTGTTTATGATTTGTACACATGTATTAATCCTGTATGCAATGAATGAGGATGCCCAGGTGTGCCTTTGTTCTACTGACCACATGTATTCATTGTCACAACTGTCGCTGGATTGTAAGAAGGAAAGAATATGTTGGGGTATACGATCAGCTTTGCCTTGTGTCTACAAAAATCTACTATTGACTCTGTTACATCCTTTCCCCCACCTTATCCCAGTGATGCCTCACTCTTCTCTCCCTCTCCCCTGAACTTACATCTTCCTCCCCTCCAACTGTTGCTCCTTTCATCCACCAGAGAAGTGCCTCTTCTCTGGTGTCTGCTGCCATTAGGGCCTCCTCTCAGTCCAAGAGTCTGCTGGTACACATTGGCCATGGAACCGTCAGCTCTAGCATCCCCAAGGTTGCCTGGTCTCTCTTTATAGAACTAGCAGAAGCCTCTCTCTCCCCCCTTACCTCTCTGGCATCTAGCGTGTGTCCTCCTCTACTTATGAAAGAGAAGAAGGAACATAAGTCCTGGGATAAGGACACTCCATTGCTGAGGAGGATGGCATTCCATAGGGTTCAGTGAAGTATCCTTTTCCTCATCACTATTAAAGGACTTGTGACCTCCGTCAAACTGTTGGTCACCCCTGCTCTGCATGTGGATGACTTCTGTGTTAAATAACTCAAACACTTGGTGGCTTTTGTGAAGTGACAGTTCCAGGGTGCCATGTGGTATGCTTCTGCATGGACCTTCTCACACAGTTTTCAGTTTTCTCCTCTTAAATTGTGGGTGGTGCATTTCTGTCACCATATTGTGTACGATACCTACTGGAGCTCTATCTCGAGACCCAATTTCTGATTGTGGTCCACCACTTCCATTTCTTGGGTCGTCTTATGACATTTACTTGTGTGTGTGTGTGTGGGGAGGGGGAGGGGGGCATGGTAGCCAAATTTAGGGCTCAGTTGCTCCTTCCATACTGATCCTCTTGGAGCAGGTCCACCATTGTGGTATCTGTCTGATCATCAGTACCTTTTGCACTAACCGTATTGTTTCCTGGTTGAAGCTGGGATTGTCCCCCACTCACTGCCCTTCTGGTTCAACAGTCTAAGCTTCTTGTTTCCTATGCCATCACCATCTTCTCTTTCCCCACACATCCCTTATATTTTTATACTTTAGCAGCAGGAAATTGCTCACTCTTCAGGTGAGTTTAACAGTTGGGCTCCAGCTTGCAGTCCTTTGCCATGATTTTTATCTTCCCTCTTTGTCCTGTTCCCCGTTCTCTCCAAAAACCTCCTCCCCCTTGGTTAGTTCCTTGATCCCAGATTCAGAGGGGTCTGTGTTTCATTGTTTGTTCTGCCAGCTTTTATGGGAGTTTCAGGCTGCTGTTGTGTTTTAATGGAATGGCTCTAGGCTCTAAATCTGCTAATTAGAAGGAATGTGCCTTCTGCTGGCAAGTAACACCATCTCTTACCTGCCCCATGTAGCATGTGTACTGCATAGCTAATGGCCATTTACCAGGTTCTTTAGTATGTTTAACAGTCCTCTCCCACCCACGTTATGTGCAGACTCGATAACTGCCCTTGAGGCTATCAGGCAGTGGTTTTCCCTCCCTCTTCTTGGTCTATGACATCTAAGACCACCTTACCAATCTTGACCATGCTGGTTGTTCAGTTGACTTTCTTTGGGTTCCCACTCATGTGGGTATCCCAGGTAATGAAATGCTGATCCTGTGGCTGGAGGGTGTGCCCCTTTTGTGTGACCTCTCTGGTGCTGGGTTTGCAGCCTCATGTCCAATTCCTTTTTGCTCAGCCTTGAGCTGACTCGGAGGCCAACCCCCTGCCTAATAAACTTATTGCGATAAGGGGACTCTTGCCACATGGCCCACTGGGGATCTACCATCCTCTGCGAAGTTCGTATTGGTCATACAAGGTTGAATCTAAGCCTCTTACTCCATAATGATCTGTAACCCCCACATTTTATTAGACTCCCCTACCATTTGGCCTTTTGCACTAAACACACTCTTCCATTCTCCATTATCACAGATGGTAGCATACAACCTTACATAGTTACATCTGTCTTTGGTTTTCATCATAAAAGTGGTTTGTTCCCTAGATTTAAGTACCTGAATTCTCTTCCACAATTGAAGGCTTTCATCATTGCTTTCATGCTGGTCAGGTTTTCCTCTCCATTTTGTGCTGTTTCATCACCACCCCCTCTTCTTGTGTCATCCCCCATTGTGTCGCAATCATGGTATGAAGTGGGAACTGGGGTGGGTTAGCTGTGATTCCAGCACCATGTCACACATAGCCCCATTGGGATGTCTTATGATCTCCCCCTTCCTCCCTCCAGTTCTTTAATCTTCCTGCCACCCCAGTGTTCCATCTTCATTTGCCTGTTTTGCTTCGCCATCAAATAGATTGTGCTGTTGGTTTGCTGCTCCCACAGTCTCTGCCACTTTGGATCTTGGGACAAATGATGTCACTGTTTCGTTCCTCTCCTCATTCAGACAATCAATCAACATCTGCAGCCAGCAGGCAAGCAGTGAGACTTGGTATCTGCTCTCTTAGCATCTGTGTCAGGGTGTTACTAGCATTAATGACAAGTTTGAAATTATTACTTGTTTCCAAATAAAAACAGCCACTTTTGTGCCCTGGTAAATTAGAACTACAAAATTATATGCTTAAATTTAGGAAATAATGGCCCGCTAAAAACAGAAAATTCTGGAATATGAGTTATTTGGTTACAGATAACTTTTCAAAAAGGGGATTTTTTTTTAAAAAAGTAAAATTATACTGCAAATTGGAACCTGAAAGGCTTTCAGTTGGGTTATATTGCTAATTCATAATTACTCATTCCTAATTCCAACTGCATGTGTTTGTACTGATACTGAAATTATTATTTATTCACCAAATTTTTTTTTTGGTAAATGAGTTACATTATCAGGAAAATTGATTGTGAACAATCAGATGTTAGTGTATTCTTTGCTAGAATATGAAAATATTTAATCTGTTTAACAGTTGCACTAGTGTTACCCATCTAGCTAGATCAAAAATAAATATATATTACAAGTTGACGATTGCAACTCACTCTGTTGTCACGTTGGGACAGTTGTCAAATGTGTGGCCATCACCAGCAGTGCGCTGAGCCTCAGTCACAGTCATCACTGCCCAGCACGGCTTGGGAGGGGGCTGACCCAGTGATGCCAGCATTCTAGGCTGCTGGCACAAGCCGCAGCAGTTTCTGGTGGTCCCATGTGTCAGCAGAACTGCCGCACCAGAGGCCAGTGAAGAAGGAAGGAATATCGACATCTGACATTCTGTCAACAGTGAGGCCGTCAGAGACAGAGCATAAGCTCTGACTGTTTCAAGGATGGGGGAGAAAATTGGCCTTGGCCTTTCAAAGGAACCATCCCAGAATTTGCCTTGATTGATCTAGGAAAATAATGGAAAACCTAAAACTGGATGGCAGGACACGGAATAAAGCCATCATGTTCCTGAATGTGAGATCAACACACTAGCTAATGTGGTGTAAACCTTCATCCAGAAGTGTTCACAGTTTCTTCTCTATCAGGAACTTCCATGAGTATGCAGCTTGAGGAATTTGTTTTCTTTGCTCAAAACAGTCTCCTCTGTACTGCAAGTTTTCTCTTGTGACTCCTTTGTGGGCTATTGAAAGAGACGCCACTACTGGCATGAACAGCACCTACACTAGCCTTCAGTGAAATTACCATTTTGTTGGCCAGCTAAACTTCAGTAACTGAAATACCAGAAACAATTTCTGCCAGTACCTCTGTGTCACAGGAACAAACTGGCTTCAGAATTTTCCTCTCCAACATTCATAAGTAGTACATCTGGTAATTCAGAAATTTCAAACGGTTTTTCTTCTATACTCTCTACTTCATAAACATTATGTATATGCTTGCACGTATTTAACCTAATGCTATAACCAATACATGCATAGTAATATCTATTAATTCTTACTTTACAGTCAGTGCACACTAATTTGGAGTTACAGTGGATAATATTTTCTTCCACAAGGTAAACTTCAAGTGATTTTGTGGCTGGTACTTTCCAACCTCAGCCTACCTTTCTAGTTGAGTCCTTATTCATCAAAATACTGGATTCGTGCTTATGGTGGATGTTTTCATTTTACTTGTTAGTTTTGCTTTCACAATGACAATGAGCCTGTCAAACAGATTTGCTGTTACAAGCAACGTGAAAGCAAGTACATCTTTATCCAAATGTTTCACCTGCTTTGCATTACCATGTAGAGTAAGTGGTGGTAATATGCACCCCCCCCCCCCCCCCCATAATATCTTAATAACATTTAGCTGAACTCTAGTGGTGTATTAACATACCATTATTGGTTAATACTTAGATGCAACCTACTAAGTATTGGCAACAGTTTCAAATAGATTAAAAGTATGGTATTATTGCATTTTTAAGCTGTCTACACTAGTTTACAAGGTGTATGTGACTGTAATGTGGACCCCAGGGTCCATATTATAAGCAGACCGTAAAATGTTTTTATTTCTGTTTTCAGATGCCTAGGACTAATCTGGCACCTAAATGAACCTGTAAAAGGCAGGTGTGGGATAAAAACAAAATGCGAGAGGCAGTGTCTGCTGTTGTAGTAAAAATCATGGGAGTTAAAAAAGCAAACATTGCGCTGTCCCAAAAACAACTCTGTGCCAGTATGTGTATGAGGCTAATACCTGACAGATGTTGAAACTAAAAAGTTTGGAAGAAAACCAGCTGCCCTAGAAAGAGAACTAGTGGTTTACATACACTATATGGAGGCCAAATTCTATGCTTTTACTAGTATGGATGTTAGAAAAATGGCCTACCAACTTGCAGCTGTGAATGGAAGGGCTTGTCTTGGCCATTTTCTTCGACGTCATCAAGATAAGCTTTCGATTAGAAAGCCAACTGGAACATCATATGCTCGAGCAAAACGCTTTTCGCATGAGAGAGTTAACTCATTCTACGACTTGCTATAAGCTGAATTCTGGAAACATAAATATCCAGAAGATCGTGTATGGAACGTTGAGGAAACAGGCCTTAGTGTAGTTCAGACTGATACTGCAAGCAGAGGTAAACGCCAAATTTGTTCTCTGACTGCTGCTGAGTGTGGGTCTCTAGTAATGGTCATCTGTTTGCTGAGTGCAGGAGGTTCTTATGTTGCCCTGATGTTCGTATTCCCGAGAATGGATGAGGGGAAAGACCATTGTTTCAACTGATTTGCTGTACAAAAAAGAGTTAGAAGTCATTATTAAAGAAAAAAGAGGAAAAGAACTTTGCCAAAGACCCCCTAGTGAGATAAGCTTCTACATCCTTACATTTGTCCTCTAGCCATCCATGTCTGCTTAGCCATTTTGCGCTTCCTGTCGATCTCATTTTTGAGACGTCTGTGTACCTTGTTGGCTGCTTCATTTATTGCATTTTTATATTTTCTCCTTTCATCAATTAAATTCAATATCTCTTCTGTTATCCAAGGATTTCTAATAGCCCTCGTCTTTTTACCTATTTGATCCTCTGCTGCCTTCACTACTTCATCCTTCTACTGTATTTCCTTCCCTTGCCAAAGAAACACACTATATCATAGGATCCAACAAGTTTGCTTTCATGGAGCATCCACTGCCAAATATTCTCGCTGTAGTGAGTCTTAAGTGCACCCATAAATGTACGATCTAGCAGTTGCAGGACTAGAACAATTAGCCTCAATAACTTCGTCATTCTTGGGCGGCAGTTCATAGTTACAATTCGCTGAAACCTGCCAGCTTGATCACCCAACCTGTTGGCGTCGTCTTTTTTACCTGGTGTGCTAGGTGAAGGCAACTCCAATCGTTCACCTCCAGATACAATAACCTCTTTATCTGACGGCCTCTCAATTCCGATGTCAGTTTTGTCTTCCGGGAGGAAATCTGTATCGGTGAATACGGACTGGTCCGTGGGCCATACTCCAGTAGCTTTCAAACCTTTAATAGCAAATAGCATTGTTGCACTTTTGATGAAAAAAACGTTGAAATTTGAAAGACCACCGCGGCCTGCACATCCCTCGGTCCATACGCCGAGTCCATACGGAGGGGAGAGGCGACAGGTATATATACCACACCGCCCGCCGGCATTGGACGTCAGTCAACAGGAGTAATCTGATGATGATGGCACGCTACGTCGTGACTGGAACACGATAGTGGGAAAAGGAAGAGAAGGAAACGTAGTAGGTGAATATGGATTGGGGTTAAGAAATGAAAGAGGAAGCTGCCTGGTAGAATTTTGCACACAGCACAACTTAATCGTAGCTAACACTTGGTTTCAGAATCATGAAAGGAGGTTGTATACATGGAAGAACCCTGGAGATACTAAAAGGTATCAGATAGATTATATAATGGTAAGGCAGAGATTAAGGAACCAGGTTTTAAATTGTAAGACATTTCCAGGGGCAAATGTGGACTCTGACCACAATCTATTGGTTATGTCCTGTAGATTAAAACTGCAAACAGGTGGGAATTTAAGGAGATGGGACCTGGATAAAGAGAAAGAACAAGAGGTTGTACAGAGTTTCAGTGAGAGCATAAAGGAACAATTGACAGTAATGGGGGAAAGAAATACAGTAGAAGAAGAATGGGTAGCTTTCAGAGATGAAATAGTGAAGGCAGCAGAGGATCAAGTAGGTAAAAAGACGAGGGCCAGTAGAAATCCTTGGGTAACAGAAGAGATATTGAATCTAACTGATGAAAGGAGAAAATATGAAAATACAGTAAGTGAAGCAGGCAAAAAGGAATACAAACGTCTCAAAAATGAAATCGACAGGAAGTGCAAAATGGCTAAGAAGGGATGGATAGAGGACAAATGTAAGGATGTAGAGGCTTGTCTCACCAGGGGCACCCAAAATCAGTTGCCTGTTACCTGTCTAGCGGCGTAGATCGGCGTGCAGTGGTGTACAATACGTCGTTTCTGTTCGTGAGATCCTTGTTGCCAGCATCAGTCACTGACATACTTCGGTATCTGGAAGTGCTGGATAACAGCGTTGCATTGCAAGAAAATTGCAGAAGACGAAGAGGAGCTATTTGCGGAGTACATTTCCCCATCATGTTCTAGTTCTGGGTGGAGATTTTAATTTGCCAGATACACCAGGTGACCAAGAAATCAGTATAAATTTGAAAACTGAATAAATCACGGAATAATGTAGATAGGGAGGTACAAATTGACACACACGCTTGGAATGACATGGGATTTGATTAGAACAAAAAAAAAAAAAAAAAATACAAAAGCTCAAAAAATGTCCGACAGGTGGCGCTTCATCAGATCAGAATAGCATGACAAAGCAAAAATGATGTTCTTTACAGGAAATGCTCAATATGTCCACCATCATTCCTCAACAGTAATTGTAATCGAGGAATAATGTTGTGAAAAGCACTGTAAAGCATGTCCGGAGTATGTGGTGAGGCATTGGCGTTGGATGTTGTCTTTCAGCATCCCTAGAGATGTCGCTCGATCACAATACACTTGCGACTTCAGGTAACCCCAAAGCCAACAATAGCACGGACTGAGGTCTGGGGACCTAGGAGGCCAAGTGTGACGAAAGTGGCGGCTCAGCACACGATCATCACCAAACGACGCGCATAAGAGATCTGTCAGACATTTTGTGAATTTGTTTTTTCTAATAAATCCCCATGTCATTCCAAGCATGTGTCTCAATTTTTAACTCTCTATCTACATTATTCCATGGTTTATCACTTTTTCCAATTTATACTGACTTTTTGATCACCCGTTAGACTGGGAGACTCAAACGTTTATAACGGGTGGCAGGGACAAAGAATCCAGTGAAATTTTTTTAAAGTGCTTTATCTGAAAAACTACCTTGAGCAGTTAAACAGAGAACCGACTCGTGGCGATAACATATTGGACATTCTGGCGAAAAAAAGACCCGAAACAGTTAACGCAGAACACGGAATCAGCGATCATAAAGCGGTTACTGCATCACTGATTTCAGCCATAAGTAGAAATATTAAAGAAGGTAGGAAGATTTTTCTGTTTAGCAAAAGTGACAAAAAGCAGATTACAGAGTACCTGACGGCTCAACACAAAAGTTTTGTCTCAAGTACAGATAGTGTTGAGGATCAGTGGACAAAGTTCAAAACCATCGTACAATATGCGTTAGATGAGTACGTGCCAAGCAAGATCGTAAGAAATGGAAAAGAGCCACCGTGGTACAACAACCGAGTTTGAAAACTGCTGCGGAAGCAAAGGGAACTTCACAGCAAACATGAACATAGCCAAAGCCTTGCAGACAAACAAAAATTACGCGAAGCGAAATGTAATGTGAGGAGGGCTATGCGAGAGGCATTCAATGAATTCGAAAGTAAAGCTCTATGTACTGATTGGCAGAAAACCCTAAGAAATTTTGGTCTTATGTCAAAGCAGTAGGTGGAGCAAAACGAAATGTTCAGACACTCTGTGACCAAAATGGTACTGAAACAGACTGAAGGCCGAACTACTAAATGGCTAATTCACAGAGGAAGACTGCACTGTAGTTCCTTCTCTACACTGTCGCACATATGACAAAATAGTAGATGTCGCAAGAGACGGCAGAGGGATAGAGAAACAATTAAAATCGCTCAAAAGAGGAAAGGCCGCTGGACCTTATGGGATACCAGTTCGATTTTACACAGAGTACGCGAAGGAACTTGCCCCCCTTCTTGCAGCGGTGTAGCGTTCCGAAAGATTGGAAAAGGGCACAGGTCATCCACGTTTTCAAGAAGGGACTTCAAACAAATGTGCAGAACTATAGACCTATATCTCTAACGTCAATCAGTTGTAGAATTTTGGAACACGTATTATGTTCGAGTATAATGACTTTTCTGGAGACTAGAAATCTACTCTGTAGGAATCAGCACGGGTTTCGGAAAAGACGGTCGTGTGATACCCAGCTCTCGCTATTCGTCCATGAGACTCAGAAGGGCATAGACACGGGTTCACAGGTAGATGCCGTGTTTCTTGACTTCCGCAAGGCTTTCGATACAGTTCCCCACAATCGTTTAATGAACAAAGTAAGAGCATACGGACTATCAGACCAATTGTGTATTGGATTGAAGAGTTCCTACATGACAGAACGCAGCATGTCATTCTCAATGGAGAGAAGTCTTCCGAAGTAAGAGTGATTTCAGGTGTGCCGCAGGGGAGTGTCATAGGACCGTTGCTATTCACAATATACATAAATGACCTTGAGGATATCATCGGAAGATCACTGAGGCTTTTTGCGGATGACGCTGTAGTATATCCAGAGGTTGTAACAATGGAAAATTGTACCGAAATGAAGAAGGATCTGCAACGAATTGACGCATGTTGCAGGGAATGGCAATTGAATCTCAATGTGGACAAGTGTAATGTGCTGCGAATACATAGAAAGATAAATCCCTTATCATTTAGCTACAATATAGCAGGTCAGCAACTGGGAGAACGCATTAGGAGTGATTTAAAATGGAATAATCATATGAAGTTGATCGTCGGTAAAGCAGATGCCAGACTGAAATTCATTGGAAGAATCCTAAGGAAATGCAATCCGACAACAAAGGAAGTAGGTTACAGTACCCTTGTTCGCCCACTGCTTCAATACTGCTCAGCAGTGTGGGATCCGCACCAGATAGGGTTGATAGAAGAGATAGAGATGATCCAACGGAGAGCCGCGCGCTTCGTTACAGGACGATTTAGTAATCGCGAAAGCGTTACAGAGATGACAGATAAACTCGAAGACTCTGCACGGAGACGCTCAGTAGCTCTGTATGGGCTTCTGTTGAAGTTTCTAGAACATACCTTCACCGAGGAGTCAAGCAGTATATTGCTCCCTCCTACGTATGTCTCGCGAAGAGACATGAGGATAAAATCAGAGAGATTAGAGGTCACACAGAGGCATACCGACAATCCTTCTTTCCACGAACAATACGAGACTGGAAGAGAAGGGACAACTGATAGAGATTCTCAAGGTACCCTCCGCCACACACCGTCAGGTAGCTTGCAGATAATGGATGTAGATGTAGATGTAACGAGCGTTCGATCGTCTGTTACGTTACAGCGTGTGTTAAGGAGGTGACACGAAAAGAACTGTTACCCGTTCCAAGCAAAGAGCTCCAATTTATGCAAACGTCTGTCACGCCTAAGGAAGGAACGCGTGGTTTACAGGGATCGCCACGAAGGAAAACTAGTAATTTTGGGAGGAAACCCGTCGTCGTAGACAATTTCATAAAATCGATCCTTCCACAAACGATGGACGACTTTTACTTAAACCAAAAAATAGTGCCGACATTACGGAAACTACAAATTGTCGTGAAACAAAAAACTCCAGTTTTACTCGTAACAGGCTCGCCAAAAGGAATATTTAACTTTTCTAAAATTCCATACTCTTTATGTAAGAAAGATTCTCTAATCTGTTTTTACACAAAACAAATAATCGTTGATGCTACCAAAACACATGTATCCTTTTTGACAGCTGACAATAGAGCAAATAGCCAATGGATATAACATTGTCCACATACTTTTCACGTACGTTTACGAAGGCAGTGACAAAAAATGTAGTGCAAATCGGACTAGTACAACACAAGAAATTGTAAATTTCTTGTTACTTTTTAAACATTCATCGTGTTGCAAGACCTGTTAAGTTTCAACGCAATCCTTCAAAGAAAACTTCTATCCTTTAGTAGAAACACAAAGTGAGAATAATTCTTAAATTCTACAGTTTCATTGCGCTTTATGGGGTAGAAGTAGAGGAACGTACATTCACATGAACAGGCATTCGGTTCCATGTTTGTAGTAAAATCCCGACTTACGTTCATATGTTAATATTATTTACTCTATAGCGTTATGTTTCGGAAGAAGCTATCGTCTTTTGTATTCTTTACGGTACTAAAACACTCGTCTAAAAATTAACGCTGCCGGGCCGTGTATGCAGACGGCGTCGCCGCCGACTTAAAGCGCGCGCCGCGGCAGGGCGGTACTGCGTCGTGAGACAGCCTGTGGAGGCGTGGCTGGGTAGCCAGAGTGGGGACAGACTGTAAACGGGCACAGTGAGGATCCATAAGAAACGCATTGTCGTTGATACAATCTGTCGTATTTCAGTGTCAGTTAATAACGTATCTACCATTAAAACTTTCAGTAGGTCAGATTCAATGTATGGCCATTCGAAAGTCACAGTCGGTAGAGCGAAATGATGAGGTAGCTGGTAATGTGATTCTTGTTTGCGCCTCAGTGGATCCGAATATTTTTATTACTAGTCTTCGCTTTTTCTGTTAGGTTCTGATACTTTCTTTTCAGTGCAATAAAAGTATATTCTCTAATATTCGATGTTACATATGTACGTTCCATCTGAGGATGGAGTTTGTTCGAATGGTTTAATTTACAAGACAGATTGCACTACATGCAGTAAGATATAACAAGAAAGTGTAAAACAATTCTTTTTTATTTCACATGTTGTGAAGATTCTGCTGCTGAATAGGAACAAATATAAAGTAAGACTTTGAATCGCGCTATTTGTTACGGAGCTTCTCTTTCTGCCTTATAACATGTCCGTGGACACTACACGCAGAACAACGTGACTCTCACGTGGACAAGAGAGGAAAGGCGCGTTTTAATAGCGCTAGCTTAAGAATTTTACGCCCATGCATTTTGTAAAGTGGGTGATAGAGAGAAACGTGTGACGAGGGCCTCCCGACCGCTCGCCTGGTGCAGGTCTTTCGACTTGACGCCACTTCGGTGACATGCGCGTAGTTGGAGATGAAATGATGACGATTAGGACAACACGACACCCAGTCCCTGAGCAGAGAAAATCTCCAACCCAGCCAGGAATCGAACCCGTCTGTCACGCTGACCACTCAGCTACCGGGGCGGACAACCGGGTGATGTGTGACCCAGATGCTGCCGCTGCGGTCGCGTGTACCACGTTGACACGCACAAGTCAGAGCGTTCGGCAGCACTTTCAACTTGGCACGCTCAAGACTGATGTTCACAACACCGTCCGTGTAGTGACGGCATTACACTTTCCTAAAACAGTGCACGGAGATCGGCGTAAATACTGTTGAGTGGTACTTAAGATAGGGAAATAAATTAGTGAAATCAAGGTGAAGTTGAAATTTAAAATTAATGAGAAACTTCGTTTAGCTTAGAAGAGTTACACTCTGGCAAACAACGGGCAGAGCAGAAGAGGCAATGACCGCGAAGTCAGCACATTCAGGAGAAGCTATCGTCCTCCCCCACGTAAGCAGAAGCTGTCGATTCAGCCGTCAGGGCATCGCCCGTCCGGCTCACGTGTTTCTCAATTGTCACACGTGATCAAAGGCTCTCGCCTACATTCCGAGAGCCAATGACCGACGTTAAGAAGATTCTTCGCGAAGCTTTTCGACGTGACAAAAGAGGCAACGACAGCGATGTTGTTCACCTCCAGTGAAGTGAAGTGAATAAGTACGCGAGACGCAGTGGGCCCGACAGGAGTAGCTTTCAGTTCAGTTCCGGTACAGTCGGTGCTCAAGACCGTCATGCAGGAAGATACTACATCGTACACAGAAGCACCGAGTCCGCCGCTGTAATGGAATAGCAAGCAGCAGCCTCGGCGCCAGAAGACAGAAGGTATTTGAGGCCAGATTTTTATGTACCCGAGTGACTCGTGAGGACGGGAAGGAGACAGCGCACATCCGAGTCGTCACCGTCCGATTCACGACTTCTTCCTCAATAATTAAACGGACCACCTCGCGATGCGCGTCTCCAGTCAACTGGGCGAAACGGCGACACGAGATACACACCGCCGTGCGTAATCAGACGCCGCCGCTCACGCAAGCAGAAGGCTTCGCAAACGACACAGCTGCCAGTATCCCAGCCAGAAACCCTTGTACAAAACTTTTATTGAAAGTTATCTTATGTAAAACTGCTGTTTCATTCTACCTCATACCTGAGGCAAGGATGAACCCACCCTGCAAAAATGTTGTTAAGAGAGAAAAAGTAATTTATTTAGTGTTTTTCACCCTGACATAATGCTTTAGAATCAAATGCCCTTTGCAGTAGTGCTCATCCTGACAGATGACCATCACAAACAGAGAAAACCCAGTTACAGTACGGAGTAGAGAGGAGCGGAGAGTATTCGTTGTGAAGGGGTGCCATCGAGAATAGATACGATGTGTCAGGGGACGAAAAGCAGTTCGCTATAAAATTAACGAAGAATGCCAACAAGTTAGGAATTACTACAATAATAGTGATTGCGATATTTCTCTCGGCAGTTTAAACCGAGTAGGTGAGCGAGTAAGGTAACCAGGAAAATAACAATAGCTACAGTTGTATGCTATAGCATACAATGTAAAGAATTTCAGGCAAATAGTTTCAGATCAAGTAATACTACAGTTAACGGTAACAGTCGAAGACACTAGCAGGAAGATAATTACGGAGTTACAGTTACAAGAACAATAGGTAAAGGCACAGAAACACAGATAGTTGGAGAGTAGATGCAATTTCAAGATAGCATTCAGAGAAGGAGAGATGTTGCAAAAGATTAGTATTAAATTAAGGTGAGAGGTGCTAGGTTTTCGCTTTGGCTCGCATAGTTTCTCTTGATGCTGTTCAGTTCTGACACGTTTCTAAACGCATTCTTTTCAGGGGGGGGGGGGCGGTCTTAATTATGCTGCCGCCCAGAGTACATACATTCTGAAGGCCGAAATGGGGTGTGGCGTTGTTTTAAATCCTTAGATGGTCCTTTGTACACTCCTGGAAATGGAAAAAAAACACATTGACACCGGTGTGTCAGACCCACCATACTTGCTCCGGACACAGCGAGAGGGTTGTACAAGCAATGATGACACGCACGGCACAGTGGACACACCAGCAACCGCGGTGTTGGCCATCGAATGGCGCTAGCTGCGCAGCATTTGTGCACCGCCGCCTTCAGTGTCAGTCAGTTTGCCGTGGCATACGGAGCTCCATCGCAGTCTTTAACACTGGTAGCATGCCGCGACAGCGTGGACGTGAACCGTATGTGCAGTTGACGGACTTTGAGCGAGGGCGTATAGTGGGCATGCGGGAGGCCGGGTGGACGTACCGCCGAATTGCTCAACACGTGGGGCGTGAGGTCTCCACAGTACATCGATGTTGTCGCCAGTGGTCGGCGGAAGGTGCACGTGCCCGTCGACCTGGGACCGGACCGCAGCGACGCACAGATGCACGCCAAGACCGTAGGATCCTACGCAGTGCCGTAGGGGACCGCACCGCCACTTCGGGACACTGTTGCTCCTGGGGTATCGGCGAGGACCATTCGCAACCGTCTCCATGAAGCTGGGCTACGGTCCCGCACACCGTTAGGCCGTCTTCCGCTCACGCCCCAACATCGTGCAGCCCGCCTCCAGTGGTGTCGCGACAGGCGTGAATGGAGGGACGAATGGAGACGTGTCGTCTTCAGCGATGAGAGTCGCTTCTGCCTTGGTGCCAATGATGGTCGTATGCGTGTTTGGCGCCGTGCAGGTGAGCGCCACAATCAGGTCTGCATACGACCGAGGTACACAGGGCCAACACCCAGCATCATGGTGTGGGGAGCGATCTCCTACACTCGTCGTACACCTCTGGTGATCGTCGAGGGGACACTGAATAGTGCATGGTACATCCAAACCGTCATCGAACTCATCGTTCTACCATTCCTAGACCGGCAAGGGAACTTGCTGTTCCAACAGAACAATGCACGTCCGCATGTATCACGTGCTCTAGAAGGTGTAAATCAACTACCCTGGCCAGCAAGATCTCTGGATCTGTCCCCCATTGAGCATGTTTGGGACTGGATGAAGCGTCGTCTCACGCAGTCTGCACGTCCAGCACGAACGCTGGTCCAACTGAGGCGCCAGGTGGAAATGGCATGGCAAGCCGTTCCACAGGACTACATCCAGCATCTCTACGATCGTCTCCATGGGAGAATAGCAGCCTGCATTGCTGCGAAAGGTGGATATACACTGTACTAGTGCCGACATTGTGCATGCTCTGTTGCCTGTGGTTCTGTCAGTGTGATCATGTGATGTATCTGACCCCAGGAATGTGTCAATAAAGTTTCCCCTTCCTGGGACAATGAATTCACGGTGTTCTTATTTCAATTTCCAGGAGTGTAAGATCTTGTCTTATTGTAAGCCCTGCCCTTGCTAACTATTTTTTCTCGTGGCTGAAGATCTGCGTCTTTTTTCGGTGTGAGACAAATTTGACAATTATTGGATGAGATTTCGAAGCACCTTATAATCCACGTACCATCCAGTGTCTACCTTACCTATGTCAATGCCTAATATTTCTCGTGCAACCTGTATAATGAGGTCTTCCGGCTCATCTTCGCCGCCGGCTATTTTTCCTTTTTATGTAGACTGTAGCGAGGAGAAAGGAAACGGAAGGAACTATTAAGGTAAGCTGCACTGAGACCTTGCGCGGAATCAGCGGCAATGAGAAAAAATGTATGCAACCCTGGAACTCGAACCCGGGGTCCGCTGCTATATGATTCATTGCTCGTAGAGGCGAATCAGTTATATGAAAGCGTGCTGTCCGTTTATTCAAACATGTCACAAAGAACAGACATCGCGTATCCCTAATATTTCGCCTTTACTGCCCTCTCTGAAATTCGTCACACACAAATTATTCTCGGGACCGAGAGCTGTATAAAGCTCTGAAATGTTTAGCGATTCGTGAAACGTGTAACGAAAAGACATGTTAAACGCCACTGATGGGGAAGCGTTTACCGAGGGCGACAAAAATATTGTTTCTACTCAAGTCGGATTTCAGTGTGGCTGTGAAGTTATCTGGTAACGCACAACAGGTCTAGGTGAAAGGAAGGTAATTGTTGGATGTTATTAACGGCCTCCAGATTCCGTCGAGACAGAGTTATTCAAAGAAAGTCTACGCTCAGTAGTGCGGAAGTACCCAAATCGTGCAGTATTAGTTCCGAGCATAGACAAGGACACCGATGGATTCATTACAAGGTTTCCACATAAGTAGCCTTGCAGAGTACTGTTGAACATAGTTTTCGAAGAAACGTCTTGAGCACCTAGTTCGAGAGAGCACATACAATGGAAATACACACATAAAAAAAAATTGCGTGACCCCGGTTACCAGAACTCGGGAAGATAAACGTTGGCTGTGGATATCGTATCAGATACACAGTCCCTTTGACTTTTTAAAGATGTCACTAAGCCCGACCACAGATGTGAGCAACCGTGTATGAGCAGCGCCTATTAGACAGACGGGGTCCGACAGCCGATCCGTTCCAGTCATTCCACCACGAAGGAGGTACACGGCTCGTGTTGTCTGTAGTTCAACCGTGCCTACACCGTCAATACAGCGGTCCGCATTGTTCGTTTGTGCCAGGAAGGGCTCTCAACAAGTGAATTGTCAAGGCGAGTCGGAGTAAACGAAAGCGATGTCGATGACATGTCTCGCTCAGGATGCCCGGGGGCGACTACGGCAATCGATGACCGCTGCTTGCGGATTATGGCTCGGAGGTACCCCGACAGCAAAGCCAACATGTTGAATAATGCCTTTCGTGCAGCCACAGGACGTCCTGTTAAGACTCAAACAGTGCACAGTAACCTGCACGATGCACGTCCTCACTCCCGACGTCCGTGGCGAGGTCCATCTTCGCAACTACGACACAGTGCAGCGCGGTACCGATGGGCCCAACAACATGCCGGATGGACCTCTCAGCATTGGCATCACGTTCTCTGCACCGATGAGTCTCATATATACCTTCAACCAGACAATCGTCGGAGACGTGCTTGGAGGCAACCCGGTCAGGCTGAAAGCTTTAAATACACTGTGCAGCAACATAGAGGTTCCCTGCTGTTTTGGGGTGGCATTATGTGGGGCCAATGTACTCTCTCGTGGTCATGGAAGGAGCCGCAACGGCTGTACAATACGTGAATGCCATCCTCCGACCGATTTTTTAATTTCGTTTTTAGTGCAACGATATCGGCAGTATACAGTATATGGCCGAGGCATTCGTCTTCATGGACGACAATTCGCGGCCCCATCGTGCACATCTTGTGGCTGACTTCCTTCAGGATAACGACATCGCCCGACTAGTGTGGCCAGCATATTCTCCAGACATGTGCCGGCCGGAGTGGCAGAGCGGTTCTAGGCGCTACAGTCTGGAGCCGGGCGACAGCTACGGTCTCAGGTTCGAATGCTGCCATGGGCATGGATGTATGTGATGTCCTTAGGCTAGTTAGGTTTAATTAGTTCTAAGTTCTAGGCGACTCATGACCTCGTAAGTCAATTTGCATAGTGCTCAGAGCCATTTGAACCATTTTTCTCCAGACATGTACCCTATCGAACATACCTGGGACAGACTGAAGAGGGCTGTTTATGGCCGACGTGACCCTCCAACCACACTGAGTGATCTACGCCGAATCACCGTTAGGAATGGGACAATCTGCCTTGATGAACTTGTGGATAGTATTCCACGACGAATACAGGTGTGCATTAATTCAAGAGGACGTGGTAGTGGGTATTACAGGTTCCGGTGTGTACACCAATCTGGGCAACCGACTCTGAAGGTCTCGCTATACGGTGGTACAACATGCCATGTGCTATTTTTATGAGCAATAATAAGGGCGGAAACGATGTTTATATCGATCTCTGTACAAAAAATTGGAATAGTTTCCGGAACCAACCGAAGTGATGCTAAACTTTTTTTGATGTAAGTATTTTAGAGCATGTAGCTACAAAGATGCCTGGACTCACCGAGGGTGTCGCTACAGAGACAGGCGTTAGTGATAATGACGTCGCCGTAGCGACGATGGTTACTTAAGTTATTAAATCAATCAAGAAAGCTAGGAGAGTAGTTGAGCAGAAAAGCGGTTGTTAGAATTTCAAACAGTGAATGGACATTATTTAGTTCCAGTATGATGGGTGTAGAGTAATTATAAGCCAAGTTTGAACAGATTCTAAATCGTGCTGTGGAAAAGTATGTGCCTAGTAAGCGAATGAAGGATGGAGAAGATACATTGCGGAAAATGATGATGAAGCAGAGACTGTTGCACACTCAGTTCAACACAGAGCACGCTAACAACAATTCAAGGTTAGTAGAGATTCGTGATTCTGTGGAAAGATCGATGCTCGAGCATAAAGCTGCCGCCGTCATACCTCAACAAATTATCTTGAAGAGATCGCGAGACTATTCTGGTCCTGCGTAAAACCGCTGAGTGGGGGGCGAAGCTTCAATTTGGTGTGCTAGTAGAAAACAACAAAAGGAATGCTCAAGTTTTAAATTTCATGTTTAAGGAATATTTCACGCAGCAGAATCGTAGAAACATGCAGTCGTTACACTCTCGTGTCAACACCACGGTAATGGACATTCCTAGCCTAGAGAAGCAGCTGGAACATTTGGTAGCAAATAAGTCGCCAGGTCCTGACCGAATACCGATTCGGTTTCACAAACAGTACTCTACGGCATTGGCCCCTTACTTAGATTGCATTTATCGTGAATCTCTCGCATAACGCAAAGTCCCAAGTGACTGGAAAAAAGTGACTCCTATGTACACTAATGGCCATTAAGATTGCTATACTACGAAGATGACCTGCTACACGCGCGAAATATAACCGACAGGAAGAAGATGCTGTGATATGCAAATAATTAGCTTTCCAGAGCATTCACACAACATTGGCGACACCTACAACGTGCTGGCATGAGGAAAGTTTTCAACCGATTTCTCATACACAAACAGCAGTTGACCGGCGTTGTCTGGTGAAACGTTGTTGTCATGCCTCGTGTAAGGAGGAGAAATGCGTGCCATCACGTTTCCGACTTTGATAAATGTCGGATTCTAGCCTATCGCGATTGCGGTTTATCGGAGCGCGACACTGCTGCTTGGTCGAGATCCAATGACTGTTAGCAGAATATGGAATCGGTGGGTTCAGGAGCGTAATACGGAATGCCGTGCAGGATCCCAGCGACCTCGTATCACTAGCAGTCTAGGTGACAGACATCTTATCCGCATGGCTGTAACGGACCGTGCAGCCACGTCTCGATCCCTGAGTCAACAGGTGGGGACGTTTCCAAGACAACAACCATCTGCACGAACAGTTTGACGACGTTTGCAGCAGCATGGACTATGAGCTCTGTTACTCTTGACGCTGCATCACAGACAAGAGCGCCTGCGATGGTGTACTCAACGACGAACCTGGCTGCACGAATGGCAAAACGTCATTTTTTCGGATGAATGCAGGTTCTGTTTACAGCATCACGAAAGCGTGTATTCGTCATCGCCATACTGCTGTATCACCCCGCGTGATGGTATGGGGAGCAATTGGTTACAGGTCTCGGTCACCTCTTGTCCGCATTGGCGGCACTTTGAACAGTGGACGTTACATTGCAGATGTGCTACGACGGAAAAAATCGCAACACCACAAGCAGTTGTGAGAGATAAACGAAAGTTGGTAGGCGTGTTTCTACAATTGAAAAATAGTGTCGATTTAAATTTCGCGCCAGTCGCATAAGAATGGTGTTAGTAGGGGGGGGGGGCACTGTGAGGGTGCAGATCAGGTCTGCTGTAAATACACGCCGTGGCGGTTGTGAGCGTTAGTTACCTTCTAGATTGGACGTGGTGGTTTGATCTTAGCCAAGAATGCCTTTGAGGAGACAGAGACGCCATTACGATCATCTTAACGAGTTTGAACGAGGTCGTGTAATAGGGACACGAGAAGCTGGATGTTCCTCCAGCGATTTCGCAGGAGACTTGGCAAAAATGTAGCACTGTATACTGGCAGCGGTGACCGCGAGAATGTACGGTTGCAAAAAGCTCGGGCTCCGACCGGTCACGTGGCGCTACCAAGAGGGAAGGCAGTCGTGTCTGGCGTACGTCTCTGGCACATCACATTTCTTCTGCAGTAGCAATTCGAACAGCAGTCGACGACATAACGAAATAATAATCGATTACTTCAGGGACAGCCCCGAGCCAAGGCGCCCAGTAGCATGCATTTCACTGACCCCCAAACCACCGGCATTTGCGACACAAAACTGACATCGCACACCATTACAACACAATGCATGCCCGTTTCAATGTTTGCATTCAACATTCTGATCGTTACATCTGTTATTAACTTACCAGCATGTCACTTTTGCAACGGCTTATTTCGCGCTTACGTTGCCCTGTGATGCTGCAATGTTAATTACTTAAATATCCTACATAGACAGACGTATTCCCGAAATTTCATTACTCTACATGATTTTTTGTTCGTTTGTTGCTGTGATTTTTTTTTATCGCCAGTTCATTTGTCCAGTCGTGGAAGCCGTCAGGCTCTGATGCCACCCTGCAACATACCTCTGCCAGGCAGGCTGCATAGAGCATAGCCCCTGTAAATCAGTAACTGCACAGTCCAGCGAGCTAAGAAAGTTGCAGCTCGGTCCGCAGAGGTCCTTCGTGTACACGAGACACTAGAACAGGTGGTGCACGCATCCGAGACAGGGTCACTGCTGCATTCACCGTGACACGTGCGGCCACTGGAGTGTGAGTGTGCCTCCCGGGCAGCCCCGTCGTAGCCGACAATTGGTGCCCACCGCTACGAACCCAGCATCGCCTCCGACTGCACGCCGCCTTCGCTTCCTGTCCACAGTGTTAACTATACAGACGGCGCTTCTACGAAATCGGCAAAAAATCTCGTACACCATTTAAAGAGTATTATGTCTTTGCAGAAAACTACACTGTCAAAAATTCCCTTTAACTAACAGCTAAAATTAAAAACTTTTCCGTTTCTGATGATGGTAATTCCGTATCCTTTAACGTAGTTAATTTACTTGCTAACATTCACATTTATGAGACTATTAAAATTACTGATGAGAATCTTCTCCAACACAAAAACCTAATGTACAAGAAATTAAAGATGTCATTAGGTTATTACTTCTGATACTCTCCTACAACTATTTCCAGTTTAACGCTGAAATTTTTTTTACGACCTTAAGCCTTTGCCGTGACCATTTGTATAACAAGTACGCTTGCCAACAGTTTTGTTAAACATCACAAAAGGCAGTACTTTAAGAAATTGGTGTGACCTGAGCAATTTTCCAGTCTTTAGGTACGGATCTTTCTGTGAGCGGTTGTATATAATTACTAAACATGGACCTATTGTATCAGCACACTCAGAGTAACTTGACTGGTATACAATCTGGAACGGAAACCTTGCCTTTAATAAGTGATTTAAGCTGCTTTGCTACACCGAGGATATATGCTTCTCATTTTGGCACTTTCTGTTGACTGGGCTTCGGGAATGCTTACTTCGTATTCTTTGCTGAAGGAGTTTCGGAAAACCACGTTTCTTAACTCTACTTTAGTGGCACTGTCATCAGTGACTCCACCGTTACTTTCGCGCAGTGAAGGTACTGATTGCGTCTTGACACTGGTGTACTCTATGCATGAAGAGAATCTCTGGGTTTCTCGCCAGATTTCGAAACAGAGTTTTGTTGCGGAAATTATCAAGAGCATCTCGCGCTGTAGTAACCGCTATATTTAGAACTTCTGCAAAACATTGCCAGTCTTGCGGATTTTGGATTCTTTCAGATTTGGCATGCTTTTTCGTTACTTCTGCAACAGCGATTTCACCCGTTTTGTCCATGGGGGATCAGTACCATCACTTATTAATCTATGTGGTATATATATCTCTCAATTGCAATCGATACTATTTCTCTGAAATCATTCCACACCGTTTCTACGCTTACATGATCAGATCGGAAGGAGTGGAGGCTGTTTCCTTAAAAATCGTTAAGAGCATTGTCAGCTTTTTTTAAACACATGTACTTTAAGTTTCTTTTTGATGGTTGTAGGTGTTACACTATTCAGTGTACAGGCAACTGACTTGTGGTCGCTAATCCCTGTATTCGTCATGATACTACCTATTCATCCAGGAATATTTGCTGCTATGAGGTCAAGTACGCTTTCGTAACCATTTATGCTTCGAGTGGGCTCACGAACTAATAGTTCAAAATACTTTTTTTAGAAAGCATTCAGTACTATTTCAGGTGACGTTTTAAGCCTGCCGCCGGCTTTAAACGTGTAAATTTTCCACCATATCGAGGATACATTGAAATCACCACCGACTATAATTGTGTGAGTGGGGTACCTTTTGAAATGAGACTCACGTTTTCTTTGAACTGTTCAGCAACTATATCCTCTCACTCGGGGGTCGGTAAAACGATCCAGTTTACTCCGATTGACAAGTACAGCCTCTACCCAAACTATTTCGCAGGAACTATCTACTTCAGTTTCACTACAAGGTAAACTACTTCTGACAGCAATAAATACTTCAGCACCAACTATATTTAATCTATCCCTTCTGAACGTTGTTAGGTCGTTTGAAAAAATTTCGGCTTAACATATTTCCGGCTTTAGCCAGGTTTCCGTACCTATAACTGTTTGAGCTTCAGTGCTTTCTATTAGGGCCTGGAGCTCTGGTTCTTTCCCAACACAGCTACGATAATTTACAACACCGATCGTTTCTACAATCTCCTTACTGTGTGTTACCTGCTCCCTTTTAGACAGACGCCATTTCTATGTTTTCCTGAGACCCTCTAACCTAAAAATGCACCCCAGCCGCCCCCACTACCCGTGTAGTGGACTCCTGACCTATTAAGCGGAATCCAGAAACCCACTACCCTATGGCACAAGTCAAGGACTCTGAGGCCTACACAGTCACATAACCGCCTGAGCCTATGATTCATACCTTCCACTCGGCTCTGCACCGAAGGACCACAGTCGGTTCTGTCGATGATGCTGCAGATGGTGAGCTCCGCTTTAATCTCGCAAGCAAGACTGGCAGTCTTTACCATTTCCGCTAAACAAAAGGAGAGAGAATCTCCTCCAATCCAAAGCGACACAAGCCATTGGCACCGACTGGGGCCACCACCTGCAGTTGGGTGCACCCTGTACTCTTCATGGCATCCGGAAGCACTCTTTAGAAATCAGGACTGACTCCCCCACCTTGTGCACACTGCCATCCTTCCACACCTTGGCAGCCATGTTACTAAGGGGGCCCAATTACGCGCCTATTATTGGAGTTCCGAACCACCAGCAAACTCACCTTCTGTGAACACCACGAATTTGCGTTCCAAGAAGGTTCCTCTGGAGGCCCTACGATCGGCCCCTCGCAAAGTCTTTCGCTGCCTGCCATACTTTGGAATGATCTCTCACTCGACCACAGGTGAGGGATCAACCTCAGCGCTGCAGACCAACATAAATGTAGGATAATGACATCACTGCTGCTCAAAAATCTGCAGTCAGAGAAGACAACTCCAAATGCAAGGGGAAAAGACACAAGAATGCTATAAGTAAATATCAGAAACTTATCTATTATAAAGAACATTCCTAGATGTTGAAAGCGACCGAAATTGTTAATTCTACTTACGATGTTTTAAAAGAATTAACTTATATGGTAAAATAAACCAAGTCTGCTTTTCTTCATGGTTACGTGACGTTACGTATATATCTGTTTTGTATTTTTATTCGTCCATGCCTTTCGTTTAAGCACTCACTCAAGCTAAACAGGTCTCTGCTGCCAAGTCATTATCAATTGTCATTGATGAAGGGTGAAAGCAAAGGAAAGAGTATTCACTTTCTTTTGCCTGATGGCGGATTTAGGGAGTTGGGATGCATGGCAAAAGCGCATTCTTACGCGACTTTTATTTTTACCAAAGTACTTTTATACCGTAACAGCGTTGTGTACGTTGATTATGACTCTATGATCATACTGACATACTAAAAAGGACAACCAAACCAGCATCCACTGCAACGTGGATAGTAGTACGAAAAGATTTGCTTTTACTTTTTAGACATTACTCCTGACTCTAGAAAATTCGAAGCGCAAATGACCGTTACAATCGAGTCTGCACAATTCGAAGTTCGAATAATTAACTCGACTTTACTCTAGATGAAATCAGGAAAAATCGAAATAAAATTTTTATTTTCTTTTTACTAACGTATTTCCAGTTTTCTTACATGTTTTTTTGCTTTAGTATTTGAAACGGAAGGTACACACAAATGTTCGAAAATACATAAATTCAGCTTCATTCATTTTTCAATGCTGAACCAACTGTCACGAATGGTTGCTTTTTGTCAATTAAGTTTCTCATAAAGAACCTTATGTCTTTGGAACTAGCGTGTCACTCCTTATTTGTATCTGAGACTTCTGTTCCCAGACTAACCGTAAATGTCTTAGCGTTCCGACAAATACCTTTTGTACCCTGCATTGAGTAAGGCAATACTATAAACTTTCGCCTCGCCCGGTCTGCTTGCTCCCGCTTTTTAATACTTATGAGCAACATTATCTTTCCGCTCGATGATCGTTTGCAGCTTGGATGGTGGAATCTCGAAACAATTCGTTACCTGCTACTTCTCGTTGCATTCCACAGCGTCGAAACTCGTTTCTGTTTTACGAATGTCGGAAACTTCCTGGAAAATATCCTAGAGTGAAAAACGTCTACTTTCTCCGTGGTCGAAGTTCCTTGTGTGACAAAATGGCGTCAGATTTGAATCACTATTAATTACGAGACTGACAGTGCGCAAACAAAGGTTAAGTCCACGTGGTTGTCACTTATTGCCTGTATTGGCATATGCGGGTCATTGTTAGGAATCATCTTTATGTAAAATTATAAACTGGTGAAGCTGTTAGCTAGGATTCTCATTTGTGTGTCATTGCGATGAACAGCTTAGGGAGCGCCGCTAGGACTAACAGAAAATAAAAATATTCGCTGGAATATAAACGAAAATCTATATTGAGTTTAAACCTACGACACATAGGAAGAGTTCGTCTCAGGACTTGTAAATATGCTCTAAATTACAGAAAACGTGAGAAAAGCCCTCCCAGAAGCCTAAATAGGGCAACGCTGAGAGAAGGTGACAGCTCCCTCAGAGTCGGAAAAAAAGGAAGAAATTGCACAACGCGATAACGTACTCAAAGGCTATATCGTACCCCAGCCACTGAAAAGTCCAAAATTGTGAGTGTGACCACTGTAATAAAGAAATTGATAACTAAATTTCATATTAATATGAAACACATGTTACGATTTTATCCCGACGTTTTCACGAAAACTCTACGGCCCAGACCTGAACTGCACACACAGAAATTTATTTGCAACGGATTAATAATATGCTGTGGTATTTCGTGCACTGTTAAAACAACTGATGAAACAGACAGAATTATCTGGTGTAAGCTAGGCGTTGACTTGTAATTATAGAATGTCTGCGGGTCGTTTTCATATGACAGTCGCCTCGATTAGTGAAGAAGTTGCTTCGGTTTTCTCGAGGCATTTGGGAACAGGTTGAAACAAACGATTAACAACCGTCGACTGCATACAGTCGCAAAGGCTGATTTCAAATGTCTTTGGTAACTGTAAAGCTACTTCACCTGGGTAGGGGGGACAGCTACTAGTCGGAGGTAAACACTTCCCCCTCACAGCGTTCTAATGTTGCCGGCTACACTATGCCACTCAGCGTCCGATGTAAACACAGCCGACAACAGGAAGTGTGACAGGACTACCAGACCGAGTTCAGAGCAGGAAACGGCCGGTGTTCCCGGTGGTCTAGTGGTAAGGGGGTCTGGAACGTTCCAGCGCCTCGGCTGGGGCTATTCGCCCCAGCCGGGCCGGGGTTCAATCCCCGGCCGGCGCTGGAATTTTCAGATTTCCGAACACTAGCCTCCACCTCTGCCCTGGCATGTGGCGCATGCCGGGCACCCCCGTGGGGTCCGTGCTTCGGATCCCACGTGGAGCTCACTCCCACGCTACAAAATATACCTCATTATGCTGCTGCAATCACTTATTTTAAATTTTAATACGCACACTTTCTTCACCAGACCACATCTGCATATATTTTCCAGGTACTTTCTACATATTATATCTCACTGTCAAAAGAAACAGCATAGTATCATGAACATTTGTAGGATTACAACAATGAAATAATATCCTTACTAAAAAAAACTAATACGTTTTATTTTCGTTTTTGTTCTAAATGCTGCTAAGATAACTACAAGAAATTGGAAGCTGTTTTGGTATTTAATAATCAGTAATTAGAAAAATAAATTTGGCTATAATACTGATACATATATTACATATTTACTTAGTACATTCTCAGTGCAGG
The DNA here is from genome assembly GCF_023897955.1 of Schistocerca gregaria. Taxonomy (NCBI): domain Eukaryota; kingdom Metazoa; phylum Arthropoda; class Insecta; order Orthoptera; family Acrididae; genus Schistocerca; species Schistocerca gregaria. The sequence goes on along the minus strand of NW_026061756.1, from coordinate 4,156,259 downwards.
AACAGGATAAATTGTTTCAATGTCAAAAGAAATGCAAAATATTATATCAAATTTTTTTTTAATTATTCAAGAGTCAAAATGAGATTATGATATGACACAGGTCACTAATGAGGTACTCTCTTTCTTTGTATGAAAGAGGATAATTATCCTGGTTTTATGTGAGCTAAATGTTAAATTAAACAGATAACATTTAACATTTAAAAAACGAATTTCTTGACGATTTTACTGACAGGTCTACATGTTTCATATTATATTTCTGACGGTAGTTAGCTGACATCCTCTCAGGCTCAGCTTTATATGAAAGTATCTTGCAGGTCAGAAAATAAATTTTATTACTGCCTCTACAGATTCAGTTGGTCTATTGTTGTTGTACTATTGTTGCATTGCGAGAGAGAGACTGCTACTATAGCTGTTTTCTTTTTCTATTAAATTCCGTGCCATATCTCCATTCTAAATGCTAAAAATCGTGGATAAAACTTTTAGCAATACTATTTCCTTTTCACCACATCGCTGCTAGGTGTCGCTACTGGTCCCTCACACAGTCAGTTGTCTGTAGCGCAGGGCTTCGCTACCAGTGGACTCACTCTGCCGGGATTTGCTGCTTCATTCCTGAACGAGTACGCCGGCTGAAATACCCGCTAAATCCTCACACTAAACGAGAAGCGTAATAGCACCAATACCAAATAAGGCAACTCGTGGTCAGTGCGAATATTTTCAAACCACCACTATGATAACTCCTAGCTGAAAATACTGATACAAACTATTTGCAGAGGAATGGAGCACCTTACAGAAGCTGATTTAGAGGAAAATCAATTTCGAGGGTACAGCACCCATATTTATAACATCTTTCGATACAGAAAAAACTTTTGACGATGTTGACCAGAATATACAGTTTGAATTTAAGATGCAACCAGGAATAAAATATAGCGAGCGAAGCATTACTTAGAACTCCACCAGAAACGAGACAGCAGCTGTACGAGTTGAAGGACATGAAAGAAAGGAAATACGTGACAAGTGAGTGAGACAGGATTCTAGTCCATTCCCTGATGTTATTCATTCTTTATACAGGGTGTTTCACAAATCATGCTTCACACTACTCAGGGCTGTTCAGGGGACGTAACTGATGAAGTTTTACATAGGAATCTACTTCTGAAAACGTCAGCCAGCGACGCTACAGAGCGTCAAAGTTATAGATACCGGTGCCTACAAAAATAGAGGGATCCCACGAAGATGTTACAACCTTTCTAAGATGATGCAGATGGAAAAATGCATAAATTTGAGATTATGTCCTTGTACCGGAAAATTGTAACAGAGAACCTTTCTGTTACCTCAGTATGTACCGTTATCGTTGTTGCTAAGATGTAGGACAGGAAACTTTCAGGTGTGGTGGTACGGAACGAGAGAAGAAAACAATGTGCAGTACACATAGGCTGTTACATGCATACATCAGGAACCATGAGCACTTGTTCATCTTCGCTAGCGTTCTTTGTAGGAACTATATCGCTTCTGTCCGATATTTTGAGAATGATACAATTATTTTTTCCTAAAACCTAGCAGCTGAATAGTGCTTGAAACGATATAAATGGTACTTATGATTTATGGTATGGAGACAGAAACGGTAGTTCACTTTAATGATAACAATATACAGCAAAATTCTGTAATGTTTCTGCAAAATGCCATAACACCCAAATCCTGAAATATAATCGGATATTTCGAATGTGGTACGACACCAGCTGTACAGTTTACTGGACAGATACAGAGTTTTCCGAAATTCTAGCACTTTTAGAGGGAACTAAGCGACAATATTTTTAATTTGAACCCCCGTACGGAAACGTATACTTTCCGTGCTACAGCCGTTTGAATACATGTTTGCTACGTGGGTAGGCAACAGGGTAGCCATCGTGGGATGGCGGAAGGGGTGGGGGAAGATGCTTACGTCGGATGTCATTCACCGTCAGCCCTGCCACTCTGACAAGGTTCGTGCGTCACTCAAGTGTCTCTCAGTATTAGAGAAATATTGCGGAGTGCACTTTTGCCGAATACATCGATATGATCCTACTGTATGGCGAAGTTCGTCGCCTTTATCAAGCTCGTTCTCAGCAGCGTCCAACTTCACGGCATACGCTTTTCGCCACAACTGCGCAACGACTTTGAGATAATGGTGCGTTCACCGTCAGCACGGGTGACTGCAGTGCTACAAAGAGACGCAGCGCACCTAAGTTTCAAAAGGCCGTATTGTAAAGAAGAGTGTTTCTGAAAACTTATCAAGTTTCCTTTCAATGAGTGGAATTGTGGAACTATCGATGTACTGGGACCCAGCTAATGACTTACTTGTACAAGTGGTCGCGTTACTAACATGTTTTCCGACGGCTGTAGCGAGGAAACGGTGCGTTACAGGAGATGGGTTCCGATTCAGAATACGAGTATTGTGTACTCATTCCCCATCTACACTAGGAGTTTGTAACGGAAATTTCGGAACATCGTGCATGTTTCCGGTATATTTTACAGTTGTTGTTCCACCATAATAGAAATTTCGAATACATTTCATAATTTCTGAGAGCTCATCAGGCGCGACTACCGTGTCCGCAGTATAAAACCCAGGGGGCCTCTTGCGTACGGGGGCTCTGACGCCCACGAGAACAACTGTAGGTAGAGAGCGCAACACAGCTTCTTTGATGGACATTTCACTCTAATGCTGCCAGATGTGTCTATTTTTAGAGGTATCTTGAACCGCCTCGCACCAGCTTTAAGCTCAAAGCCGAATGTCCCAAATTCTAGCCACTGCTAACATTCTGAAATACACTATCGGATCAAAAGTATCCAGACACCTGGTAGTGGACTTCAATATGCGGTATGACCACCTTTTGCCATTACGAGGGGTTAACCTCTGCTGGGAACGCTTTCAGTGTAGACGATATTTTATGCATCACACATGTTGAGAGTTTCATCTGTGTGTACGTACGTGACAATACACTGGCCAACAAGATCTCCACCTCTCTCCCCAATTTTGGAGCTATATGGGATTCTCCTTGCAACCAGGTCGAGATTTTGACGATGTAACAAATCAATTGAACTGAATATGGTACGACATCCGTCAGGAGGACATCCACCAACTTTATCAATGAAGATCAAGTCGAATAGCTGCTTCCTTAAGGGCCAGAGGTGGCCCAACGCGTTATGACTTTCTCCTGAATGAGTCACCCAATTTAACAGCAATTGTTATCATTTGTTTGCCTTTACACGTACATCACATCTAACGATTTCCTTCACACTGGGATAATTTATTGGTGGTACTGTTTAGAGTGTAAATATGCAGGGTGTATCAAAAAGGATCAACCGATTTTTTTAAAAAAAGTAACTATTATGTTATTCGACATATGTGCGTGAATAGCGTACTGCTGGAAAGAGCAAACCCTACGGCTTTACATGGTTACCGCTTGGCAGCAGCACTGTCCGACCATTTCAGTCCTAGTAAAAATGGTGTCGCGGCGTCAGGAAGCGTTTTGTGTTCTGCATTTTGCGCAGTGTGGGCAGTAATAAGTGTTCGACGTGACTTTCGTACAAGGTACGATGATGATCCTCCTACAGCACAGAGCATTAGATGATCTACATCTACATCTACATCTACATCCGTACTCCGCAAGCCACCTGACGGTGTGTGGCGGAGGGTACCCTGAGTACCTCTATCGGTTCTCCCTTCTATTCCAGTCTCGTATTGTACGTGGAAAGAAGGATTGTCGGTATGCTTCTGTGTGGGCTCTAATCTCTCTGATTTTATCCTCATGGTCTCTTCGCGAGATATACGTAGGAGGGAGCAATATACTGCTTGACTCTTCGGTGAAGGTATGTTCTCGAAACTTCAACAAAAGCCCGTACCGAGCTACTGAGCGTCTCTCCTGCAGAGTCTTCCACTGGAGTTTATCTATCATCTCCGTAACGCTTTCGCAATTACTAAATGATCCTGTAACGAAGCGCGCTGCTCTCCGTTGGATCTTCTCTATCTCTTCTATCAACCCTACCTGGTGCGGATCCCACACTGCTGAGCAGTATTCAAGCATTGGGCGAACAAGCGTACTGTAACCTACTTCCTTTGTTGTCGGATTGCATTTCCTTAGGATTCTTCCAATGAATCTCAGTCTGGCATCTGCTTTACCGACGATCAACTTTATATGATCATTCCATTTTAAATCACTCCTAATGCGTACTCCCAGATAATTTATGGAATTAACTGCTTCCAGTTGCTGACCTGCTATTTTGTAGCTAAATGATAAGGGACCTATCTTTCTATGTATTCGCATCACATTACACTTCGCTACATTGAGATTGAATTGCCATTCCGTGCACCATGCGTCAATTCGCTGCAGATCCTCCTGCATTTCAGTACAATTTTCCATTGTTGCAACCTCTCGATACACCACAGCATCATCTGCAAAAAGCCTCAGTGAACTTCCGATGTCATCCACCAGGTCATTTATGTATATTGTGAATAGCAACGGTCCTATGACACTCCCCTGCGGCACACCTGAAATCACTCTTACTTCGGAAGACTTCTCTCCATTGAGAATGACGTGCTGCGTTCTGTTATCTAGGAACTCCTCAATCCAATCACACAATTGATCTGATAGTCCGTATGCTCTTACTTTGTTCATTAAACGACTATGGGGAACTGTGTCAAACGCCTTGCGGAAGTCAAGAAACACGGCATCTACCTGTGAACCCGTGTCTAAGGCCCTCTGAGTCTCGTGGACGAATAGCGCGAGCTGGGTTTCACACGATCGTCCTTTTCGAAACCCATGCTGATTCCTACAGAGTAGATTTCTAGTCTCCAGAAAAGACATTATACTCGAACATAATACGTGTTCCAAAATTCTACAACTGATCGACGTTAGAGATATAGGTCTATAGTTCTGCACATCTGTTCGACGTCCCTTCTTGAGAACGGGGATGACCTGTGCCCTTTTCCAATCCTTTGGAACGCTTCGCTCTTCTAGAGACCTATGGTACACCGCTGCAAGAAGGGGTGCAAGTTCCTTCGCGTACTCTGTGTAAAATCGAACTGGTATCCCATCAGGACCAGCGGCCTTTCCTCTTTTGAGCGATTTTAATTGTTTCTCTATCCCTGTGTCGTCTACTTCGATATCTACCATTTTGTCAACTGTGCGACAATCTAGAGAAGGAAGCACAGTGCAGTCTTCCTCTGTGAAACAGCTTTGGAAGAAGACATTTAGTAAGTCATCCTCTGTTTCAGTACCATTTTGGTCACAGAGTGTCTGGACATTTTGTTTTGATCCACCTACCGCTTTGACATAGGACCAAAATTTCTTAGGATTTTCTGCCAAGTCAGTACATAGAACGTTACTTTCGAATTCATTGAAAGCCTCTCGCATAGCCCTCCTCACACTACATTTCGCTTCGCGTAATTTTTGTTTGTCTGCAAGGCTTTGGCTATGTTTATGTTTGCTGTCAAGTTCCCTTTGCTTCCGCAGCAGTTTTCTAACTCGGTTGTTGTACCACGGTGGCTCTTTTCCATCTCTTACGATCTTGCTTGGCACATACTCATCTAACGCATATTGTACCATGGTTTTGAACTTTGTCCACTGATCCTCAACACTATCTGGCATCAACGATTAAGAGAAAGAGAAGGTTTGCGGAAAGGCGAATCGCCGGGCCGTCCCCGAATGCCTGACACAGACGTCAAACGCATCCGCCACAGTTTCACGAGGGGTCCGCAGAAATCCGTTCGCCGTGCAGCTCGAGAGCTCAGCACGTCCCCGATGTCCGTCTGGCGTCTCTGCGTCGACGTTTATGCATCAAACAATATTAAATTCAGCTAATGCGAGCTGTTCGTGAGGGCGATACATCGTGTGAAGTTCCATAATTTCACTCTTGTCAAGGTGGAGGATGGCCGTTTTCTCCCACAGTTAGTGTTTAGTGACGAGGCAACACTCCATTTACACAGAGAGGTGAACTGTCATAATGTGACAATATGAGGTACGGGACAACCACATGAAGGTGTACAACATAAAATAGACTCTCCTAAATTTAATGTATTTTGTACAGTTTAGAGGGAAAATGTGTATGATTCATATTTCTTTGCCGGAAACACTGTTACAGTAAGCATATATCTCGATATGCCTGAAAACTTTCTCTTCCCACAGTTTGATTCGAACGACTTCATTTTCCAATGCGATGGGGCACCGCGACAGTGGCATCTGGAAGTGTGGGAATTTCTAAATCGAACGATTGCTGAACGATGGATCGTTCACACTGGACTAAATCACTCACCCTTAGACTACTAGACTCCAAGGTCACCGCACCCGACTATATGTGATTATATATGTATGGTTTTGTAAGAGACTCTTTATGTACCTACATTACCAACAGCAATAAATGAACTGAGACATCGCATAACAGCACCTGTGGAAACTGTAACTCCAGACATGCTTGCTGCAGTGTTGGTACAATTTGAACACCGCATTGACATGTTCCGTGCATCTCAACGATGCATATTGAACACCAATGAAAAGGATGAAAATAACTTTTTTAGTTTTCGTACATCAAAGGACAAAATTCATTGTATTCATTGTATTCATTGTATATGTTTCTTAGTTCCAGAAATATAGACGGCCCAGGTCGGATGATTGTTTTTGATACACCACGTATAGATAATGCACTTCAAAACCTCCCAATAATTAGGCCACTACCAAGATGGGAGACAACAAGTAGTCACACATGCGTCTTTGCATGTGTTGGATAAAAAGTGGTAGCACAATGCCATAATATGACGGATGTGAGTCATTCGGTACGCACACTTTCTGTTGCTGACAGATGGTGGGCTGAAGTAGTAAAGTCAGCAGCACAAGTCGTGTTTGAGTCAGTTGCAGTGTGTACTCTCTCAGAGTTGGAGAGGCTAGCTCGAGTGCCTTAATAGTATGATTGGGAAACACGAAAAACGTGCTTGGGTGCAGACTGGAAGGGCACGTGGTCGGAGCGCGCAACAATCTTTCCCTCCAGTGCTGCATTCTACCAACTTACACGACGCCAAACGACGAGCCCTGTGCAGGAGCACCGCATACGTGGCAGCGGGACATACTGGGACATCCACCGTATTCATCCGGTAGAGTCCCCCCAATTATGGCCTGATGACCCAAATGAACGAAGTATTTCGTGGCACGTCTTACAGCAAATGATAAGACACCATATGGCGGTCCTAGCGAGACATCATCACAGATGGATGCACAGACAGTGTATGACATCTTTCATGTGGGTGTGGAAAGTGATCGAGACGCGAGACGGAAATGTGATAAAGTGAATTTTAGTCAATGAAGACTGACATGAATTATAGCCAAACTGCCACTACTTTTCATTCACCTCCATGTATATTACCATACCCGTTTATTTTTACTCATAAAAATTTGTCAGTAATCTTGTATGAAATGTTTTCACAATTTTGGTTTGTTTTCTAGATGTATAGCAATTCGGTAAGAAAAATGGAAGAGTTTGATTTTTACTTACAATACTGCTCTGGCTGCACATTTTTCTGGGATCGGAACTGATGCCCTTAGCGTGAATGTACTTTGGCTTGCACCACAGCACATTTACTTGACGCAAAATACGACGAAATACTCTGCCAATACAGTTCGATTACCGTCTCGTAACTGTTGGACCTGGTGGTCTACCGGCACAGCGCGTGCCTGCAAATCGAGAATCTCGGGATCGAATCCCAGATGAACAAATAAATTTTTCTGTCTGCTTTTAATACAGCCTTCACCTCTCAATGATATGAGGAGTCGGTAGAAACAACATGTGGTGCGGATTCCACGTTAAACTGCCGATTCCCTTTCCCCGGTTGGACAACTGGAGTACGTTAATGATAAGCATGTCTTCAAAGTGCCGTCCAATTGAAAGACTTAAACGAGGGCACTGAAATAAGCGAAATTTATTATTATTATTACACTGTCCAGTCGCAGTAATCTGACCACGTGTTAAAATACCGAATAAACACCTTCTGCAGCACGAGACGTACAGGAATAGAGTCAATGATGTAACGACAGTCATAAGAAGCCATTCCTACCCCAGTACTTGTCATGCTGCGATAGAATTCTATCGATTGAGGATCCGTGGCACAAACTACTCGATCGAGGTGACCTTTCAGATTCTCGATTGGGTTTAAAGGCGGAAAATTTGGTGGTGAGGGCAGTACGGTAAATTCATCCTAGAGCTTTCAGAACCACGCACATACACTGCGAGCTATGTTACACGTGCATCTAGGGGTGGATTTGGTCCCCAAGGATAGGTGCGTACTAGGGTTGATCCATTGTGCCTTTCAGAACAACGAGATCACCCAGGGAGTGCCACGAAAACATTGCCCACACCATAACACTCCCTCAGGGTTGCAGGGCGTTTGCTTTCAATCTGTCCGATGGAGCACAAAATGTGATGAATATGGAGAGGCCACCTGTAGCACTCAGTGGACTTTCAGTTGTGGTACCGGCGTGCAAATGCAAGCTTTCAACGCCAATGAAGAGCAGTCAGCGTGGGTGCAGGGACCAGGTGCCCACTGCGGAAGCCCATAAGTTGTTGAGGAAACATTGGTGGCAGCCCTCGGTTCGCCTGGGCTGTCAGCTGCACAAAAGTTGCACGTCTTCTCGCCAGCACACACATCTGCAGCTATCGTTCACCTGTGTCGCCTACTGCCCGTAGTCCAACACACTTGCCTTGGAGCCGGATTAGAATACCGAGATTTTGCCACTCACGGTTTACTTTACATACAGTGGCATGTGAAAAGATTACAGATTTTGCCGTTTCGGAAATGCTTCCACCCTTGGGAAGAAAGCCAACGATTATGCCCTGTTGGACGTCACATAAATCGCCCCTTTTACGCATTATGACAACGACTTCACTGTTTCCAGCCTCCTCCCCCCACCCCCATTCATCACCTACTAATGCTATCTCCTGGAGTCTATGGGTTATTACACGTTGACCTCGAAAATAGGAGTTGGTCATATTAATATGACTGGATCTATTATTATTATTATTGAAACTTCCTGGCAGATTGAAAATGGGTGCCGCACCGAGACTCGAACTCGGGACCCTTGCCTTTCGCTGGCAAGTGCTCTACCAACTGAGCCACCCCAGCACGACTCACGCCCTGTCCTCACAGCTTTACCAGTGCCTCGTCTCCTACCTTGCAAACTTTACAGAAGCTCTCCTGCGAACCAATTATTGTTATTATTTCGTTGTTGTTCAGTTGCCTACAGTAATTTACTTGCTACAGTAACATTTTCTTTGCCTTTGCTGGAGTTGTCTTTCAAGTTTGCAGGGTCCGGCGCTACTGGCCTGCGATATTACTGTTATTTCAAAATGTGCCGTTTGTTACTCTTAAAACTAACAAGGAGAGCCCCCAGCGGTGGGATCGACTTTTTGAATCCAAATAAGCCGTAGTGCAACTTAAGATCCCTGCATCCAGGTGGCCCTCGGATTGAAAGTAACTGACGGAAAAGATTTCAAAATTTTGCCTGATGCTACATAGTGTGAAGAAAGTCGTATTCCACAGTCTGGTTACGTGTCATAATGGTTACGATAGAAGCTTAACCATGCCTCGTCAGGTGCAGTAAATTTTTTTAAAAATCTTTATCGAAATGACTTTGATGTTTATTTCTACTCTATTTATTGGTTTAAATGTAATTTCTTTCGTTCTATTCTTTTGTCACATCGTTTTAGTCACCGTATGAACTTTTCCATTTGTTTAATTTTTCTTCCAATCGGAATTTTTGTGAATGTGTAATTTATTATACCTATCTGTTTGACTATTGAATTACTTCAAAACTCCGATAAATGAATTAAAAAACAAAAGACGAAATAATCTATTTATATTGACTGTGCATTAATGTGAAAAACGTTTTTCTTTGGGAGACGTGCCTTTTTTTGCATGGTAATCGACATACAAATATTTAAAACATAACATAAAATCTTTGTGCACTATGGAAATTATAGTGTAGATGAGGACATAAATGAGAGAATGTTTTCTAAGTAAAATAAAATTCAAGCAAAGTGAGAAATCGATATAATGTACACAATAACGTAGACGAAAATACAGGGTAATAAAAACAGGAGGCATTAAATCGGAATTGATACATGAAGATAATTAAAAGTTCACAAACAAATATTTCCAGTGGAGAAGGGATGATAAGAAGAAAAACTAGACCAAATGAAGAAGTTCATATCACTATTGAATCACGTGACCCAGGAGTGGAACTAAAAATATATATATATATATATTTACATCAGTTGAAGGAATATGATTATCAATGTCACTTCGATAAAGACCTAAAATAGATTTATTTCTCTGGTGAGATTCGAACCCACAACCTCATGCATGTGAAGCTAGTATCCTTTCAATTATCCTCATAACCAACTTATGTCATTCGGCTTTCTTCATACTATCGAGTCTCACACAAAATTCCGAATTTCTTTTCTCGTCACTTCCTCGCTAACGTCGACTCACCAGGATGAATGGCTGCAGTGTGCGATACTTGGGTGCTTAACCTGCATAACCGTATAGATGGTTCCAAAAAGTCGATCCTACCGCTGGAGATATCTCCTTGTAAGGCATGACGAAAGAGGGCCGCCGTTTCATTATATACCCTGATATGGTGGTGGATACACATTTAGTAGTGTAGCAATACTAACACAATCGGTCTGAAACCTGCACGATCTAAGCAACAAGGAACGACTTCATACTTAGTCCAAAGGAAAATCTCCAGAATTACTAGAAAACTTATGGCCAATGCATCGAGTCCCCTGCAGTCATTTAGTCCGCGGCGACTGCTGAGAACCTTCAGAGCAGTCATTAGGATTCGCACTCGACTACTTCGATGTTACACGTTCGGTGTCCTACTCTATGGAGCTGAGTCATGGACTGTATTAGGCATTTGAAATGCGATCGTATCGAAAAATATTAAGGATACCATCGACAGAGGGGTAAAATACAGGGAGCGAAAGGATATTTACAATTTGTACAGAAACCAGATGGCAATTATTAGAGTCGAGGGGCATGAAAGGGAAGCAGTGGTTGGAAAAGGAGTGAGACAGGGTTGTAGCCTCTCCCGATGTTATTCAATCTGTATATTGAGCAAGCAGTGAAGGAAACAAAAGAAAAATTTGGAGTAGGTATTAAAATTCATGGAGAAGAAGTAAAAACTTTGAGGTTTGCCGATGAAATAGTAATTCTGTCAGAGACGGCAAAGGACTTGGAAGAGCAGTTGAACGGAATGGACAGTGTCTTGAAAAGAGGATATAAGATGAACATCAACAAAAGCAAAACGAGGATAATGGAATGTAGTCAAATTAAATCGGGTGATGCTGAGGGGATTAGATTAGGAAATGAGACACTTAAAGTAGTAAAGGAGTTTTGCTATTTAGGAAGTAAAATAACTGATGATGGTCGAAGTAGAGAGGATATAAAATGTAGACTGGCAATGGCAAGGAAAGCGTTTCTGAAGAAGAGAAATTTGTTAATATCGAATATAGATTTATGTATCAGGAAGTCGTTTCTCCGAGTATTTGTTTGGAGTGTAACCATGTATGAAAGTGAAACATGGACGATAACTAGTTTGGACAAGAAGAGAATAGAAGCTTTCGAAATGTGATGCTACAGAAGAATGCTGAAGATTAGATGGGTAGATCACGTAACTAATGAGGAGGTATTGAATAGGATTGGAGAGAAGAGAAGTTTGTGGCACAACTTGACTAGAAGAAGGGATCGGTTGGTAGGACATGTTTTGAGGCATCAAGGGATCACAAATTTAGCATTGGAGGGCAGCGTGCAGGGTAAAAATCGTAGAGGGAGACCAAGAGATGAATACACTAAGCAGATTCAGAAGGATGTAGGTTGCAGTAGGTACTGGGAGATGAAGCAGCTTGCACAGGATAGAGTAGCATGGAGAGCTGCATCACACCAGTCTCAGGACTGAAGACAACAACTACACCATCGACAGATATAGTCAAAAATATAGCGGTACGAAAATGCAGAAATTCTCAACAGCATCCACATAGCAAAACTCGATTGTTTTGGTAGCGCAATTTCGCAACAATAAATAAAACTTGTTGAAATTAATAATTCAATGAAACATTAATGGCCGGCCATTGTGGACGAGCTGTTCTAGGCGCTTCAGTCTCGAACCGCGCGACCGCTACGGTCGCAGGTTCGAATACAGACTCGGGCGTGTGTGTGTGTGTGTGTGTGTGTGTGTGTGTGTGTGTGTGTGTGTGTGTGTGTGTGTGTGTGTGTGTGTGTGTGTGAGATGTCCTTAGGTTAGTTAGAACTACTTAAACCTAAGTTCTAAGGGACTGATGACCTCAGATGTTAAGTCCCATAGTGCTCAGAGCCATTTGAACCATTTCTTTGAAAGATTAATGGCATACGTGACCCACGACGCACAGGATTATCCAGGCTAAATAACTCAGACCAGCAGTTTGGGTTCAGCACTGAATCAATGGTCTGAAAAACCATGGACGGACAACAGATCATGCTATCGATCGACAGTGTTACTGGAAGACGAGGCACTTAAGAGAGGAAGAATGACAAGGCAGAGAATGTTTAAAAATTACATAAATGCTCACCATTAAATCTAATAGTCCACTCATATAATCGCGCTAGCTGCCATTAAAATTAATCTGCAATTGGCATACAGTTAAAATTTTTTGAACCTAGTGCTGTTAAAAGCATTCATGTTAACACTTATTTTGATCAATGTACGTATTTTTTGCGACATCCATTGTACGAGGACGTACAGAAAAGTAATGTTGACATGTTTTGAGTGAAAAGTCACAAAGATTTTTAAATAAAACAAACTTCATGAACATTCTGCATCAGTATTCTTCACGTCAATAAATTTAGTTTTCAACACACTCACCCTCGGAACCAGCACAATTTCCCCAACTAGATACTATTTTGTTGACACCGTCACAGTATATTGTTTGACTATGTTAACAGAGCCACAACCTTACCTCTGCTTGCACCGCTTGAAATAATTGAAGTGCTCGAAGGTTTTCTTAGTTTTGCACATAGACGAAAATCGAGACTGTGTGTAGGATGATCGACGGCAGTGAACCAAGGACGTCGGCTTGCTGCAGATGCCGCAGCGATCGTGTGTAGTTTGGCACTGCCGTGCTCAAGGAGAGTGTGCTCCACATGCGGACGAAGTCTTCGAATTCGTGCTTTTAGTGTTGTGAGCTCTTTCTCACCCCCAACATAGTCACGTCACACACCGCTATGTAACGCGGTACGAAGCAGAGGGCTGCAGATATCCATAGTAAAGATGTAGAATGTTACTGACTTCAAATAAAACAGACCGAGTCATTATCTTCTCAGCACGCCGTCGTGTTATAAGCACAAAAATCCAAAAAATTGTTTCAGAGCAAAGTATGCTGTATTTTTAAGTGAAGATCTTTGTAACGTACATCTGTGGTAAACGTTATGCTTGTGATATATGGTAACAATTCGTATTTATATTTACAATGGAAAGAGATTCACCAGTGGCCAACAGACAACTAAAACGCAAGTTGCTAGATGGATATTAACTGCAATAGCGCCCACGCTGCCACGGTAAGTAGGTGTTTTGGTTTCGCGATACATGTCGCCGTTTAACTGCCGCTCGTGGCGATACATTAAAGAGTGCTCTGTCTTATTGTCAAAGAGCCAGTACCCAGATTCAATCTAAAGAAATAAAGACGCAAATTCTGTGCGCCACATTTTCAGATGTCCCTCAAACGGTTCCAAAACTAGTTAACTCGAATTAAAAAAAATTCAAAAAGTGGGTTGTGTCAGTTTTCCACATTTATGTTCAGTATACATTCACAGGCAGTTGAACAGTGGTTCCCAGCCTTTCTTAGACCGTTGCTCCTGACTGTCATCAGACATTTGCCAGTACCCCCTGTCCTACCCCCCCCCCCCCCCTCCCTGAGGTCTGTGGCCTTCCCTCCCCCACATTATCACTAACTTTGGCACATAAATAAACTGTACGGTGAACAACTTTTCTAGGAACACTTTTATTTTCAAAATCATGAGAGGTGGAGGGTATTGTGTGGGGGGGGAGGCGATATTAGACTGAACGACGAAGGAATTCGTGATGCATGTCAAGGGCTAGCCACAATTACTTCTCAGATAAGAAAGCTAACTATCCAAAATAAGGATAAACACATGTTCCAAACGCTTCTCTTGCTCAACCTCTCTACAGTACGGTACTTGCTTGATCTGCACGTTGCAACCTCAATTAAAATCAACCGAGCAAAAATGTGTGCACGTACTGTTCATAAATCACTTGATTGTTACGCTCCTTGCTTCTGAAATATAAGACTTCAGGCTTTTAAATCTTGGTATCCGAACACAACATGTGAAGCTATTATCCTTTCCATTACACCTCACAACCAACTAACGTCACTCAGCTTTCTTAATGCTACGGAGTGTCACACAAAATTCAGAATTTCTTTTCTCGTCAGTTACTCGCAAACGTGGACCCACCATTTTGAGTGGCTGCAGTGTCTTAACCTACATAACCGTACGGATGGTTTCAGACCAAGTGTTACTTGCAGAGCAGTAGGATAACGAGCTATCGGCCTGGCAATTGAGTTTGAGTTTGGCCGAAGCAACTTTAGGCACGAAGGGGATAATGATGTGTCCCTCCGAGAATAATTTCGCGTGGGCTGTAAGCGGCGCACAGCTCAGCGTTTACATAGTTTTCCAATTACATCTCACACAGGGAATATTATTATTAAGCCCAGTTTCAACAGCAGCGAATGGAAGCGAACTCAAGCGTACGAACATTTGCAGACCACTTGCCTGTATTCATTACCTTTCGTCTAAGAGGTCTGTTTAAAAAATTCCGGAACTTTGTCCACAAAAATTTTCTACGCTTACCTTCACATATTTGTATATGATCACCCCCACGACTGATAAACCGTTTCCACTTCTGGGAGCAGACTTGGTTCGCATTTCGCTGGACCGTGCGTCTATCGTTACAAATCTTCGTCCTCTCAACTTGGTTTTCAACTTTGAAAATAAATGTCTGCAAGGGCCAAGCTGACCTGACAAGCTATTTTATATGTTGATCGTTCAGAACATTTCCCTACACATTGTGAAGATTGAACCTTCATGTCAACGTCATAACTGCAGACCCACGTCTCATCACCAGTTATAATTTTCTTAAGGAACATCTCGTTCTCATTTGGGTGATCCTAAGGCTCTTCTCAGATTGGGAGGTGGAGGTCTTTCTGCTCTTGACTCGTGAGCCGTGGCACGAACTTGGCGGCAACACGATACATTGCAAGATGCTGTATTAGGATTTCACGATCCAACTGCAATGTTACATTCTTCTGCAATCTCTCGGACAGTCAGTCTTCGTTCAGCACGCACAGGATCGTTGACGTTCCTGACACAAGCGTTGCTGGCAGAAGTCGGAGGACGAGCGTCGTCTTTAGCTTCCGTCCGGCCGTTCTTAAACCGTGTGAACCATCCGTAACACCGAGTGCGGCTTAAGCACTCATCACCGTAGGCTTCCTGCATCATTTGGCGTGTCTCTGTAGAGGTGTTCTTGAGTTTAGCTCTTATGTTCCTATGGGACCAACTGCTGATGTCATCAGTCCCTAGGCTTGCACCACTTACACACACCCACGCCCGAGGAAGGACTCTAACCTCCGACAGAGGGGAGCCACACGAACCGTGGCAAGGCCCCTAGACTGCGCAGCTACCCCGAGCGGCGGTTTTCTTCAGTTTCACGCAAAATTTATTGCAGGCGCATTGCTCCTCTAAGTATACCCTCTCGAAGTTCGCCAACTGTGCGACACAACGTTCTAGTCAATACAGCACTGAACAATAAGCTAACAGACACACAACAGTGAAACTTCCCGCAGTTACACATTAAGCACACGCGCGTGCAGGGATGTCAACTGCATTTCGCCCCAACACGCCATTGGCGCGAAATTACGAACGTTCCCAATTTTTTTTAACACACCTCGTATATTCAAAATTTACGGTATGTTCTAGAAATTTGGCAAGTAAGCTTTCTCGGGATAGCTTATGTGTATTTTCAGGCATCTCCCAATTTCTTCAGCATCTCTGTTACATTCTCCTGTGAGCCAAACAAATATGTGCTGACTTTATTATGAACAGTTCAATATCCCCTGCTACTCGTATATGGGACAGGTCGCACACCATGGAGCAATATTAGAGTATTGGTCGCACCAATAGTTCAAAAAAGATCATCTTTGTGCACTGATTATATTTCTCTTTAATTCTAACAATAAATTACAGTTCGCCACCACCTTTATCTTTGACTGACACGATGTGATGGTTCCATTTCTTACTTCGTTATCACCAATGTTAAGACTCTCGCTTTTCCCGTTTATGCTTCATCTCATCACTATTGTCTTTGATTTACTCTGACCCCTACTTCTACACTCATTATATTGTATATTTCATTCATCAGATCCTGTAGTAATTCACTTTCACTGACAACGATAATATTATCAGCAAACATTGTCACTGGTATCCTTTCAACCCGTATTTCAGTGCGAATCTTGAACCTCTCTCTTATTTTCTTCATTGCTTCTTTGATGCAAACATTGAACAGTATAGGCGAATAACTATATCAAAGTCTTACTCTCTTTTTAATCCTTGCACTTCGTTCTTGGTCTTCCACTCTTATTTCCTCTTGGGTCTTGTACTAATATATACCCGTCTCTGCCTAGAGCTATTTTCTTCACAACTTCGATCTTGCACCATTTTACATTGTCGAACGCTTATCCAGGTGTAGAAATCGTATGAACGCGTCTTGAGTTTTATTCAGTCCTGCTTCCATTCCGTATCCTTACAATGTGTTACACCGAGGTATTTGTGTGAGCTGACCGATTGAAAATGAGAGTTATTGATGCTGTAGTCATAGGATACTATGATTTTTCGTTTTGTGAACTGCACAATTTTAGGTTTTCGAAGATCTAAAGCAAGCTGCAAAAACATCCGGAATTCTGTTTGATTCTACGTACAAAAATGCATTGTTAGGAAAACAAACTAAACCAAGGAGGGACAAAATATCAGTAACGAACAACGTAGAATCTCTGTGGTTAATCTGGATTAAACTGCTCCATCATCTTCAGCAACAACCAGGGCACAATCCAAGGAGGGATCTACACCCACATGGATATTGTGCAAATCATATCTAAGTGCCAGGCATAGGGTTTATCGAATCACCTTCACAATTGTCTATTATTCCAACTTCATGTTTTGAACTGCCCAAGGTGTGGTGAAGACTAAAACGAGTCTGTCACGGAAGACTGTATTGAGTGTGATGTCTGCTCCCAACAGTGGCATGAAGAATGCACAGTTTACGAAGGTCATGGTGCATTTTCTTGTTATTGGTGTTAGTGCGTACTCTTGCCAGATGATGCAGCTACGAGCAGTGTCATATACATGGCATTTAAGGTTTGGGTTAAACGTTACTCAGCTGTATCTGATAAATGTTGTTCCTAAATAAATGAGCAATGGTTTGCTACTTGTTTGTTTTAACTTTCTCATCAACTAGAAATGACCGACTAAATACTAAGCACATACTCCTTCGTGAGTTTCCCCTGCAAAGCAAATTAATGAAGTCGAATAGTCCGTAGGAAGAATTTTTGTAGTTTCATGACTTTAGGATGGCATGACTGTGATGAGCTAAGAGCGGCTGACAAAAAATAATTGTTTTATTTATAACCTTAATGTTGCAATTGAGAATGGCGTGTCCGGTTGAAGTTTCCACATTAACTGAACAACGTTCAACGATGCGTTTTCCCTTTCAGAAGACGGAAAACGGCCGAAATATTTTCTCTAACGTTTTTTCAGTATGGTCGAAGCTGTGCGAAAGACGGAAATTTTTGATAAATACGTAGGACAGTTCAAAAACAATCTAACTTCAGTGACTAATAAAAAAACACCGTGGCCGGCCAATTGAACTGTCTCCTCCTTCGCTTAAAGCCGGCTCTGACGACATTACTCCTGATGGCCGACGTGTTGCAGTAGAACTGAATAGCAAAATAGCTGCAACAGGTAGTGGCACAGTCCATAACGTCGTCATTGACATGCTCAAGTACAGCGAAACAAGTCCAACGTGGGTCCCGAGAGAATTCACACAACACAAGGAAACAAAGAGTGCTATGAACGTGAAGGTGAACCTTTTTCGAACGAGATTTTAACGTGTGATTAAACTTTCGTTCAAAATGGGGAACCCGACTCGAAAAGACAAGGAGTGAAATGGAAGCACACTAGTTCACCTGTCCGAAAGGAATTCAAACTCGAGCATCAGCGAGGAAAGTGATGCTGACCATCATTTGGATGCCAAAGTAGTTGTATTTTGGTGATTATTTGGAAGATCAGCGTACAGGATGCAGCGCTGACCACTCACACATAGTGATGAGCAAAGTAAAGCCGAAAACGAGAGGAAAGGGTCGCCAATGTCAAAGAAAAGACGTGATACTATTACACAACAACGCTCGCCCAAACATAGCGCAGCTGATCCAAGAAACCACTGGAAGGGAAAAGAAACAGTAATGGGTTGGGAGACTCTGCGTCATTATCGCTACAGTCCAGATTTGACTTTCGTGAATTTTTATTTTCATATTGCTGATATTATTCAGAATAGAAGCTGTCTGCATTGTACTTGACTGGTAAGAAAAACTTCAAAAGTCAAGCTCACTTGTAGAGCATTTATTGCTACCTGTTTGACCCGCTCAAGGACGCATCGCTTGGAAAGGATTCGGCGACAGCGAAGAAGTTAAAACAATTTCAGTTTTACTTACTTCATTCGCATTTATCGCCTTTCTCTTGCCCAGCAGTATTTCGCAAAGGACTGGCAAAAGCGCAAATTGCAGCCGTATATAACGAGATCAATATACATTTGCCTTCTGAATATTACACCTGTAATGGGTCCAACCTAAGGCAGTTTAAAAAATCGCTGGTGACACTCGTGTACAAGAAGAGTAAAAGAAAGGATGTGCAAAATTACAGACATCGATTTTCTGCAGAATCCTAGAACGTATTCTGAATATGATTATAATAAATTTCCTAGACACCGAAAAGCTTACGTCCAGAAATCAGCACGGTTTTAGAAAGCTCGTGTGAAACGAAGCTTGCCCTTTTCGCACATTATATACTGCGAACCACGGATGAAGGGTCCCAAGCACATTGCACTCTCCTATATTTGAGAAAAGCCTTTGGCACGGTGCTCCACTGCACACTGTTAACCAAGGGCCTCGTATGAGCATACGGAGTCGGTTCCCAGATATGAGAGCGGCTTAAAGTCTACAACAGATACCAGTACGTTCTCGACAGCGAGCGTTGATCAGACACAAGGGCATCGTCAGGAGTGTCCCAGGAAGTGTAACAGACAGCTGTTATACTGTATAGACATAAATGAGGTGACAGGCAGAGTGAACAGCAGTCTGCGGCTGTTGATGATGCTGTCGTGTACGGGAGAGTGTCGTTATTGAGTCACTGTAGGGGGATAAGATTAACGGGAAACGCGGACAACTGAGAAACGCGTAGGAGTCAGTGAGGTACTGAGCCATGCCGACGCCGGTGCCTTAGTTAGCTGCGCTACGTTTGTCGGTTGAGGACCCAGGATACGAAGAGCTTCATCGAGGTGGTCCCACATATTCTCGATTCCGTTAAGCCCGGGAAGCCTGGTGGTCGGCGGAGTACAGCAAACTCATCCTGGTGCTTTTCACACTGCAAGCTGTGTCACAGATTTAGTTGTTCTGCTGGTAGATTCCGAGGGAAAAAAGACTCGATGTAGGTGTGGCAACGGTTCCGACCGATATTTCTGCTCATCCACTGTGCCTTCCAGAACGACGGGAGTGTCACGATAACGTTTGTGAGATCGTAACGATCCTTCCTCCTGTCCTAACCCTGCCGCCGACTGTTGCAGGGTGTTCACTTTCAGGTGAATCGCGCCCTACACGCCAACGTCTGTCTGTCACTTGGAAAGCCCGCAGGTCACCGTTCAGTGGACGCCCAGTCGCAGAACTGGCGTGAAAATTCCAGCCTTCGTCGCGGACGAACAGCAGTCAGCATAGGTGTGTGGACCAGGAGTCTGCTGTGGAGACCCACACATAGCATTTTTCGCTGAGTGGTCTTAGAGGAGACACTGTCGGTAGGCTCTTCGGTTCACGTGCATGGTCAGTTGCTCAGCAGTTGCACGTTATTCACCTGCGGTCTCCTTTAACTCCTGTCCTCTGTGGACCGTGGGGCACCACAACGGCCTCAGCGTCGGCTCTCGACAGCGCCATGCGCGGAGTGCTTTAAATATGGCAACACGCCAACATTTTACGAACTCTGCCGTTTCGAAAATGCATCCACCTGTGGCCCGAAAGGCAATGATCACGTCCTTTTGGATGTCACATAAGTGGCTGAGTTTCCGCGTTACGCATACCCTACTCATTAGCGTCGGACACAGGCGGTGATCACGTTAATGTGACTGGAGCCTGTGGTTAGAAAAAGGAAAGGAAAAGGAAACAGAAAGGGGAAAGGATGGTAAGCGGTGCCAGGAGCACCGGAAATGTGGTAATTATACGAATTGCTTGTACAGGAACTCCGAACGGAATAGGAGCAGCGGCAGTTTAAAAATTGTAAATGGTAGAATCACGGCTCAACAGTAAGTTTCTCGCCCTACCTGACGAAACAGATGTGGATATTGAGAAACGAATGCATAACTGCTGGGAAACAGTCTGCGGTGAGTAGACAGTGCCTTTTTTCGGAGGGTTTAAAGAGCAATTTCAAGATTTGCGAGATAAAGGTTTAGATTACGTCGCAAGTATAACGAATTGTGAGAAAGACGGCAGTAGTTCAGGGATTCGGCAGCACGAAGATATTTTGAAAGTGACTGAAGTTTTTAAGGAGACTGATAATAACCCTGTTCCTGACAAATGAATCCTGGTGATCAGTTACGAAGAATGGGAGAAAATGTTTGAAAATAAAGCTCTTCTTATGGACGGACATTTCAGAGGTGTTGGAAACAACTTGTTGATACCTGAAGCACGGAAGACTAGCTTTTTTACCAGAGGAAAGTCAAAATAATTGTGAAATATTTTTTCTCAACCGAGAAATGTCATAACTTGGTTGTCATTTAAAACTGCATTGCTTTACTTCGAAATGGCTGCAAATTAAGCTATGAAAACAGTGTTATCCGAGACATTTATTTTCCAGTTGTAATTTTCATTTCAAGCAATGCCTGTGGAAGACATACAAGAACTGCGATTAGTGGAGCAATACAGGGATGAAGTAGTAGTTCGTTTGTCTTGCCGCACGTGTGCTGTAGAGTCCATCTTCCACCGGACTGCCTTGATGAAGCATGGAGAGTAACAGCGTAGCAAGTGCCCAGTGGCGTAGACTATTTAATCAGTCAATAGATGGAAAATGCTAGTACACAACCTGAAATGTGGAATTGGTGAAGACAGACAGTCGACCGAAATCATTTCGAAATAAATTCACTCTTAGGTTGGCTTCAGTTGCGTTAGATAATACCTCGATACCTAACACTACTGTATCAAAGTTATCTGCGTTCAGAGAATTTATTTCAAAGTGATTTCGGTCAGCTATCTACCGTCATCAATTCGATGCACAGGACAATGAATGCTGTCTAAGTTTGGCATAGCAAACGATACTCAATAAGGCAAAGGTATCTTAACCTACAATTTCTGATCAATACGCTAAAGGAGAATGCAATAAAACCAATACCTGAAATTGAAAAAAAATCTGTTGGTCAGCTTCTTCAGTGAAAGAGGTAAAAGATACATATGTGTTGAAAAAGAGTTAAAAGATATTTTAAGAATACATAATGACTCGGTGGATCTAAGAAGTTTAAAATTTATATCATTCCTACGATAAAATGTGGAGAGGCGGTCTTATTACAAAACGGCACGCAGAGCCTCCCCATTGTCGCGACTTCCTTTGCACGTCGGAGAACCCGCAGCTAAAATGTATGTGGTCAGAAACACCGCGTTGGCTCACGGGTCGCCGAGTCCACGGCTGCAGAATCCCATGACACCCTTCAAGAGGCGGCGAGGCATCTTGTACAGTAGTTATTTGAGAGTGAATTTTTTCCTCGCTCCTCAAGAGACGTCATCAAACGGATCTTCCTGCTTCTGGAGTGTCTACGCGACTATAAGGGAATCCCGAAACGTTACATCTTATTTTAGTTCTGCTCTCCGTTCCACACCTTCATGGACCCACTTGTTTTCTGTGGAACTCGAACACTTGTACTTCTCCGATGTCATTTTCGTGAGGGATTTATGTACTGTGCTTATGCTTTATTGAGAAAACACGGGAATTTTTTTAAGTGTGTAGGGGTGAAACGATTATCTTAATAACCGATAAAACAACTCCAGATATCGAGTATTACGTACCGGCTGACGCTTCTTTACAAAATGTTTACGGGCTGTCTGTTATCCCAGTCGCTTCCGTTTATGAAATGTACCGAACACATGAGCTTTCTTCGATAAACAGTTCTGACATGGGTCTTGACAACACGATCGAATTACAGAGGTTCAAATAGTGAGTTGCGACTGCGTGCAACTGCATAGGCAGATTTTCATTCCCTGCATATAATTGTAACGCAACTAAGGAGATTATAGCGACACGAACGTCAGCCGGGTAAATAAGTCGTACACTAAGTGGACATCCAGCGGACGCAAGTAAACACTTCCTGTTACACCACGCCACTGCTGCCTCGGTGTAAACACGGAGGACAACAGGAAGTGCTCTACGACCACTAGCTGGACTATGGAGCAAGAAACAGCCGGGGTCCCCGGTGGTCTAGTGGTAAGGGGGTCTGGAACGTTCCAGCGCCTCGGCTGGGGCTATTCGCCCCAGCCGGGCCGGGGTTCAATCCCCGGCCGGCGCTGGAATTTTCAGACTTCCGAACACTAGCCTCCACCTCTGCCTTGGCATGTGGCGCATGCCGGGCACCCCCGTGGGGTCCGTGCTTCGGGTCCCACGTGGAGCTCACTCCCACACTACAAACTAAACCTGATTATGCTGGTGCAAGCATTTTAAATTTTAATTCACACACTTTCTTCACCAGACCACATCTACATATATTTTAAGGTACTTAATATATCTCACTGTGGTATCAGTAATATTTGTAGGAAACTATGGAACAAAAACCTTACCAAAAAAATGATTTTTGTTATCCTTCGTGTGCTGAATACTTCTGAGGTACCCAAACATCTGCCATTTTCTTGTAGTTAACAATGAATATTCGAAAAAAAGTTTATCATACTGATTCATATATTACATAATGTATTTTACTCATTCTCAGTGTTGAAAAAGCAGTAATTATTTCAAAGTCATAAAAAAATGCAAAATATTGTATCACAAGCCAACAAGGTGTTCTTTTTAGTATCATGATTTACTATGCGATTAATAAATTCTGTATAATAAATCGTTTCGTAACAATTGACAATACCTTTTAAAAATACATTGTTTTCACTTATTGCATTTTCAAAAACTAAAACAGGCCTTTTTTCTCAAATTATTCTAGTGTCAAAATGAGATGTTTGATATTACACAGGTCACTAATGACATAAACTGTTTTTTTATAAAAACGATATTTCTCGTGGTTTTTGTGAGCTGAATGCTGAATCAAACAGATAACACTTAAAATTAATAAGAGGAATTTCTTGGTGATTTTACTAACACGCCCATATAGTTCATATAATATTTCGATTAATAGTTACATGACTACCTCTCTGCCTCTACTTTTTGTAAAAGTATCTTGTAGATCAGAGAAAAAATTGTATTACTACCTCTCCAGGTTAAGTGCAGTTCAATGAAAGAGATTTTAAAGGCCATGCCGAAGATGCAGAATATTACGTTCTCTGCAAGGCATTTGCCATCAGTAATGAGTGAAACTGTAAAATAGAAAAAAGGGCTGACAAACGCCTATTACTGTTGTACTATTATATCACTAACGTTGCATTGCATAAACTTACTTACAGTTCTCGTTGCTGTTCAATATTCTTTAACTCACCATACCGTGCGATTATGTTGTTAACATTTAATGTAACAGTAGTCCTGTTTCGAGCCACATATCCATTTTTAATGCTTAAAAGTGTGGACAAAACTATTAGTAATACTAAATTACGAAGAGGGAATGATGAATGTAACATGCTGCGTACGTTAATGTCGCTCGAGATGTAGTTTGCATTATATGTTACCAGAACAGAATTATTTTGTAATGTGTGAAATACACAAAAATACGGTAACAGACTAACCGAGCAGTGATGCCGTAATCTGTTTTGTAATAATAGTGTAAAGGAAGAAATAAACAGCAACTAGACATTTAAGTCACTCAATTTTCGCGGCCATTTTGCTGTTCATCACTTCGCTGCTAGATGTCGCTACTAGTTCCTCACACACTCAGTTGTCTGTAGTGCAGGGCTTCGCCACCAGAAGGCTCTATCAGCACCGGCGAGGACTCATTCTATCGACGTTTGCTGCTTCACTCCTCAACATCTATGCTAACTGACGTGACTGCTAAATTTTCAGACTAAACGAAAAAAATAACACCAACACCAAATAAGGCAAATAGTGATAATTGCGGATACTATCGAACCATCACTTTCATACGTCCTGGCTGAAAATACTGATCCAAAATATTTACACAGGAATTAGAGGAGACGAGCTAGAGGAAAATCGATTTTGAGAGAACACACTAGCCGCTAGAGATCGGTTGAAGAAATTCAACCCATATTTATAACATCTATAGATGTTACAAAATAACTTCTGACAATTTTGAGCAAAATATACAGTTTGAATTTAAGATGATGCAACCAGCGATAAAATACAGTGAGCGGCATGTTATCTAGAGCTCTGCCAGAAATCAGACAGCAGTTTTAAGACTTAAAAGACATAAAGGAAAGCTGGCAGTTGATAGTTGAGAAGAGAGAGTGAGAGAATGAAAGTGAGAGAATGAGAGAGAGAGAGAGAGAGAGAGAGAGAGAGAGAGAGAGAGAGAGACAGACAGAGAGAGAGAGAGAGAGAGAGAGAGAGAGAGAGAGAGAGAGAGAGAGAGAGACACAGACAGAGAGAGAGAGAGAGAGAGAGAGAGAGAGAGAGAGAGAGAGAGAGAGAGAGATAATGGGAGGGGGGGGGGCTTCGGTTCTAGCCCATTCACCCATGTTATTCACTTTGCATACAAAATGTTTCACACGTCGTGCTACACACTTATCGCGTCTGTAGAGGGGACCTACCAGATGAAGTTTTACATAGGAATCGATGTCTGGAAACGTCATCCAGCGACGCTACAGGGTATCGAAGTTACAGGCGCTGGAGTCTGTAAAATATGTGTACACAGAAAGATTCAATGAAGATGTTACCAATTTTCTATGATGATGGAGATGGATAAATCTATAAATTTTAGGTTATGTCCCTATAACGGAAAATTGGAAGAGAAGACATTCCTGTTACGTGTGACAGGATCTACCGGTAGTGTTGTAGCTGAGATGTAGGGCAGGAAACTTTCAGAGGTGGTAGTATGGACCGAATGTCCAGTACACATGGGCTGTAAAATGCATACCTTAAGAGCTGTGAGGACTTGTTCACTAGCATAAAACATATCTCCACTGCTGAACAAGTGCTCATAGCTCCTCAGGTATGCATTTTGTAGCCCATGTTTACCGGACATTTTTTCTTACTTTGATCCATACTACCACCTTTGAAAGTTAGCAACAACAGTACCAGTACTTGTATTCCGCCGTCAGAGGTATGTAACTTTCGACTCATTCGTTTCCGGATCATGATACATGATCAAATTGATACATGATCACCGCATCACACTCTACTTACATACATTTGCAGGAGCTGGCGCCTGTATTTTGATGCTCTGTAGTCTCGTTAGATGACGTTTGCATGCATGAGTTACTAGGTAAAATTGCAAGCTCTAGAAATGTGAAACACCTTGTATAAAGAAAGCAACATACGAAACGAACGAGATATTTGGGAAATTAATCGAAGATAAGAAAGAAGAAATAGAAACTGTTTCCAAATCGACCATTCATTTCGCTGCTGCTGATTTGAAATTTCGTGGCATTTATTCGCTCTGAAGAGGATCGTTTAAACGATGGTCGGAATGTAGTTATTTTAGTTGTTTCACTGTTTTATAATGACATGGCCTAGAACCCAAAATGATTTTCTCCAAGTTGTTTGTAGGAATTCTATCGCTTCTCACCGATATTTTCAGTATGGTACTGGTATTTTTTTCCCTACACCTACCAACTTTAATAGTGCTTGAAATGATGAAAATTGTCTCCATATCAAAAAGTATTAGGTACTGAGACGGTGCTTGGTTTTAATGATAACAATATACAGGAAAATTCAGCCATGTTTCTGCGAAGTTGCATTACGCCGAAATTCTGAAATACATCCGTATATTTCGAATGTCGTACAACAGCTGTAGGTAGGAGACGGGGTACTGCAGAAGTAAAGCTGTTTAGACGGGGCGTGAGTCGTGTTTGGGTAGCTCAGATGGTAGAGCACTCGCCCACGAAAGGCAAAGGTCCCGAATTCGAGTCTCGGTCCCGCACACAGTTTTAATCTGCCGGGAAGTTTCATATCGGCGCACACTCCACTGCAGAGGGATCTAATTCTGGAAAGAACTGTATAGTTAGTGGAGAGATACAGGATGTTGCAAAATTCCCGTTAAAAACTTCTAGGGAACTGAGTGACGATATTTTGAAGAGGAGCCCATGTATGGAAAGGTATATCCGTGCTACAGCCGTATAAATACACCTTCGCTAATGTGGTATGCAACAGGGTTATAATCACTGGAGGGGGGGGGGGCTACTTACGTCTGATCCTATGCTGTCATATGACGGCTGTCTCCTCTCTGACCTGGATCGAGTCTCGTTCATGTGTCTGTGAGTGTTAGAGCAACATTTCTGAGCACACTTTTGCCGAATACACCGACACGAGTATTCTGTGTGGCCAAAGCGCACAGTACTGGAAGAGCTGCTGGTCGCCTTTATCAAGATCGTTGTCCACAACGTCTGACTCCTCCCCACACGCTTTTCGTTAGCATTGCGCAACGTCTTCGAGTAAGGGTGCCTTCACCGTCAGCAGGTGCGTCTGTGGTGCCCCGTGGAGACGCAGCGCACGCGAATTGGAAAATATATTTATATGGATATTGTGTCTGTTCTTCCGGACATGTGCGAAAGGACGCTACGAATGTAGTGTGTGGACATACAAAGGTGAGAATGTGGGTCTCGCGGGAGGCGTGCGCGAGACAGTCCCTGTAGTCTCACTATCCTCTGTGCCGTCGGTGGCTCAGATGGATAGAGCGAATGCCATGTAAGCAGGAGATACCTGGTTCAAGTTCCGGTCGGGGCACACATTTTCACCTGTCTTCGTTGATATCTATCAACGCCCATCAGCAGCTGAAGGAAATAATATCATTCTAATTTCAAATTGGAAAACGCCCTCCTGTAAAACCAGTGTCTCTGAAGACCGATTTTTTTGATTCTTTGGTTATTAAAGAGTGAAACTGTAGAACAATAGATGTACTCGGCCACATCTACACTGAAATGCCAAAGAAACTATTATAATAATGCGTATTCAAACACAGAGATATGTAAACAGGCTTAATATGGTGCTGCCGCCGGCAACGCCTATGTAAGACATGTGTCTACCGTAGTTGTTAGATCGGTTACTGCTGCTACAATGGCAGGTTATCAAGATTTAAGTGACTTTGAACGTGGTTTTATACTTGGCGCAAGACCGATGGGACACAGCATCTACGAGGTAGCGATGAAGTGGGGATTTTCCTGTACGACCATTTCACGAGGGCACCCTGAATATCAGCAATCCAGTAAAACAATAAATCTCCAACATCTCTGTGGCCAAAAAAAAAAAATCTGAAGAGAATCGTTCAGAGTGGCGATAGTGCAACCCTTCCGAAAATAACTGAAAATTTCAATGCTTGACCATTAACAAGTATCAGCATGCGAACCATTCATGGAAACATCATCTACATGGGCTTTCAGAGCCGAAGGCCCACTCGTGTACCCTTGCTGGCTGCACAGCACAAAGCTTTACGCCTCATTTGGGCCCATCGGTACGAACATTGGACTGTTGATGACTCGAAACATAATCCCTGGTTGGACGTGTCTCATTTCAAAATGTATATACAGTATGGACGTGTATGGGTATGAAGACAACATCATGACTCCATGGACCCCGCATGTCAACTGCGGACTGTTCAATCTGGTGGAGGCTCTGTGACGTTGTAGAGCGTGCGCATTCGGAGTGATGTGGGATCCCTGATACGTCTAGATACATCCTGTCTGATCACCTGCATCCATTCGTGTCCATTGTGGATTCCGACGGAAGTGGGTAATTCCAGCAGGACAATGGAGAGGCCCACACAACCACAGTTGCTACAGAGTGGCTGCAGGAACACTCTTCCGAGCCTAAACACTTTCGCTGACCACCAGAACTCCCCAAACATACTGTACGTTTCTAGTAAATTTTATAGCATTAACTAGCATATCTGGAATGCCTTGCAACGTGTTGATCAGAAGAGATCTCTGCTCCCTCTTACCGTTACGGATTTATGAGCAGCTCTGCAGGTTTCATGGTGTCAGTTCCCTGCAGCGCGACTTCAGCCATCAGTAGAGTCCATGCCACGGCGTGTTGAGGCACTTCTGCGTGCTCGCGGGGACCATAAACGATATTTCTTTGGCTCCTCAATGTAACAAATTACTTGTCAAAGTGACAGCGTTACCAACATGTTTTCAAGTGGTTCTAGTATACGGTACGTCTCGGGAGACAGGTTACAATTTAAAATATGAGTATTATGTATTCAGTCCCCTCTACAAGTTGTAGCAGGTAGTGATGGGAATTTCAGAACATCCTGTACGTTTCCAGCAAACTGTATAGCCGTTGTCGTATTACAATTGGTATCTGCGAATACATTCCATAATTCGTGACAGATCGCGAGGCGCGACTGCAGAAGTCCGTAGCGTTTACCCAGGGGGCGTCTCGGCTACGGCAGTTCTGACGGCTAGTTTGAAGGCCACTTTGAACTAGTGTTGCCAGAGGTGTCTCTTTTTAGAGATTCTACGACTCGCCCCACGTAAGCTTTAACAGGAAGACCAAATGCTCCAACTTCTGGCCTCTGCTAACATTTCGAAATACACTATCCTATCAGTGAGTGTACAGACACCTATTAGTGGACATTAATATGCAGTGCGTCCACCCTTTGTCTATATGGCGGCTTGAACTCTGCTCGGGACACTAAGTGAGGTGCCTACCGACAATTTACGCACCACACACGGATATCGTACCTACGTGTTTGTACACGCAAGGCAATACATTGCTCAGCAAGATCGCCATATCTCTCACCAATTTTCAACATCTGGAGCACAATGGGCAGGTTCTTTAAAGCAGGTCGCGATTTTGAGGATGTAACGAACCAACTGAACTGAATTTGGTACGATATCCGTCAGAAGGGTATCCACTAACTTTATCAGTGAATGTCAAGCTAGTAACTGCCCGCGGAAAGGCCAGAGGTGGCCCAACACGTTATCGACTTATCAATTTGTGAAGCTCTTTGTCTTGAATTAATCATCCAGTTTTTCTTCAACTCTAATCATTCATTTGCCCCTACACGTACAGTCATGCTCAAAACTATCCTAACGCCCGAATTGAATTTCGCCTGATTCACATGCAACCCACATAACGCAACGGTCTAGCAGGTCCCCTTATCGCTCCTTGGTACAGTCGTTTGACTATTGAAAATGGTTCCAACAAATCACCACCAGAAAACACTGTTCTGTATCGCAATAACTCAAGATGTAAAGTAATACCACGATACTACAAATATCACGGAACACCTTATCACAGATAAGACTGCCCTTAAGGCTTGTAGCTCACATTTATTACAATAAATGACATACCTGACATTTTACCACTCTCATTATTACGTCAGATAGGTAATACACGTAGTAAATTCGTCGTATTCATGATTTACTCTTCAAAGTAACATACCGTACTTATCATTGAACACAAAATGAGATTAAAAATTGAAGTTATTCACGGGCAACCAGTTGAGAATATGTATGAACTTCAAATGACACGACGAACCGTCTCGTTTTGCATATGGATTCAAACCCAGGTCATGCAGACTAAGCAAAGATTTCGTGCCTGACGGAAAATAACAATCACTCCTGATTAGGCATACAGAGAGTGAAAATACCTCGATTTTAGAGAGAGCCAGTTTGCAAATACCAACTTTAAATTACAAAGCGCAAGCATTTTTGCCGGACGCGAATTCCTACCAAGCACCTATTGTCCCTGTTAATGAACGACGAGAGATGTTGAATCTTGGTTCTTGACAAGTAACTTACTTGAATTGCCGTGAGGTAAGGCTTTGTGTTGGACAGGGGTTCGAACTCAGAACTTAATCGGATAGATATCGACGCACAATCAACTGTGACATTTCGGATTTTCTCGGCAGTAGCTAGATGTTTTAACTGAAATGACGAGACGAAACATACATTTTTTTCCTTCCCAAGACTCCAACCCGGCATTTATCGCTGTTATATTCTAGAGAAAACGAACGTTAAATATGGGTTTGTTGCACCAGCAGCGACATGTGAGCGTGTTTGAACTAGAAATAACATGACGAAGAGTTCAGTGCTCACTGGGAATACAGCTCCACACATCATATCGCTTTTGACTACACACAAAGATACGTCAGCTTCCGAATTTTTGTCCAGCTCGGACTAACATCTTGAACTTACAGTGATCTCGCAAATAGTCCTGTGTCTCACTGGGTGTCAAAACGTCACATATTGTTAGTGTTGACAACGAATGAAATTACATTAAACATTAAAATAATTATCCACCAGCAGATAGGTGTTCTCATGCTAGAGCTTGATAATACATAATGAAATCTATAGTGCCGGGCCAGGATTCGAACCCATTCACGCGCAGTATGTGGAGATGTTGAGGAATCTGCAGTTCTGAACAAACAACAAATAGTAGCCGTGCTGTATTCTCACGAAGGGATCAAATTCAGCGTTAAGTACGGTCTAAGTTGCATTCCCAGTTTAGAACCGATTTTATCGACATACAGAAGCTCAGATAAAATATGGACTTAATGTCCTTTGAGCGTTATTTAAGCATCACAAGACTGCACATACATGCAATCGATTTCGAGGTGCAAAGTGTTTATCTTACTTTGGTGACAGGTGGGCATAAGAGATTTCCAAAAACTTTTTATCGTACTGAAATAATCTTTTGTCGGAAAGAAACAAGGTAAGTGTTTTATTTGTATATATTTTGTAGGAAACTGTAATCGTGATGGAAGATTATACACCTTAATGTTTGACACAACTGCTAGGAGAAAACGCTGCATCCTAACCAAACCCTGCGGTTCCTCTCCATATCCCCTTAATACACGAGCAGGGTATCCTCCACGCATACCGCTACACAGCTGTTCCTAGCACACCTGAGATTTGGCAACATCGTCACAAACATTAGGCAACACTGTGACAGTGCAATCACTTCCGCCTATGGTACTGAATTGGCTCACTAAATTTACTTGATATTACCTTTCCATTTGAATGGCTCATGCTGTATAATCCTTACGTAAACTAAGATACTGAGGCAGAAAATTCAATTTTTTGGCTAAAGAAATGCTATTCTTCACATAAGTGGCAACTTTTATTATCTTTCACGATGCGTTATGAGGCTGAGCGACCAATACCATGATGAGAGTGGTGCAAAGGTAGCAGTGTGTCTGTAACCCGGTGGTACCGCCCATGTCTCGTGTCAGAACGGCTCAATCAGTCGTCAGTTCCAACTGAGGTAGGGACCATCGTGTGCGAGCCTTTTTTTTTAAGGAGCTGCGAATTTCCAGAAAAAATTCTGTATCGAAATCGGAAGAAAACCTTTACACATCAAATCTCCTTGGTAGCTCGACTCAGTAAGTTGTGTTAATCGTCATAGATCATGGCGTTCTGACTTCCAAGCTGCTTCGCAATACCAGCGTCTCTGAAGAAATTCGAATCGACCATCAACGATACGAATTTCAATATTGTTCTTCACTTAAGACTCACATGCCAGGGTGATAAGTATGAAGGAAATGAGCCTCTTGATTACTCTATGCTAAACTTCCCTGCAGACATGTGCTGACAGTGTCTCTAGCAACTTACTTTTTCTCTGGGTAGCTTCAAATATGGGCAATTTTTTCGCCTTAAATCCAATTGAATATTCTTAATATCATTTGTGAACAGCGTTCACTTCTCCATTAATTAATTTATGGACCTCAAAACAATCAATTTGCCTTAGTAGCTATAGAGCAGATTCTGATAGGTATTGACGCAATCTTTTTCATCCATTTACCATAGAAAATCAAAGAAAGAAACCAAACACATTACATTGCATTTACTCCCTGTGCCTTGAGTAACACACATGAATCCATGACAATAATACATTATTTGAAGAATCTCCTGTGCAAGGAAAAGAACAGAATGTGACGCTTTAATTATAGCGCACTGGATCAGAAACAATGAAATTAATTCTGTGTCACATTGATGTACTGCATTCTAATGTAATAAAGTAATCATCAAATAAAAACGGTTTTGTGCCTCCTTTGCTATGAAGAGTGAAACACAAATCGTAGGCAGATTTTATGGGTCACTACTCAACAACATTAAAGCATTTTACATGGTTGAGAGTGTGGAGTGGAGCAGATGTTGTCGGCAGAAGGCAGCGCAGTGCCTCAGCCCCCGCCGGTAGGCAGCAAACGGGTCCCAGAGAACTCAGACGCATGCGGTGTTCAGAGGCAGATGCTCGGTAAAGAAATCTTTCGCTAAAACATTGTTGAACCAAACTATTATTACCAGTGTGACACAAAGGGAAATATATTGTAGATTCGCTTGAATTACACGCATAGCTTCAGCACCGAGAGGAAAGGGGCGATAAAAATTTTGTCGTTGTCTGCTTCCGGTCGCCAGACGTCATATTAGCTAGTCTCGCGTTTTACCTCAAGACTACGGCCTTAGTCAAGAATAATGTACTAAGACTGAACTCAAGACTTCCTCTGGGAAGTGCCGCAGTCTACAATGTTGCAGATCGAGCTTACTGCCGGACACAGGATCCTGAGAGGAGCACGACTGTGTTGTCCACCTTATGTGGACGGCTCGGCGGTCAATGTTTTGCTCTAAGGCTGTATCTACAACACATATTGCATCCTGAACACCTAGAAGAATTAAAAAAACAAAAGTAGTTTATGAGAGCAACGTTAACTATGGCGTTCGAAGTATTCATAGTGTTGTGTACGTGTGTGCAAAAGCCTTCCAATGCCCACTCAAGGAGGACAAGGATGCAAAGTCTAGCTTCAGTATTATAAATTCGCTACAGTCTGCGGATGAACTCAGACTTAGGTTGATAATTAATTTGAATATTTAGCAATACTATACCCATTGGTGTTAAACTCGTTATTAACCAATGATTCCCAAAGCTACAGGGACACTACTTGTGATACTTAGGCAGTGCTATCAGACGAAAAGATCAACCTGACACAAACTGTGGGAAGTTTGTTTTACAAACTTCGTACCAGGATAATGAGCTTTTACGTATTTGGGATGTCTGTGAACGTTGCTGCTTGAGACGATTTAAGACGAAAGTAAATTCCTTTAGCAACGACAATGTTTGAAGAAATCGTCTTAACGGGACTAAATCGTGATTTGTAAATCGTTTACCGGCCGTACTCTACCGCATTTCGCTGATTGGAAGGCAAATAGATTACGGAAAAATGTCACAGAAGGAAAAGGGAGAACGAAATGTCTCCCACTGGAAGGTCATGTTGTCTTATTTAAATGATTACAAAATCAGGTAAAACGACCAGTCAGATTGTCAGTATAAGAACATTACTGTTGTCAGTATGATGTAGCACTGTCCAGGGCCTGTAACGATAAAGGGCCCGTTTAGGTCAGTCATATTGTATACAGAAGTGGGAGAGAGAGCACCGCTAAATTCTACAATCCGTATGCATTGCAGACACACAGAAATTACTGTTACAGTGTACTAATGGAGCCCAATTAATGAGTGAACTGCGTATTTTCCGGTGAGAGAGAGCACTGGCAAATAGTCTTCGCTATATTAGGTTACTTAATCTGGTGTCACTCTGAGCCAGAATTTATGGCCGGCGGCTGAGTGTAAGGTCAGTGGGCCGGATCCGAGTTTTGCATGTGCGAAATACTTTCCTACATTATAGAACCGAATATTTAACTGGAACTAATATTCCAAAAATTTTGAACTTGGATAGCTTAGAATGAAAATCTTTTTCTTTATTGCAAAGGAAAACAATTGATTTTCTAAAACATTCTGTCATACACAACTTGAAATAGGTCACGTCGACCAAATCTAATGGAAAAATTGACAGCGTCGTATATCGGCAAACAGTAAGATCTCTTGGCTTTTGGTTTGGCAGTACTCGACAGCCATTTCTAGGCGCAAGTAATAGAAGAAAGGTAGAGCGTTATTGTTATCAAGTAAGGTCTTCATCGATTACTTTAGTTTTAATGTAATCTATGAGTAATTACTCATAGATATTAACATGAAAAGAATTCTGTAGACAGAGAAAGAACCTCTTCTTGGGAAACTACTTGTATAGTGACCAAAAGGCACGAACTGATATTCAAGTACAGTGTTCCAGCAGCGGCAAGAAGAAAATGATAGTAATAATGACGGTAACAATCCAATTATCCGGTAACTTCACACTTCCCAGTGGATCTTCACGAACTAAGAAAATATCTGAATTTGTGAACATTTCAAAATGGCTTCACATCGAGCCTATGATGCCTACAAGGGTCTTTACATCCTGCTGACATGAGAATAGCATAATCTCCGCATCAGAAACTTGTTTCTACTTAACCATTTAATAGACTCGCGTTTTTTCCACCGTGACTACTTTTGTAAGCTCAGCACATCATCCGTTGCAGATTACTCCTGGGTCTGGGAAATGTGGGCACAATGGTCTGGTGGAACTATCACAGGAGCAATGCGTGGGTTCAGACATTTACTTTTAAGAAGCACAAACAGATTTACTTTGCGTCTGGTAACCTCAAGAGAAAGACGTTATAATCCAGAATTCGCAATACAAATCACGTTCCATCATTACCAACTGGGCAGAGCCAGGTTACGTTGGGAAATGACATAGCGGAAGTCATCGTAAACAGAAATACAGTCGCCAGTAAACTTACTTACATTAGAAAATTTTATTTTATTTTATGAACCGATAGCCATTTAAAGGATGGGGCTCTTATTTTACTTGTAATTTATTGAACTAGAGACGTTGAAAAATTTGGTGCTGGACTGTGATTCCAATTCGTTTCTCCTCTTTCGAGGATCTGAATCTCTCGGAACATTATAGTTCAACCATTTCTTCCTTTTCGCAAGACTGCAACCCTCTCTAGGTCTCCTCCAAAGGTAAGTATGTGGGTCCGAATCCTGATCCAATACCAAAATATTCATAGTTTCAGTTCAAGCCCTATAACGTGCACACCGTCCCGCTAGTGAAAACCAACGTACGCTTTTAATGTCTATTCATGTGTTGCCAGCAATCGCAATAGTTGTCATTATTTCTGGTCAAACACGCACACACCTTACCGTTGGTGAGTAAGCAACTGATATTTAAGTTATATTTGTGGATGCACGGTAGGCGTGCAGTTAGATTGTCGCTTAGGTACAAAAGTTTGTATCCTTAGTTTAGATTAAAACACCTAGCAGCTGGTAAGAAAAACCGACACGTAACATTTGATTTTACTTAATTAACAATACGATTACGTGTTGGGTTCGTATCTCCGTCATATAACTTCACATCATGCACTTAATCTTTAAATGTATGCGCTCTTTGTTACTTGAGCATGGAGGTATATCAGACATCTTTCGTGGTTAGTTAACAGGGACGAAAGGGTCTTGTTAGGAGTCCCGGTTTATTACAAAAATTGTCCTCTTTTATTTTCAAGTTTAGATTTCATTACTGGTATTGGCAAAAATTTTGGTAATTCATGACTCTTCATGGATAGCCATCAATATGATATGATTAGATTACATTAGATCAATTCTTGTTTCATAGATCATGAATACGATATTTCGTAATGATGTGTAACGTGTCATTTTAATGAAAGATTTCTTTACATACCATGATTCAATTTCTTTACAACAATTTCTTACTCTCTCTCATTCTTTTTGATTTCTCTCTCTCTCTCTCTCTCTCTCTCTCTCTCTCTCTCTCTCTCTCTCTCTCTCATACACACACACATTCTTTTTTTCTTTATTTGTTTGTTTTGTTCGACTATCGGCGAGGCATGAAAACGTCTCTGAATGAGCTTCTTAGTTTTTAGTACACTTACGAAATAAATATAAAAATAACTGTGAGAGTTACTGATATATGATGCTTAGTTTTCAGTCAGTTCCGAGTATTATTAGTAACCACGCTCCAGTCCCTAAACCTAGTTACAGAAATGCGAATCAGACGCATTACGTATTCCAGGCCGTAGCAGCCGCGACTTGGAGACACCAGCTATGGTCACTTCCCAGCCCGCTGTACGATCACATCGGTTCGTCTTCTTTCTGCTGGTACTGTAACTGAGATTTGACAACAAGGCAACGTATGTTTGGCAACTCTGTGATCGACGAGTTCCTTCCTGGTGCGCACGGAATTTATCCTCAAAGATCACTTGATTTTACCTGTCATTTCCATTGAATAATATGATTTATTATCACGTTGTTGTTGTTGTTGTCTTCAGACCTGAGACTGGTTTGATGCCGGTCTCCATGCTACTCTATCCTGTGCAAGCTGCTTCATCTCCCAGTACCTACTGCAACCTACATCCTTCTGAATCTGCTTAGTGTACTCATCTCTCGGTCTCCCTCTACGATTTTTACCCTGCACGCTGCCCTCCAATGCTAAATTTGTGATCCCTTGATGCCTCAAAACATGTCCTACCAACCGATCCCTTCTTCTAGTCAAGTTGTGCCACAAACTTCTCTTCTCCCCAATCCTATTCAATACCTCCTCATTAGTTACGTGATCTATCCACCTTATCTTCAGTATTCTTCTGTAGCACCACATTTCGAAAGCTTCTATTCTCTTCTTGTCCAAACTAGTTATCGTCCATGTTTCACTTTCATACATGGTTATTCTCCAAACAAATACTCGGAGAAACGACTTCCTGATACATAAATCTATATTCGATATTAACAAATTTCTCTTCTTCAGAAACGCTTTCCTTGCCATTGCCAGTCTACATTTTATATCCTCTCTACTTCGACCATCATCAGTTATTTTACTTCCTAAATAGCAAAACTCCTTCACTACTTTAAGTGTCTCATTTCCTAATCTAATTCCCTCAGCATCACCCGATTTAATTTGACTACATTCCATTATCCTCGTTTTGCTTTTGTTAATGTTCATCTTATATCCTCCTTTCAAGACACTGTCCAGTCCGTTCAACTGCTCTTCCAAGTCCTTTGCCGTCTCTGACAGACTTACAATGTCATCGGCGAACCTCAAAGTTTTTACTTCGTCTCCATGAATTTTAATACCTACTCCAAATTTTTCTTTTGTTTCCTTTACTGCTTGCTCAATATACAGATTGAATAACATCGGGGAGAGGCTACAGCCCTGTCTCACTCCTTTCCCAACCACTGCTTCTGTTTCATGCCCCTCGACTCTTATTACTGCCATCTGGTTTCTGTACAAATTATAAATAGCCTTTCGCTCCCTGTATTTTACCCCTGCCACCTTTAGAATTTGAAAAAGAGTATTCCAGTCAATATTATCAAAAGCTTTCTCTAAGTCTACAAATGCTAGAAACGTAGGTTTGCCTTTTCTTAATCTTTCTTCTAAGATAAGTCGTAAGGTCAGTATTGCCTCACGTGTTCCAACATTTCGACGGAATCCAAACTGATCCTCCCCGAGGTCTGCATCTACCAGTTTTTCCATTCGTCTGTAAAGAATTCGCGTTAGTATTTTGCAGCCGTGGCTTATTAAACTGATAGTTCGGTAATTTTCACATCTGTCAGCACCTGCTTTCTTTGGGATTGGAATTATTATATTCTTCTTGAAGTCTGAGGGTATTTCGCCTGTCTCATACATCTTGCTCACCAGCTGGTAGAGTTTTGTCATGACTGGCTCTCCCAAGGCCGTCAGTAGTTCTAATGGAATGTTGTCTACTCCGGGGGCCTTGTTTCGACTCAGGTCTTTCAGTGCTCTGTCAAACTCTTCACGCAGTATCGTATCTCCCATTTCGTCTTCATGTACATCCTCTTCTATTTCCATAATATTGTCCTCAAGTACATCGCCCTTGTATAAACCTTCTATATACTCCTTCCACCTTTCTGCCTTCCCTTCTTTGCTTAGAACTGGGCTGCCATCTGAGCTCTTGATATTCATACACGTGGTTCTCTTCTCTCCAAAGGTCTCTCTAATTTTCCTGTAGGCAGTATCTATCTTACCCCTAGTGAGATAAGCTTCTACATCCTTACATTTGTCCTCTAGCCATCCCTGTTTAGCCACGTTAGGTGTAACAAAAGATTGTAAATTTACGGTTTTCAGCCCAGGAAAGTCGTTGCACGTGGAAATCGCAACTAATCTCGTTCTTCAAAAAGCGGTTTACGAGTGCTAGACATTATCGAACTCGTAAGAGTAAGCTAAGACACGCACTTCTACGCCAGCTCTATGGTAATGCGCTGACCTGAGAAATAGCATCTGTTATGGTTCGCACTTCCAGTCTCACTGACTGTAACGTTTTTATCCCTTCTGTGAAAGAGCTACAAGCAGTCAGATAAAATATCGATAACGAAATCGCAAAAAAATACTTTCGGCTCATAGTGCAATGGTGAAAACTTACAATGCTGCACAACAGGTAACTCCTCTTCCCGCCGCTGACAAGAAAATTTTGGGTTTCTAGGAATACAAAACTTTACTTATGAAATGCGACATTTGCACTGCACGACGTTTTCAACAAAGAGATGGCGCAATACAGTAGTTCAAGTGGAAAGAAACACTTCCTATTTAAATTTGCGCATCCTAGACTGTTGGCTGTTCTGTGTAGGTGGCAGGTACGTGATTTTATTTCGGTGATTACAAAATAAAGTCGAATGTATGCACTGGGTAGTCGAGGCAGCTAGTTCATTGTGATTCGGTCAACCAAGTAAATGAATTTACTGAACCTGCTGCAAATTACTACAGGAAGCCTGTGTGTCAGAATTCTCATCCAGTGTGGTGCAACGGCGTTACGATAGA
This sequence comes from Schistocerca gregaria, assembly GCF_023897955.1. NCBI lineage: Eukaryota > Metazoa > Arthropoda > Insecta > Orthoptera > Acrididae > Schistocerca > Schistocerca gregaria. The sequence continues at coordinate 4,116,912 of NW_026061756.1, read as the reverse complement.
AAAATGAGCCACATACTTATGATATGCTTGTATATCTATGGACTGGGTTCTATTCCAACTTCTGTCAATGATTTTAGATAAGGAGATTCCATTCTCTTCTGGCTACACCAAGTGAAGAAGATATAATGACATTGTGGTCTGAAATTAATATGAAAAATGATATTCCTTTTCTACAAAGTAGACGTTAGGATGAATCACAATTAGACTGGAGCGGCGACACGTAGAAACCTTTCTTATACTTGTTATTTATTTCTAGTGACGAAACAAATGCTATGTAGGCTCACAGGACATTTAGTCCATATTTTATCTGAGCTTCTGTATGTCGGTAAAATCGGTTCTGATCTTGGAATGCAACTTAGTCCGTACTTAACGCTGAATTTGATCCCTTCGTGAGAATACAGCACGGCTACTATTTGTTGTTTGTTCAGAACTGCAGATTCCTCAACATCTCCACATACTGCGCGTGAATGGATTCGAATCCTGGCCCGGCACTATAGATTTCATTATGTATTATCAAGCTCTAGCATGAGAACACCTATCTGCTGGTGGATAATTATTTTAATGTTTAATGTATGTGACGTTTTAGACACCCAGTGAGACACAGAACTATTTGCGAGATCACTGTAAGTTCAAGATGTTAGTCCGAGCTGTACAAAAATTCGGAAGCTGACGTTTCTTTGTATGTAGTCAAAAGCGATATGATGTGTGGAGCTGTATTCCCAGTGAGCACTGAACTCTTCGTCATATTATTTCTAGATCAAACACGCTCACATGTCGCTGCTGGTGCAACAAACCCATATTTAACGTTCGTTTTCTCTAGAATATAACAGCGACAGATGCCGGGTTGGAGTCTTGGGAAGGAAAAAAATTTATGTTTCGTCTCGTCATTTCAGTTAAAACATCTAGCTACTGCCGAGAAAATCCGAAATGTCACAGTGATTGTGCGTCGATATCTATCCGATTAAGTTCTGAGTTCGAATCCCTGCCCAATACAATGCCTTACCTCACGGCAATTCAAGTAAGTTACTTGTTAAGAACCAAGATTCAACATCTCTCGTCGTTCGTTAACAGGGACAATAGGTGCTGGGTAGGAATTCGCGTCCGGCAAAAATACTTGCGATATGTAATTCAAAGTTGAAATTTGCAAACTGGCTCTGTCTAAAATCGAGGTATATCACTCTCTGTATGCCTAATCAGGAGTGACAGTTAGTATCCGTCAGGCACGAAATCATTGCTTAGTCTGCATGACCTGAGTTTGCATCCATATGCAGAACGAGACGGTTCGTCGTGTCATTTGAAGTTCATAAATATTCTCAATTAGCTGCTCGTGAATACCTTTAATTTTTAATCTTATTTTGTGTTAAATAATAAGTACGGTATGTTACTTTGAAGAGTAAATCATGAATACGACGAATTTACTGCGTGCATTACCTATCTGACGTAATAATGAGAGTGGTAAAATGTCTATTGCAATAAATGTGAGCTACAAGCCTTAAGCGCAGTCTTATCTGTGATAAGGTGTTCCGTGATATTTGTAGTATCGAGGTATTACTTTGCATCTTGAGTTATTGCGATACAGAACAGTTTTTTCTCGTGGTGACTTGTTGGAACCACTTTCAATAGTCAAACGACTGTACCAAGGAGCGATAAGGAGACCTGCTAGACAGTTGCGTTATGTGCGTTGCATGTGAATCAGGCGAAATTCAATTCAGGTCGTTCGGTACTATTGGGCATGAATGAACATCACGTGTATCGATTTCCATCGCGCTGGTGTAAGTCCTCCGGGATACGTTTATTCTCCTTAGTGTGTAAATATATTTGGAGCATGTCATTCAAAAACGTTTGAAACGACATAGACTGGAGCGGGTTGTTGTTAGGAGAGCAGAATGTATTAGACTCGCGGATCATGTGGTGTTATTGGCAGAGAGCGAAAGAAGTAGGAATGACATGTTAAAAGAATTCAACAAGAGACGTGAGTAAATTGGAATGAGTAATAATAAGAAAAACGCAAAATGTCCGGTGATAGGTGCAAGAAAAGCAAGAACAACTATAATGTTAGGCAGGACGATACACAACAATTTAGTGTTTTTAGATAACTGCGACGTGCTATTATGGACGACATTGGAAGTAATAAGGAGGTGAAAATACGTATAGCGATTGCCAATGAGACGCTTCATAACAGGAGGCTTTTATGTGGGTCCGTTGATAGGGGATAAAATAGGCAGCTACAGTGAGAAATGAGGTGGTGTTGAGTGGGAGAACAGAGAGAAATTTTAAACGTAGCAGGATGAGCAAATACAATTGGCGTGGACACTGAATGAGAAGAGATTGTTTATTGATGGTATGGAGGAAATGGTGAATACAAGAAGAAGAAGAAGAAGAAGAAGAAGAAGAAGACGCAGAACATACCAGGTGGCGGACAGCGTAAGAACAGAAAATAATTGTGAGAAAACAAGAGGGTAACAAATGATGGGACTGCATGGAGAGCTACATGTGAAGACCTGCCTTAGGGCAGAACACTCATGGTGGTGGTGGTGGTGAAGAGGAGACTTATGTAGGACATTTTGCAAAACGCCCATTTTCTTGTAATCCAAATTTAAACAAAACATAGGCAGCTTATAATTTGTAGTCTATAAACGACCGTGAATTGCGTGACAGATGGAACTTGCCAGTATACCAGTTATTAGGACTTATTCCCACTCCACTGACGTATGGAGCGTGCGAACTGTGGCTGCTTAAAAGCCTCTGTGCGTGCTGTGCTTAGTCTCTTCTGGTCTTCACGCTTCCTACAGTTACAATACGTAGGCGGTTTCAGTATATTCCATTCCTACTTTCATCATGTAACGTCAGTTCTAGAAACTTTCTAATTAGGTCTCCTCGAGATACTTTACTCTTCCACGGGATAGTCTGTGTCTACCATGAACTGTCCGTTAGTCAGTAAGTGGGATAACTGGTTTTCCGGCACATGTCGCCATGTAACTGTCGCTCTGTCTCCACGTCAGAGAGACGGAAATTCTGTGTGCCACATTTGAAGATGAGTCTGTAAAGGTTACAAAACTAGTTAATGGAATTACAAATACTTCAAAAAGTGAGTTTTTGCAGTTTTCCGTATTTACATTCAATGCACTAGTCACAGGCACTGGGCGATCCTTAGGGGATATGCTTCATCGGTTGAGAGCGTGATGTGTCCCTCCGAGATTAATTTCACCTGGGCTTTAAGCGACTCACCGGTCAGCATTTACAGAGCTGCCAACTACATCTCACACCGGGAATATTACCAGGATTAGTTTGCATCGCAGCCTACGGAAGAGAACGCAAATCGAACGAGCATTCGCAGTCATTACCTCCATTGACTACCATTCACCTATATTCAACAGTTAAGGATTCCTCCGGAAATATTCCAAGTAGACTTTATCTGGATATTTTACGTTTGTTTCCAAGCGCCTGCCTGTTCAATTTGATCAGAAACTGTGTGACATTTTCCAACGGGTCAAAAAACCTGTGACCATTCGTGCCGCCCTTCTCTGTATACATTCAGTATCGCCTGGCAGTTGTATCTGATTACGATCCAAGAATCTCGAGCAATATTGGGGGATGGGTCGCAAGCGTGATTTGTAAGCAATTTCTTTTGTACACTGATTGTATTTTCCTAGAATTCTACCAACGAATTGCAGCCATCCACCGTATTTCCCTAAGACTGCGACTATGTGACGGTTCCATTTCAAATCTCTAGAAATTTTTACACCCAGGTATTCATGTGGGTTGAGCGATAGCGAATTTGTCTCGCTGCACTATACTCGTAGGATAAGGTTATATCGTTTTGTGAACCGAACAATTTTACATTTCGGGAACATTTAAACTAAGTTGTCATGCTTTGCATTACACTGAAATCTTATGAGGGCGTGGCTTCTTTCAAACAGAACTTTATTACAGGCAACAGCATCATTTGCGGAAACACTGAAGTTCCAAATAGACCGCGTAACCACCGCCCCCTTCTCCTCTCCAAATTGCTGTCTGAAAACGGAAAGTCCCATATGTAAACCACCTTCAGAAGTTCGTTCACTTTCCGTATCAGTTAATGTGTTAAAAACTTGACCTGAAGAAACATAACCCTTTGCAGTTGAAGACGCTCTGTTGTAAGAGAAGCTAGTTTTTCGAAAACGTCTCAATATTTATGTACTGAACTAAGTGTTGTACAATTCTATAATTTTCAGGTGCATTCGGCGACGTATGTGGATACTGTCTGACAAATGTGTTGCGAATAAAGTGAGTAGTAAAGAAGTAATGAAGTGAAACATCAAGCCTGATGCTGACACCTTACTGCACGAACAGCGAAAATGTAGAAGTGATAAAAGTCTTTTTCCTTTCATCATTCTGTCAGGGATGTCAGAGGGAAAAAAAGTTTCGCCAAGTTTCGAAATTATGTGTGAAGTTTGTTGGAAGTCGCCACGTGCTGCCTTTCACAAATGCTCGGTGAATATAGTCTCGATAATTTGCGCGCCATGAAATTATGCTGCCTTAGACGAGTACGCAGTTTTTAACTTTTAACGCCCGACTTATTGCGTAAACCTATGCCTTTAAATGAAGGACGGAAGGAGGATTGCATTTAATGTGCTATCAATGTCGAGGTCATTAGAGACGGAGCAGGAGTTGGCACTGCGTCAGGGAAGGGTAAAAGAAGTCCGCCGTTCCCTTTCAAAGGAACCATCCCAGCATTTGCGTGGAGCGATTCAGGAAAGTTACGGAAAAATTATCAAGATGGCCGGATGCGGATTTAAACGTCATTCTCCCGAATGCGAGTCTAGTATACTAGTTGACAGCTCGTCGTGTAGAAGCTAGCGTTGCTGGTGATGGGATTCCGGGTTCGATTCACGGCTGGGTTGCTTTCTCCGCCCGGGAAGTAGGTCTCTGTGGTGCCATCATTTCATCATCATTCGTGAAGGTGGCGAAACTGGACTGTGTAAAGGTTGGGGCTTTGTACAGGCGCTGATAAACGTGCAGTTGAGCGCCCCACAAACCAAACATCATCACCATCATCATACCATGTACTAACCACTGCGGCAGCTCGTTCGGTATACATTTAAATGAGCAGATTAAGTCAGCATTTTTAGTATTTACATTGACTTCGTTCTTCATAAATGAAAGAAGGAACTACGACAAGACAAAGGAATTGGGATAACGAATGAGAAATACCTGATTCTGCTTCTGCTTGTAGATGACATGATTCACGTTCACGAAATGACCTCCAAAGATCTATATACCACCTGAACGAAGCATGCAATGAATACAACTTTAAAATTTCTAGTAATAAAACGAAAATAAGTGCACTCCGAGGAAAATACTCAGTCATTTTAAAACTAGTTTTGGATAATCCTGCATTAGAACTGGTCTCTTAATCTTTCATTTAGGCTACGCTGTAAGATCTGATTTTTACTCTGATACTTAAAATAAATTACACAAATTCTAAGCTGTCTGTGAAAGCGAAAACATGGTTAAAAAAAAGCAAAAAAAAATCACACGGCAGAGATGAGGTTCCTAAGAAATTCGAAGAGATGCACAACAAGAAATGATTAGGAATGAAGATACTAGAGAAAAGTTAAGTATTTTCAACAGAAACTAAAAAATACAAAAATATCGTGAAGACTGGTGAGAATGCTACGTCCCAGACTTCCCCAAAATATTCTGAACTACAAGCGGAATGGAAGACGTGATATTGAAAGGCCTCGGACGTGGGAGCAATTTCGTTTGAGAGACTATCCCGCACGGCGACTACTGAAGTACTTATACATTATAGAATTCTTAAGTTATACAACCAAAATAGTAAGTATTAATGTAGTTTACGCTCACTGATGCAAAAAAACAATATTTCTTGCTTTTTAAAGTGGGCTATGTTCTTTCTCAGGGTTCAAACTGTCTCCATGGAACAATATCTGTTAAGCGGTTTGGACTCTAAAACGAAACAGACTGTGTTACAAAGTAGAAAAGCAACTGAGAGAAAGAAGCGGCGTCGGTTTCTGCAGGAGGCGGCCATCATTTTGTAGGACAATGTTCGGGCACGCTCAGTTCAAGTCGTGACTGATTTGATCGGTATATGGGGATGGGGAGCGCCGCATCACGCACCACACTCATCTACGTCTACATTTATACTACGCAAGCCACCCAACGGTGTGTGGCGGAGGGCACTTTACGTGCCACTGTCATTACCTCCCTTTCCTGTTCCAGTCGCGTATGGTTCGCGGGAGGAAAGACTGTCTGAAAGCCTCCGTGCGCTCTCTAATCTCTCTAATTTTACATTCGTGATCTCCTCGAGAGGTATAAGTAGGGGGAAGCAATATATTCGATACCTCATCCAGAAACGCACCCTCTCGAAATCTGGCGAGCAAGCTACACCGCGATGTAGAGCGGCTCTCTTGCAGAGTGTGGCACTTGAGTTTGTCAAACATCTCCGTAACGCTATCACGGTTACCAAATAACCCTGTGACAAAACGCGCCGCTCTTCTTTGGATCTTCTCTATCTCCTCCGCAAACCCGATCTGGTACGGATCCCACACTGATGAGCAATACTCAAGTATAGGTCGAACGAGTGTTTTGTAAGCCACCTCCTTTGTTGATGAACTACAGTTTCTAAGGACTCTCCCAATGGATCTCAACCTGGTTCGCGCCTTACCAACAGTTAATTTTATATGATCATTCCATTTCAAATCGTTCCGCACGCATACTCCGAGATATTTTACAGAAGTATCTGCTACCAATGTTTGATCCGCTATCATATAATCATACAATAAAGGATCCTTCTTTCTATGTATTCGCAATACATTACATTTGTCTATGTTAAGGGTCAGTTGCCACTCCCTGCACCAAGGGCCTATCCGCTGCAGATCTTCCGGCATTTCGCTACAATTTTCTAATGCTGCAACTTCTGTGTATGCTACAGAATCATCCGCGAAAAACCGCATGGAACTTCCGACACTATCTACTACCTCATTTATATATATTGTGAAAAGTAATGGTCCCATAACACTCCCCTGTGGCACGCCAGAGATTATTTTAACGTCTGTAGACGTCTCTCCAGTGATAACAACATGCTGTGTTCTGTTTGTTAAAACTCTTCAATCCAGCCACAGAGCTGGTCTGATATTCCGTGGGCTCTTACTTTATTTATCAGGCGACAGTGCGGAACTGTATCGAACGCCTTCCGGAAGTCGAGAAAAATAGCATCTACCTGGGAGCCTGTATCTAATATTTTCTGGGTCTCATGAACAAATAAAGTGAGTTGGGTCTCTCACGATGGATGTTTCCGGAATCCATGTTGATTCCTACAGAGTAGATTCTGGGTTTCCAAAAACTACATGATACTCGAGCAAAAAACCTGTTCTAAAATTATACAACAGATCAACGTCAGAGGTATAGGTCTATAGTTTTGCGCATCTGCTCGTCGACCCTTCTTGAAGACTGGGACTACCTGTGCTCTTTTCCAATCATTTGAAGCCTTCCGTTCCCCTAGAGACTTGCGGTACACGGCTGTTAGAAGGGAGCGCAAGTTCTTTCGCGTACTGTGTAGAATCGAATTGGTACCCCGTCAGGTCCAGTGGACTTTCCTCTGTTGAGTGATTCCAGTTGCTTTTCTACTCCTTGGACACTTATTTCGATGTCAGCCATTTTCTAGTTTGTGCTAGGATTTAGAGAAGGAACTGCAGTGCGGTCTTCTTCTATGAAACATCTTTGGAAAAAGGTGTTTAGTATTTCAGCTTTACGCGTGTCATCCTCTGTTTCAATGCCATCACCACCCCGGAGTGTCTGGATATGCTGTTTCGAACCACTTACTGATTTAACGTGAGACCAGAACTTTCTAGGATATTCTGTCAAGTCGGTACATAGAATTTTACTTTCGAATTCACTGAACGCTTCACGCATAGCCCTCCTTACTCTAACTTTGACATCGTTTAGCTTCTGTTTGTCTGAGAGGTTTTGGCTGCGTTTATACTTGGAGTGAAGCTGTCTTTGCTTTCGCAGTAGTTTCCTAACTTTGTTGTTGAACCACGGTGGGTTTATCCCGTCCCTCACAGTTTTACTCTACACGTACCTGTCTAAAACGCATTTTACGATTGCCTTGAACTTTTTCCATAAATACTCAACATTGTCAGTGTCAGAACAGAAATTTTCGTTTTGATCTGTTAGGTAGACTGAAATCTGCCTTCTATTACCCTTGCTAAACACGTAAGCCTTCCTCCCTCTTTTTATATTCCTATTAACTTCCATATTCAGGGATGTTGCAACAGCCTTATGATCACTAATCCCTGTTCTCCACATACAGAGTCGAAAAGTTCGGGTCTGTTTGTTATCAGTAGGTCCAAAATGTTATCTCCACGAGTCGGTTCTCTGTTTAATTGCCTGAGGTAATTTTCGGATAGAGCACTCAGTATAATGTCACTCGACGCTCTGTCCCTACGACACATCCTAAACATCTGAGTGTCCCAGTCTGTATCTGGTAAATTGTAATCTCTACCTAAGACTATAACATGCTGAGAAAATTGATGTGAAATGTATTCCAAATTTTCTCTCAGTTGTTCTGCCACTAATGCTGCTGGGTCGGGAGGTCGGTAAAAGGAGCCAATTATTAACCTAGCTCGGCTGTTGCGTGTAACCTCCACCCATAATAATTCACAGGAACTATCCACTTCTACTTCACTACAGGATAAACTTCTACTAACAGCGACTAACTCTCCACCACCGGTTGCATGCAATCTATCCTTTCTACCTGTCTGTAAAAATTTCGGCAGAATTCCTCTCTGGTTTCAGCCAGCTTTCTGTACCTATAACGATTTCAGCTTCGGTACTTTCTATCAGCGCTTGAAGTTCCGGTACTTTACCAACGCAGCTTCGACAGTTTACCATTACAATACCGATTGCTGCTTGGTCCCCGCATGTCCTGCTTTGCCCCGAACTCATTGAAGCTGCCGCCCTTTCTGTACTTGCCCAATGCCATCTAACCTAAAAAACCGCCCAGTCCACGGCACACAATCCCTGCTACCCTTGTAGCCGCTTGTTGCGTGTAGTGGACTCCTGACCTATCCAGCGGAACCCGAAACCCCACCACCCTATGGCTCAAGTCGAGGAATCTGCAGCCCACACGGTCGCAGAACAATCTCAGCCTCTGATTCAGACCCTTTACTCAGCTCTTTACCAAAGGTCCGCAGTAAGTCCTGTTGACGATGCTGCAGATGGTGAGCGGTGAGCTAAGCTTCCATCCGGCTAGCGAGACTGGCAGTCTTCACCAAATCAGATAGCCAGGGAGGGTTTCCTCCGATCCATAGCGACACACATCATTGGTGCCGACATGAGCGACCACCTGCAAATGGGTGCAACCTGTACCCTTCATGGCATCCAGAAGGACCCTTTCCACATCTGGAATGATTCACCCCGGTATGCACACGGATTGCACATTGGTTTTCTTCCCCTCTCTTGCTGCCATATCCCTAAGGGGCCCCATTACGCGCCTGACGTTGGAGCTCCCAACTACCAGTAAGACCACCCTCTGCGACTGCTCGGATCTTGCAGACTGAGCGGCAACCCCTGGAACAGGACAAGCAGCCACGTCAGGCCGAAGATCAGTATCGGCCTGAGACAGCCCCGGACTTGAGCCCTACTGAGCTCAGCTTGATTCCTGACGTGAAGGTAGCGTTCTCGCTTTCCGCGTCTGGGTTCCCGGGTTCGATTCACGGCGGGGTCAGGGATTTTTTCTGCCTCGTGATGGCTGGGTGTTGTGTGATGTCCTTAGGTTAGTTAGGTTTAAGTAGTCCTAAGTTCTAGGGGACTGATGACCATAGATGTTAAGACCCATAGTGCTCAGAGCCATTTGAACCATTCGTCGAACTTTGGGGTATTCGGTTCGGAGCTGTTATGGAGATACGTCAGACAATAGACCGCTCCATTGGAACTACCTAATCAACTGGCGTAGTTAGGGTTATCTTGCTCTTTCGACATCACTGGCGATGGCTTATATACATGAGCTGTTCAAAACATATCCGACCTTTTTTAATTGTTGAAATCAACAATGGTGGCAGGGCCCGCATGCGTTCATCTTTTCAGGCATATTTAGCACACATACCTGATTTTCTCCACTACTTCGGAACACTTGCAAGTCGTACACGTTGGATTTAGTATTCTGAGCAAAATGACGTCTTTACATCACATTTGGCTCCAAGCTTGGCGATTCTCAAGTTGAAACCATCGTGTGTTTGTGGACAAAGTAATGGGTACTGCAGGGCTAAAGGAGTGGTAGCCGCTAATCAATGAAGACAGAAGCCAGTTAAGGTACGCCCGCAATATCCGCAAATCAGGTCATTACTGATCCCGCAATATTGCTGGTGAAGCAGAATGGACGAATCACTATCAGAGAAGTTGCAGTCTAATCTAAAAGCCGTAAAGTCAACTAACTAACTAGGTGTTACAATAACTAACGTCCGCCCGCGGTAGCTGAGTGGTCAGCACGACAGACTGTCAATCCTAAAAGACCGGGTTAGATTCCCGGCTGGGTCGCAGATTTTCTTCGCTCAGGGACTGGGTGTTGTGTTGTACTAATCATCATTTCCTCCCCATCGACGCGCAAGTCGCCGAAGTGGCGTCAAATCGAAAGACTTGCACCAGGCGATCGGTCTACCCGATGGGAGGCCCTCGTCACACGCCATTATTATTATACAATAACGCACAACTTAAATTGGAAAGAACACATAGAAAATGTTGCGGTTAAGGCTAACCAAAGACTGCGTTTTATTTGCACGACACTTAGAAAACGTAACACACCTACAAAGGAGACTGCCTACACTACGCTTGTCCGTCCTCTTTTATAATACTGCTGGAAGATGTGGGATCCTTACAAGATAGGACTGACGGAGTAGATCGAAAAAGTCCAAAGAAAGGCAGCACGTTTTCTATTATCGCGAAATATGAGAGAGTGTGTCACACAAATGATACAGGATTTGGGCTGGACATCATTAAAAGAAAAGCGTTTTTCTTTGCGACGGAATCTTCTCACGAAATCCCAATCACCAACTTTTTCCTAAGAATGCGAAAATATTTTGTTGACAACGACCTACGTAGGGAGAAACGATAACGATAAAATAAGGGAAGTCAGAGCTCGTATGGAAAGACACAAGTGATCATTCTTTCCGTGTGCTGTGCGAGATTGGAATAATAGAGACTTGTGAAGGTGGTTCGATGAACAATCTGCCAGGCACTTAAATGTGATTTGCAGAGTATCCATGTAGATGCAAGTATAGGTGGTCACATTTTTCATTTCCCCTGTATGTGCATATCGCTTCACACGAACTTTTTTACCTCAATGTCGATATCTGCATCATTTTCGAAATATGTGAGCTTACTTATATTATCTGTAATGTTAATGTACAACATGAACAGTAAGGCTCCCAACACACTTCCCTCTGGCACAAGTGGTTACTTTTACACGTATAGATGAACTCTCCATTCAGGATGAGATGATGTGTCCTCCCTACAAAAATATTTAATTGGCCGTACTTTATACGGTGCTGGTAAACGGTCAACTACAATTGCTGTTTACTGTGCGGTAACCTCTAGCGTATCAGAAGCAGTTTAGGAACATTTTTTCAAATGAGTATACGTACTTGTATTTCGGCAGGTGCACAGTTTTGCCATTTCAATTTTTGCATGTTTCGCAGATACCTTTTCGAAAATTTCGAGCAAAACAAATCGAAATCTTTATTACATCATGAAACAATGAAGAAGCAAATGAGGGTTTGTTCTCAAGCCCGAAGCAACATCTGGTACAAGAATCAAGGATTTTAATAAAGTAGCTGTCGATAGGTTTTTTTCGTTGCTAACAAATGTGACAATCACAAACTAATGACTTCTCAAATAACTAATTGTGATGAAACAGGCTTGTCGGTTAATCCTAAGAACCAATCGAACATCTCAGCTTGCAAAGGGAACCGTCCAGTGTGATCGTTAACATCTGCAGAAACGGGCGAAACTGCAACCATTCTCATTAGTACGTCAGCAAGCGGAGCTGACATTCCTCCTACGATTATTTTTCCACGAAAGAAGAAGCAGAAAGAATTTGAGTTAGGACTGGCAGCAGGAGGTTGCGCTAAGGTCCACAGCACCGCATGGATGGCCACAGAGTCATTCTTTGTATGGTTTTCACAATATGTGGTATTTTCTAAGGCATCAAAGCACGTCCCAGTTCTCCTTATATCAGATGGCCACTCAGCTCATACCACGAACACTGACGTTATGGACTACGCGAAGGAGAGTGGCGTTTCTTCACCACCACATTGCTCTCACAGACTTCAGCCGCTTGATGTTTGTTTTATAAATCCTCGTTATAGTGATTAACTTCGAAAATGGCTGCGGAGCCACGCAGGAAAAGTCGTAACTACCTTTCAAATTTCAACGCTTTTTGGTTCAGCTTTCGTCTAAAGCGCAACAATGAAAACCGCTATTAAAGGTTTCGAAGCTACTGCAATATGGCCCACGGACCCATCCATATTCACGACGCACACTTCCTCCCGGCAGACACAACTGACAGCGGACGTGATAGGCCGTCAGATAAAGAGGTTATTACATCTGAACAATTGGAATTGCCTTCACCTAGCACACCAGCTGAAAAAGACGACTCAAACTGGCTGGATAATCACGGGGACGAGGTTTCAGCGAATTGTTACAATGAACTGACGCCTAAGAATAACAAAGTTATTGGGGCTAATTGTTCTAATCTTGGGTGCTCTTGGATGACAACTGACAACACAACCTCCTCAATTCATATTTCACCTGAGATTCTGATTTTCTTGTCAAAAGTTAACGAAAGCAAGAAAAGAGCGAGACTGAAAAGGGGGAACAACGTTGTTTTAACTGATTCGCCGTACAAAAAAAAAAAAGAGTTAAAAGACATTAATGGGAGAAACAGAAGAAGAACTTTGACAAAGAAGAAAGAGCAAAAAGAAAACTTTTTGCGAAAGAGAATAAAATTAAGAACTCAAAAACGAGAGAAAGAGCCTGAAGATAAATGGAAAAAAGGAGAAATAATACTACACTAACGAGAGTGATTATGAGGAAAGTTCTGACTGTCAATGTGTATATTGTGGTGGGTTATATTCAAAATCAGTTGAAGGTTGGGTCGCTTGTTCCACGTGCAAAAAATGGACACACGATTCTTGTGCAGGAATAGATAGCGAAGATGATGAGTGTCTCCCCGTGTGTGAATTTTGTAAACAGCCTCAAGAAAAGGATACGATACATGAAAACTGTAGTTTGACATTAATACTCACTTTAAACTAAAAAAAATACCGAGCAAGCCAATATTTTCTGCATTTCCGATAATTTTATACGTTTTTGTAATCACTTGTATTTACCACCCCATTCTGCCGCGTGCAAATGATATAAATTTCTGTTTTTGAGTGAGAAAATATTGTTGTTTTATTTTATGGCACTGTTCTTGTATTTTTGTGATTAATACATCATAATGTGTTCATATAAAGATTTGTAACTCTCTTATTTATCAATTTTGTACATTTAATCAAAGTTTTCAACTGTGTACCCCATTATACCTCGGATACCGCAACGTGTCGGATAAGAAAGATAAAAATACAATCACTACTCGTTTCTTCAACGACAATTTAAGCTGTGTTCTGTGGTTCCACCCAGAGTTCATCACGATATATTCCGAAAAAAATCATAGTTAACGAACATTATAAATTGATCTAGAAACGAAGGCAATCACAGTTAACATTTAATAAGGCCGCTGGTATCCTTCGAAATGCAAACTAATCACCGTCATGCAGAACGTCGTGGGTCACAGCGGATGGGTGGAATCGAAATATGTCTTTTACCCACGATCGCTTCTTTTTGTCAATTTGTGCCATTAATTTCTCTGCTCCCTAATCTGATTTCGTATCTCCCCATCAGCTATTCGATCAAAACTTTTTTAGCATTCTTCTACATCACCACATTTCGGAAGTTTCGAATCGTCTCCTCTTTGGGGAACCAGGCATGTTAACTACTGATTCGCAATATATTTATTCCGAAAGGCAAAAGGATCCCCGAAAACAATGAAAATAATTTTGTTTATTGGTGATTGTACCAGTTTGATTTACACTTAGTGCGAATATGAAAGTATTTTAGTCCAAATCCTTATTTGAAGGTCCTAAATGTCGGTTTAAATGGCAGCTTGCTATGTAAGACATGCCCACTTGTTTCTCTGTGCCAGCTCTTCTTTGAGATGATAAGCCTAGGGACATTTTACCCGTAGCTTTGAGCTTTCACATATTGAATACATTTTTTCTTCTCTCGTAGTCAGTTGTTTGCTACAGTAATAACGTTTCTGAACAAAACAAATGCAAAGATCTACGCACAAAGTTTTCGAGAGAAGTTCTAGAAGACTTGCAAAAAATTAAAAAAGTAAATATCATGAAACAAATTTTATGTTTATGTACAGCATGCGTACTATTGGAAAGTGAAAGAAACTATGAATTTAAATGAGTGCATGTACGACGTTAAGTGCAATACAACTTTAAATTTTCCGTAACTTTTCTAACTAACTGTACCTTTCCTCTCAAACCATTTATCCAAGAACCATGGAAATCTAACGGTCAGTTTTCTTACTCGAGGGCATGAAGAGTCGAGGGATATGAAAGGGAAGCAGTGGTTGGGAAGAGAGTGAGACAGGGTTGTAGCCTATCCCCGATGTTATTCAATCTGTTTGCTGAGCAAGCAGTAAAGGAAACAAAAGAAAACTTCGGAGTAGGAATTAAAAACCATGGAGAAGTTGTATTATAAAGAACACTATCGTCTTTTTATTTTTAAATTTGCCCGCAAAACCTGTCTTTCAAAATTTTTCTAAAAATTTCACTATTAATATATTACTCATGAAAAATTTTCAGCTTGTTGGAAAATAGTGAAAATGCATGTAAAAAATGTTTTGTGTTTTTAAGTTAATATAACACAACTTAGGATAAGGATCATATAAATAGATCAGTTTAACATGGTGGAGATAGAAGATACGTTCTCCCCGTGAAAATTGTGTTAAAAACAAATGAATATTTCCAAATCAACTTCTCATTTCATGAAGTCATTACTAGAAACGTAATAATCTCCACAAAAATTGGTAAGTTAATTACTTTGGTGGAAGAAAGTCTCCATCATTAAAGAGAACGATATTTTCAATAACTTGCCGGCAGCCATAAAAAGCTTTACTACTGACAGATTTCAGTTTACGAGGGGCCTAAAGGATTTCTTGCTAACGATCTCTTCAGACACCATTAATGAATTGAATTTTTTAGTAGAACTAGCGCGCGCGATTGAGAGTGGGTAATTGTGTGTGTGTGTGTGTGTGTGTGTGTGTGTGTGTGTGTGTGTGTGTGTGTGTGTGTGAGTGAGTGAGTGAGTGAGTGAGTGAGTGAGTGAGAGAGAGATAGAGAGAGTGAGTGAGTGAGTGAGAGAGAGAGAGAGAGAGAGAGAGAGAGAGAGAGAGAGAGAGAGAGAGAGAGAGGGGGGGGGGGGAGAGGGGGAGAGAGAGAGAGAGAGAGAGAGAGAGAGAGAGAGAGAGAGAGAGAGAGAGAGAGAGAGAGAGAGAGAGAGAGAGAGAGAGAGAAGAGAGAGAGAGAGAGAGAGAGAGAGAGAGAGAGAGAGAGAGAGAGAGGGGGGGGGGGGGGGTCAAATAATACGAGTACAATCAGAAGTGTGACTAAATTTTCATTCCTCGTTCATGATCAGTCCACTGGCGATCTGTGGAAAGTAAATTAGCACATCATTTTCCCATTGAGTATCTCCCCATTATGTATTAATTTCAATGGAAAGTACATGTAATATAATCTTACCCTCTTGTCTGTCCCACTTCTGTTGGAGGTTACACACCAGACAAATACCTTAATGTTGTTGTTGTTGTTGTTGTCTTCAGTCCAGAGACTGGTTTGATGCAGCTCTCCATGCTACTGTATCGTGTGGAAGCTTCATCTCCCAGTACCCACTGCAACCTACATCCTTGTGAATCTGCTTAGTGTATTCATCTCCTGGTCTCCGTCCTCGATTTGTATCCTCCACGCTGCCCTCCAATATTAAACTGGTGATCCCTTGATGCCTAAGAACGTGTCCTACCAACCGACCCCTTCTTCTAGTCAAGTTGTGCCACAAAGTTCTCTTCTCCCATATCCTATTCAATACCTCCACATTAGTTACGTGATCTACCCATCTAATCTTCAGCATTCTTCTGTAGCACCACATTTCGAAAGCTTCTATTCTCTTCTTGTCCAAACTATTTATTGTTCATTATTCACTTCAATACGCGGCTACACTCCATACAAATACTCTGAGAAAAGACTTCCTGATACCTAAAGCTATACTCGATGTTAACAAATTTTTCTTCTTTAGAAACACTTTCCTTACAATTGACAGTCTACATTTTATATTCTCTTTACTTCGACCGTCATCAGTTATTTTGCTCCCTAAATAGCAAAACTTCTTTACTACTTTAAATGTCTCATTTCCAAATCTAATTCCCTCAGCATCACCCACCTTAATTCGACTACATTCCATTATCCTCGTTTTGCTTTTATTGATGCTGATCTTATATCATCCTTTCAGGACACTCCATTCTGTTCAGCTACTCGCCTAGAATCTTTGCTGTCTCTGACAGAATTACGTCATCGGCAAACCTCAAGGTTTTAGTTTCTTATCCATGGATTTCAATTTCTACTCAGAATTTTTCATTTATTTCCTTTACTGCTTGCTCAATAAACAGATTGAATAACATTGAGGATAGTCTACAACCCTGTCTCATTCCCGCCGGCCGCGGTGGTCTCGCGGTTCTAGGCGTGCAGTCCGGAACTGTGAGACTGCTACGGTCGCAGGTTCGAATCCTGCCTCGGGCATGGATGCGTGCGATGTCCTTAGGTTAGTTAGGTTTAAGTAGTTCTAAGTTCTAGGGGACTGATGGCCACAGCAGTTGAGTCCCATAGTGCTCAGAGCCATTTTTTTTGTCTCATTCCCTTCCCAACCACTGCTTCCCTTTCATATCCTTCGACTCTTATAACTGCCATCTGCTTTCTGTACAAATTGTAAATTGCCTTTCGCTCCCTGTATTTTACCCCTGCCACCTTCTGAATTTGAAAGATAGTATTCCAGTCAACATTGTCAAAAGATTTCTCTAAGTCTACAAATGCTAGAAACGTAGGTTTTCCTTTCCTTAATCTACTTTATAAGGTAAGTCGTAGGGTCAGTATTGCCTCAGATGTTATAGTATTTCTACGGAATCCAAACTGAAATTCCCTGAGGTCGGCTTCTACCATTTTTTTTCCATTCGTCTCTAAAGAAATGGCATTAGTATTTTGCAGCTGTGACTTATTAAACTGATAGTTCGCTAATTTTCACATCTGTCAACACCTGCTTTCTCTGAAATTGGAATTATTTCATTCTTCTTGAAGTCTGACGGTATTTCGGCTGTCTCATGCATCTTGCTCGTCAGACGGTAACGTTCTGTCAGAGCTGGGTCTCCCAAGGCTGTCAGTAGTTCTAATTGAATGTTGCCTACTCCCGGAACCTTGTTTCGACTAAGGTCTTTCAGTGCTCTGTCAAACTCTTCACGCAGTACGTCATCTCCCATTTCATCTTCATCTACATCCTCTTCCATTTCCATTATATTGTCCTCAAGTACACTGCCCTTGTACAGATCCTCTACATCCACCTTCCACCATTCTGCATTCCCTTCTTTGCTGATAACAGGGTTTCCATTTGAGTTCTTGATATGCATACAAGTGAATCTCTTTTCTCTAAAGGTCTCTTTAATTTTCCTGTAGGCAGTAACTATCTTGCCCCTAGTGGTATGCGCCTCTACATCCTTACGTTTGTCCTCTAGATATCCCTGCTTAGCCATTTTGCACTTCCTGTCGATCTCATTTTTGAGACGTTTGCATTTCTTTTTGCCGGCATAATTTACTGCATTTTTGTATTTTCTCCTTTAGCAAATTAAAATCAATATATCTTCTGTTACCCTCTTTTTTTTGCGCATGTCAAGTTCCGTAGGCCCAAATTGAGGAGCAAATCTTCAAGGTCATGGAACGTGTCAGTATCTACATCTACATCCGTACTCCGCAAGCCACCTGACGGTGTGTGGCGGAGGGTACCCTGAGTACCTCTATCGGTTCTCCCTTCTATTCCAGTCTCGTATTGTACGTGGTAAGAAGGATTGTCGGTATGCTTCTGTGTGGGCTCTAATCTCTCTGATTTTATCCTCATGGTCTCTTCGCGAGATATACGTAGGAGGGAGCAATACACTGCTTGACTCTTCGGTGAAGGAAATTTCTCGAAACTTCAACAAAAGCCCGTACCGAGCTACGAAGCTTCTCTCCTGCAGAGTCTTCCACTGGAGTTTATCTATCATCTCCGTAACGCTTTCGCGATTACTAAATGATCCTGCAACGAAGCGCGCTGCTCTCCGTTGGATCTTCTCTATCTCTTCAATCAACCCTGTCTGGTGCGGATCCCACACTGCTGAGCAGTATTCAAGCAGTGGGCGAACAAGCGTACTGTAACCTACTTCCTTTGTTGTCGGATTGCCTTTCCTTAGGATTCTTCCAATGAATCTCAGTCTGGCATCTGCTTTACCGATGATCAACTTTATATGATCATTCCATTTTAAATCACTCCTAATGCGTACTCCCAGATAATTTATGGAATTAACTGCTTCCAGTTGCTGACCTGCTATTTTGTAGCTAAATGATAAGGGACCTATCTCTCTTTGTATTCGCATCACTTTACACTTGTCTACATTGAGATTCAATTGCCATTCCGTGCACCATGCGTCAATTCGCTGCAGATCCTCCTGCATATCAGTACAATTTTCCATAGTTGCAACCTCTCGATACACCACAACATCATCTGCAAAAAGCCTCAGAGACTTTCCGATGTCATCCACCAGGTCATTTATGAATATTGTGAATAGCAACGGTCCTATGACACTCCCCTGCGGCACACCTGAAATCACTCTTACTTCGGAAGACTTTTCTCCATTGAGAATGACATGCTGCGTTCTGTTATCTAGGAACTCCTCAATCCAATCACACAATTGATCTGATAGTCCGTATGCTCTTACTTTGTTCATTAAACGACTGTGGGGAACTGTGTCAAACGCCTTGTGGAAGTCAAGAAACACGGCATCTACCTGTGAACCCGTGTCTAAGGCCCTCTGAGTCTCGTGGGCGAATAGCGCGAGCTGGGTTTCACACGACAGTCTTTTTCGAAACCCATGCTGATTCCTACAGAGTAGATTTCTAGTCTCCAAAAAAGACATTATACTCGAACATAGTACGTGTTCCAAAATTCTACAACTGATCGACGTTAGAGATGCACATCTGTTCGACGTCCCTTCTTGAAAACGGGGATGACCTGTGCCCTTTTCCAATCCTTTGGAACGCTTCGCTCTTTTAGAGACCTACGGTACACCGCTGCAAGAAGGGGGGCAAGTTCCTTCGTGTACTCTGTGTAAAATCGAACTGGTATGCCATCAGGACCAGAGGCCTTTCCTCTTTTGAGCGATTTTAATTGTTCTCTATCCCTCTGTTTTCTATTTCGATATCTACCATTTTGTCAACTGTGCGACTTCAAGAGAAGGAAGCACAGTGCAGTCTTCCTCTGTGAAACAGCTTTGGAAGAAGACATTTAGTATTTCGGCCTTTAGTCTGTCATCCTCTGTTTCAGTACCATTTTGGTCACAGAGTGTCTGGACATTTTGTTTTGATCCACCTACCGCTTTAACATAGGACCAAAAGTTCTTACGATTTTCTGCCAAGTCAGTACATAGAACTTTACTTTCGAATTCATTGAAAGCCTCTCGCATAGCCCTCCTCACACTACATTTCGCTTCGCGTAATTTTTGTTTGTCTGCAAGGCTTTGGCCATGTTTATGTTTGCTGTGAAGTTCCTTTTGCTTCCGCAGCAGTTTTCTAACTCGGTTGTTGAAACACGGTGGCTCTTTTCCATTTCTTACGATCTTGCTTGGCACATACTCATCTAACGCATATTGTACGGTGGTTTGAACTTTGTCCACTGATCCTCAACATTATCTGTACTTGAGACAAAATTTTGTGTTGAGCCGTCAGGTACTCTGTAATCTGCTTTTTGTCACTTTTGCTAAACACAAAAATCTTCCTACCTTTTTTAATGTTTCTATTTACGGCTGAAATCATCGACGAAGTAACCGCATTATGATCGCTGATTCCCTGTTTTGCATTAACTGATTCAAATAGTTCGGGTCTGTTTGTCACCAGAAGGTCTAATATGTTATTGCCACGAGTCGGTTTTTTGTTTAACTGCTCAAGATAGTTTTCGAATAAAGCACTTAAAAATATTTCACTCTATTCTTTGTCCCTGCCACCCGTTATGAACGTTTGAGTCTCCCAGTCATTATCGGGCAAATTAAAATCTCCACCCAGAACTATAACATGGTGGGGAAATCTACTCGAAATATTTTCGAAATTATTCTTCAGGTGCTGAGCCACAACAGCTGCTGCGCCCGGGGGCCTATAGAGACATCCAATTACCATGTCTGAGCCTGCTTTAACCGTGACCTTCACCCAAATCATTTCACAATTACAATCTCCGTCAATTTCCTTCGATACTATTGCACTTCTTATCGTTATAAACACGAATCCCCCTTCACTGTCTAGCCTTTCTCTGCGATATACATTCCAATCAGAGTTTAGGATTTCATTACTGTTTACATGTGGTTTCAGCCAACTTTCTGTCCCTAGTACTATATGGGCGTTGTGACCGTTTATTAATGAGAGCAGTTCTTGCACCTTTCTATAGACGCTCCTACAGTTTACTATTAGCACATTAATATTGTTATTCCCTGTTGCATTTTGCCTACTCCTGCCTTGCCGCGCCTCAGGAGTCGTCTTGTCGGGCCTAGGGAGGGAATTCTCTAACCTAAAAAAAAAACCCATGTGCACTCCACACGTACTCCGCTACCCTCGTAGCCGCTTCCGGCGTGCAGTGCACGCCTGACCTATTCAGGGGGACCCTACATTTCTCCACCCGATAGCGGAGGTCGAGAAATTTGCACCCCAGCTCTCCGCAGAATCGTCTGAGCCTCTGGTTTAAGCCTTCCACTCGGCTCCAAACCAGAGGACCGCGATCGGTTCTGGGAACGATACTACAAATAGTTAGCTCTCATTCCACCCCGCGAGCGAGGCTTTCCGCGTTCACCAACTCGGCCAACCACCTGTACGAACTGAGGATGACCTCTGAAGCCAGACGGCAGGAGTCATTGGTGCAGACATCAGCAACAATTTGCAGTCGGGTGCACCCAGTGCTCTCTATCGCCGCCGGTAGGGCCTCCTCCACATCTCGGATGAGACCCCCCGGCAAGCAGACAGAGTGAACACTGGCCTTCTTCCCCAACCTTTCCGCTATATCCCTAAGGGGCTCCATCACCCGCCTAACGTTGGAGCTCCCAGTAACTAATAAACCCCTCCCCCCGTGTGCCTGCTCGGACCTTGCTGAAGGAGCAGCCACATGTCCATTCACAGGCAGAGCGGGCGATGCCACACGGCCAGCCTCCACGCCGCTGAACCCGCCACTCCCCTTGGGGAGAGGGTGGCCCAACCGCGTCTGGTACCCGCGAAGGTGTCTCGACAGCAGGGACAGTGGGTGAAGCACCTAACACCTGGGATGCACCATGCGACGCAACAGGCTCCCCACTGCCGCTACACTCCGAGGCAGCAGCCTGAAGACGGCTGACCGCGGCCATCAACACGCTCAGCTGTTCGCGAAGAGTGGCCAGCTCCTCCTGCGTCCGTACACAGCAGTCACACATCCTATCCATCCTAAGGAATCAATTTACTGGAGAGACTTAATCAACATTTAACTAGACTGCTAATTCACTAAAGGCGGCTGATTACTGACTAAACTGTGATTGCTAACCACTTCTTGTAGAAAACAATGAAAATAGCACTACCTGTCTCTGGACTGTATTCAAAACAAACACAAGCACTACTGGCACTATGGCTGACTACAGGGACTCACTCTGACTGTATCCAAAACAAACACGAAATCTATGTAACTCTACTACTAGCACTCGACAATTAAAGCTTCCTAAAAGCAAAAACACACGGAAGAAGAAGTGACAAGTAAGAAAAATACAGTTAATACTTAAATTAAGGTAGCTCGCTGCACAGCAGACGTGAAGCAGACGGCGGTTAGGGCGACACATGAACTTACAACATAAAAGTAATAACAGATAAAAATACATATTCATGAACCTGAGAGAAAATCAGTGGATAAGTTTAAGCAAACGCTATCAGCAGTACAATGAGAATCAGCTTAATTTTTCAATTAACTCCTCGACAGAATAAAAGGAGTGACCCATGAGGAAACACTCCAGTTTCGATTTGAAAGCGCGTGGATTACTGCTAAGAGTTTTGAATTCGAGTGGCAGCTTATTGAAAATTGATGCAGCAGTATACTGCACACATTTTTGCACATGAGTTAAGGAAGTCCGATCCAAATGGAGGTTTGATTTCTGCCGAGTATTAACCGAGTGAAAGCTGCTTATTGTTGGAAATAAAGTAATATTGGTAACAAGAAACGACAATAAGGAATATACATATTGAGAGGCCAATGTCAAAATACCCAGACTCCCTGAACAGAGGTCGACAAGAGGATCGTGAACTCACACCACTTTTTGCCCGAACCTCCCGTTTCTGAGCCAAAAATATCCTTCTAGAATGGGAAGAGTTACCCAAAAACATAATACCATACGACATAAGTGAATGGAAATAAGCAAAGTAAATTTACTTGTCGAAGTATCACTCACTTTCGGTACCATTCGAATAGTGAAAATGGCAGTATTAAGTCTTTGAACAAGATCCTGAACGTGGGCTTTCCACAAAGCCTTACTATTTATTTGAACACCTAGGAATTTGAACCGTTCAGTTTCACTAATCATATGCCCATGCTGTGAGATTAAAACGTCAGGTTTTGTTGAATTGTGTGTTAGAAACTGTAAAAACTGAATCTTACTGTGATTTAACGTTAGTTTATTTTCTACAAGCCATGAACTGAGGTCATGTACTGCACTACTTGAAACAGAGTCAATGTTGCACACAACATCCTTTACGACCAAGCTAGTGTCATCAGCAAACAGAAATATTTTAGAGTTACCCATAATACTTGAGGGCATATCATTTATATAAATAAGGAACTGGAGCGGCCCCAACACTGATCCCTGAGGAACCCCCTCCCCCTTGACAGTACACCACTCAGATCCTCCATCACACTGTATTACTTTCCCTCCATTCCTGTAGATCGTTCCCTAATGATCTTCCTGAAACACTCTACAACTTCTGATTCTGTCAGTTCTTTCAGGTCCCATCTCCTTAAATTCCCACCTTTTTCCAGTTTTAATCTACAGTTCATAATCAATATATTGGGATCAGAGTCCACATTGGCCACAGAAATGTCTTACAATTTAAAATCTGGTTCCTAAAAATCCGTCTTACCATTATATAATCTATCTGAAATATTGCAGTATCTCCAGGTGTCTTCCACGTATACAACCTTCTTCCATGATTCTTGAACCAAGTGTTAGCTATGATTAAGTTATGCTCTGTGCAAAAACCTACCAGGTGGCTTCCTCTTTCATTTTTTACCCCCATTCCATATTCACCTACTACGTTTCCTTCTCTTCGATTTCCTACTGTCGAATTCCAGTCACCCATTAATATTAAATTTTCATCTCCCATCACTATCTGAATGATTTCTTTTATCTCATCACACATTCCATCAATTTCTTCATCGTCTGCGGACTTCTTTTACGACTTTGGTAGGCATGGGATTCGTGGCTATCTTGGCCACAACAATGCGTTCACTATGCTGTTTGTAGTAGCTTACCCGCATTCTTATTTTTATTAATTATTAGACCCACTCATGCATTAGCTTCATATTAGCCTTCCTAATACTTAAATCTACATTCGATGTTAACAATGACGCCGGTGGATGAACTGTCACGAAATTACTGACCGTCGAGAAAGTCACGAATATAACCGACAAGCTAATGGGCCCTTCACAGGAAAAGGTTTTTCGCCGGAAAACGCGGAAAACTGAAACCCAGCAAATGAGTAAAATAATGTATACTCATTGAAAAAAAAATGGTGTATGCACACAACTTACACCACAATAGTCTGGGATTACTCTATTACGTAACACAGTTTTTGTGATTGTATCTTGCAGCTTTAGTTATTTTTAATTCAAAGAGGCTTTAAAAGGACAGAAAGAACGTGTTGGACTACGCTACAGATCGTTCTGTTAGCACAGTCTTTACTTTGTAATCACTTTCGTTGACTTCGGCAACTCTCAACAGAAATCTCCAACCTAACCGAGACAATGCGCTACGATACAGCCGAGATCATGACAAGAGAATGGGCTACATCACACTCGAAGTAAATTTATATAGGTAAGGATCCCCATGACCTGTGTACGTCTATTATAAAAAATCTCCAAGCCACTCTCCTCAAATAGATCGCAATCTTCTCTTGACCTTCATCTGTTACTATTTCAGAATTAGAAACCAGATTCAAAGAAAATTTGGCTACCAGTCACAAAACTAGAAAAATAAAAATAATAAAAGTGAGAACATGAAACATGTTAGCAATAACCATAAGCAGGAGATTTTACAGAAAATAAAATTGAGAAAGGAAATTATTAATATTATCGACCGTTTAAGAACTCTAGGCTACGAAAGGAATGAAACCACATATCGAATAACTGGTGGAAGAGTTAGTGTGTTTTAAGATTAAATCCAAACAAGAATTAGAGAAAAATATATCGAAGCAAGGCCTCTATTACGAAAAATTGCTAAATCTCGAGACAAATTGGGTCCTTCTGTATTAGATGAAATGTTTTGGCCCCTAGTACAGATGAAACAGTATCCTCAGTATCAACAGGAACTTCGGACATGTGTTTCATATTTCATCCAAGCCTGCAGTCTATAAATATTTAAACAAAATACTAAAACAAAATACCACTACAGGGGAATTACTTACGAAGTAGTTCTTGGTAAATAAACACAGGACACAATTACGTATGTAGGCTTAATACAAACTACAACTGTATTCATAAATCGCTATAGTTGCCTTGGAGTAACGACGAGCGAATATCAATATAACCTGTACGCTTCAAAGCTGTTATCCATGAAAAAGTTAAACGACGTATCGTGAACAAAATACAATTTAACACCGAAACAATGATATTAGCTGACAATGGGCACAGACTTTAGTCAATGGGCACTGTTGAAAATTTGTGCCAGACCAGGATTAGCACCCGAGTCCCCTGGTTACTAGGGAGAGGCAATGATCACTGTGTCCGAATTACACAGTGGTCAACAGAATAGCACGAACAGCCCGAGCATGCCGTTCGCAAGATCCAAATTCTCAATTTCTCCATAGACTGCTACAGCACTGCTCCTTGAACATAATCCTCCTCCCCTTAATTATACAGTACATGGCCAAAAAAACAGACACCGAATATATGCAAACTTGGCCTTACGAACATTGCAGACGTCGTCTATGTAACACACGTGAAACTTCAAAGAATTTACCAATTCGTTGCATTGTTTACTATAGACCACAAATCAAGTAACGTAAAAAAAGCACTGCGTCTATTGAGATCATGATTCAGAGTTAAAAAAAACTAATAAGTCGCCTACATATTACAGTTGCTGCCGAAAGAGGGGAACCATTCTTTCCCATAAAAGGAAATATAGTTAAAATTACGCTTCTATTTCGGTTAGTTTCGGCGGTTACTAAAATTTGCAGTGAAAGTTACATAGTGGACTCTACCATCCCCCCACCAGAAACGTAGTTATCGTGGCTGTTGTGAGACTTTTGTACACAGCTAGAGAAAGAATGTTGAATGTGGCGCGGACGGAAACACTAGGCTACGCTATAGGGCAATCTGCTCGCACAACGTTTAGTCGGCATTCATAATCGTTGGCGTAAACAACTCTCAATCAAATTATCCACTTCCAACCTAACTTAGATCTCGGGCTACACTACCAATCGGCCTGTCATCACAACCAAAATTTCATTGAGGGGGGTGGGGGGATTTCCTGTATCTCTCTCTCTTGACAAAACTGTCAGTTATTGTAGACTTATTGTCAGTCTTAACTTCAAGATTTACTAATGATAAACAGTTTTGAGACGGCTCATAATTTTAGAATAGTCCTCTTCGTCTTACTTGGCATAAATTGTTCGCTGGCGTCCCAGCAGCTAGCTCCCTCAGTGTCAGCTTCTGCCATCGAACCACGCCAGTCTGCTGTTGTCCTAGCAGACCGAACGCACCGCACATCCACCTTCGGAACCACTCTCTGGCCAGTTAGTAACTGAGCCGAGCACTGTTTACATCGTGAAAGGAAAACTATGCAAAGATGTACACTCGAATGGTACGACTGAGTAGCACACACACAGTAATATCTGAGGAATGTCCTTCGACACGCGCAGAACGAAATTCTTCTCGCGAACGTACAGCATCTCTGAAAAAAAATCTCGTGACTATATTCCGGCGTTACGGCCAGGTTCTCATACAAATGAGCAAAAAAGGGTACATTTGAAATTTTTTTTTGAGACAATGAAAATACATTCGAAGGATCTGTTTATGAATTACGAGTGATCATACTATGAGCTTAATTTTAGATTTTCAATAAAAAAATGGCGCCGGTAATTATGATTTGATCAAGGGCCTGCGAGACTGGAGTACGCAGAGTGCGTGCAGTGTTGCACCTCAGATGTTACCTGAATTCAAAAATGGGTAACATCAGTTGATACTACATTATTTCTCTGAAATTGAAAATGGATTACATCAGTCGATAATACATAAAATTTATGGGAGCGCATACCTAACCGCAATGAAACAACCTTAAATTTAACAATACAGTGCTAATTCGAACTTTGAGTTCAATTTTTGTGGGTTTGTTTCACTCCTTATGCCTACACAAAAATTAGTTAATATTAACAAATGTCATATTATAGCTATAAGCTCCTAAGAAAAGTGTACTTTTAGGGGTCAGAGGTAGAAGTTAAGAGATCGAACCACTTTTAATTTATGCTGCATGTCGTTCTGAGAAAATCGTTACTCGAAAAAAAAGTGTTCAAAGTTTAGGGAAAACATTTAGTTACATTATTACTTCGACTTGCATGAACTGAGTGATACATATATATTTTCAATGTCAGTGAAAACGAATCTGAAGTCAGATTTTCAATATTCAAAACAGCTAATCCAATGCGGAGGGCAAACGATTATGTTTTGACCAATTTTTACCAAAAATGTATTTTCGTTATTTACTTTTAGTCTGCAATTCAAGGAGTATTTATCAACCCTTCCTCTACCTCTGATTGTTCCTAGACAGCAACTTCCTGTTCTTCTTGGCAGGAAAAGCCGATCTGTCTAAGCTGGATATGCAGCACTTGGCAGCCTGCACTTGATATTCGTCCGTATTTTCGGTGAGTATGTTTGCATGCATTCTGCAGTATGAATCATTTTGAGCACGTGCGACACGGGACGAGTTTTCATCTACATTTATATGGATACCCTGCAAAACACATTTAAGTGCCTGGCAAAGGGTTCATCGAATCACCTTCACAACTGATAATTAATTGAAACCCTCAACTGCCGACAGGTGTTGTTGATATACTTCGATGGGGACAGCTGAAAATGTGTGCCCCTACTGGGACTCGAACCCAGGATCTCCTGCTTACATTGCAGACGCTCAATCCATCTGAGCCATCGAGGACACAAATGAACAGCACGACAGCAGGAATTTATCCCTCGCACGTTTCCCGTGAGACTCACATCCCCAACCGTCCACAATCCGCATACGTAGTGTACTTAATAGGTACTTGTCCATCCACTCATTACTGGCTCACACTAAGGTGACGATTCCCGTAAGAGTTCGAGCAACATATGCGCATTCGCACAGACGAAGGTCAATGGCTGGGTAACGTTTAACCATAGATATGAAGATAGTAACTGTTCTCGAAAGAACAGGCGCCACTGACGACCGTGCAGCTCTTCTAGAATACATGATAGACCGGCCGATGTGGCCCAGCGGTTCTAGGCGCTTCAGTCGGGAGCCACGCGACCGCTACGGTCGCAGCTTCAAATCCTGCCTCGAGCATGGATGTGTGTGATGTCCTTAGGTTAGTTAGGTTTAAGTCGTTCTAAGTTCTAGGAAACTGATGACCTCAGATGTTAAGTCCCAAAGTGCTCAGAGCCATTTGAACCATCAGTCCCTATGTTTACACACTACTTACAGTAACTTATGCTAAGGACAACACATACACAGCCATGCCCGAGGGAGGACTCGAACCTCCAACGGGGGGAGCCGCGCGAACCGTGACAAGGCGTTGGAGACATGGCGGGTAGCCCGCGCGGCTCACGGCAGCCGTGACACTGCTTCAAACAATGTGCTGCAGAAACTTTTGTAAAGCACGGACTAAAAAAAAAAAACCTTCCGTTCATAGAGTCTAGACAAGTACACCTTTAAAAATGCAACTACAAAGAAATAGAATTTTCGAACGTTTTGAATGAGAACCTGTCCTTATGGAACACCGTTGATCAAATGTCACAGGGATTATGTACTCAGGTTTCACATGTGGATTAACACTTTCTAATCAATATCCGGAAGGAGCAGGGCTTAAAACTTTGAAGCGTTAAATTTCAAGGGCCGTTCTCTTGTATGCAAATAGTTTCACAGTAGAAATTTCTCTAGTTTTATTTATTTATTTAATTATTTATTTTGCTGTAGGGAAAGAAGGATAGCATTGTGAGGAGGGGGAAGGGGGGGGGAATCATGCATCTCCCACCTTCGAATTATCACTACAGAATTTTTATTCATTACGAGATTCTCAGCCACTTGCAGAAGTGATTTGGCGTGATTTTGCAAAACTTTTCCTTTAGCCAATCGTAGCAACTATAGGATTCCGTTCCTGCTGCATGACATGTCTCGGAACTTAAACTGACCAACTCATTTGCGTAAAGAGCTAGCTTATCATTCGCTTCTTTACTTGCGTAGACCTTTCATGGTCTGCAAAGAATTTTTTTTCTTTAATCGTTTTTTATGTCTTTTATAAACTGCAACACTTTCTAAACTTTCTAAACTTAACGCCATTGAAGCATGGTCTTTTACTGAAGGACCAAAAAGCACTACTGACAGCTGGAGTCCAAGGTTTTTGTTAATCAAGCCGTTTGTATTTTTGTGGTGATATCTCCGTAGAGTCTTTCATTCCCTAACGCATATTTCTTTATATCTAATTGAGAAGTGAAATACCGGTTTTCATAGATGCAAATTTAAAATATTTTAATATAACGCAATAAATATTTCATTAAAATTTTCATCCCCTTATGCTCGAAGTTCCAAAACCAGTGAAACACGTAGTTTTTAAAAATTGTAAAAGATTAGCCGAATACGAATTGTCAGATATATTTATTAATGCTTTCATAATGAACCATTTTCTGAAACATCTCACACCCTTTAGGGGTTTGGTTTTCAACAACAATTAAACACGTATTCTTCTATTTAGAACCGAGGAGCCAAATTCAAATCTTCATCCATTTAATTCTAAAAATGCTTTCATAGTGAAATATTTCATAAAACTTTTCATCCCTTATTTCACTCTATTAGTGAG
The DNA here is from genome assembly GCF_023897955.1 of Schistocerca gregaria. Classification (NCBI taxonomy): domain Eukaryota; kingdom Metazoa; phylum Arthropoda; class Insecta; order Orthoptera; family Acrididae; genus Schistocerca; species Schistocerca gregaria. Next base: position 4,087,204 of record NW_026061756.1, on the reverse strand, counting down.
TTAAATTTCCAAAAGTAACGAAACACACTTTTTTTTTTTACATCGAACCGAGATGTCAAATACCTATTTTCATAGATGTAGCTTTAAATATGCTTCAGTAGTTCTTTAATAATGATTTATTTTCAAAAACCTTCACTAATTATTTTATCCCCCAATGGAAGAATTTCGGAAAATGCTAAAAACCTGTTTCCTTTTTGTTTCTGACTGAGACACCAAATATCAATTTTCGTAGTTTTGTAGTTATAGCTTCAATAGGGACATAGGGAAATATTTAAAAAAAAACTTTCAACCCATTTTTCACCCCCTTAGGAGTGAAATTTCGAACAATCTCTTCTTAAACGATGCTTTCAGCAAGTCCGTATACTTTGCAGGTTGGGTGGAAGGCTATGGGTCAGTGAAACATGTGCCACTATTGCACCTTCTTGGAGGTTGTAGTTCCAAAAACAGTGAAACACGTATTTTTCAATAACACAATTTTCATAGATTTCGCTTTAAGAATTCTTTCGCACTGAAATACTTTCATAAAACATTGCATCCTATATTCCACCCCCCTTAATGGTTGAATGTATCAAAAACAGGTTTTCATATATTTCATGAAACATTTCATCCTCTATGAAATGGGGTATGGTAGTGACACACCAAAATCACAATAGTAATCCGTTGTAGTTGCTACATATTTTATTACAATCAAAAACATTATAAAATCATAATCACAATAATAGAGGAGACTGCCTTACAAGGCCAGATCAGTTGGACAAATAATAAATAAATTTCGTTAAGCTGAACGAGACCTGTAAAACGTGAAATTTGAATATGACTAGGTAAATATACTTAGGTAAAGCTTTACTTAAATAGCACAAATGTCCATAAAATTCATAGCAGAACTCTCACTACTTGCAATCAGGGGAGAAACAGATTAAGCGTAAGAATAGAGATATTTAAAGTTCGGCTAGCCAACTTTCCTAAACAAAACTATATAAAAAATGACTAAAACAATTAAGGGGGTCCTTTAATTTTGACCAAACGGACCTTCAAATTTAGTTACTCAGTTGATTAATCAACAATATTCTTAGAATGATTACAACTAGAACATGACTATGTGACAATACCCTTAAAATAAGGTTGCTTCAAAATTTCGTATGAATGGGCGATAGACGCGAGCAGATCAAGGATTCAAATCAATACAAGAGATCCACGAGGCAGAGAATGACATAGAAATATACTCAACTTGGCAATGCAATTGAACTTTGGATGCTATAGTTCTCCACCGGAAAGATGGAATCACGCAAAAGTGACAACATAACCCAAGATGTAAAGGAGAGGACATGGCCTTAAATATCTCTCTGCCCCCGTGGTGCTGTGCTCCCAGTATGCTAGCGTCGACCGCTGCCAATTATCTCTAACACAACACACATCAAGGGCAGACACTTTTCTGAGACATAAACTACACAACCTTATATGGAGAACAGGTGAGCAATACAACTGGAATGAAACCAATGAGCCTCCGTGAGTTACTTGGCCAGTGCCAGCCATTAAACTTTGATTAATAAGATCGCTAAAAATCATACCGAAGTTAAGATGAGAAGACTTATCTCCAGGTACGGAATATTAGTGGCAGAGACAATGAATTGGTTACGCTCTCAGCCGTATGTTCGCGGCAGAGTCTGGGGAAAGCAAGGGCCACGTGGAGCCGGATCTTGGGGTGAATTTCCTTCTCTCCGAGACACTCGGCTTCTTCTGCGACTTAGCCGGCAAAAGGCCGAGGACCCCGGGTGGGGACCGATACGGCAGCAGTTGGCGGATGGCGAGGTCTTCGGGGGGTGGGGTGGGGGGGGTCTTGTGTAAAGGGGAAGACAACCGTGGTGAAGGGAAGGTCTGTATTCCACAGGAACGAGTTAGCATGGCACTCAGATATTTCCACGATTCGGCGGTAGGGGACAATTTGTGGTTCTACAAGACCTTGAACCGAGTTCGGGAACATATGTTTTGGCCCAACCTATATGGCGATGGCAGGCGATTTGTTGGCAACTGTGTCCAGTGTAAGCGCGGTAAGTCCGATGTGGGGCCGCACAGAGAACTACTACAGTCGCTTAGGGAGCAGTGTCCTCTGGGCCGCGACTCAAAGATCGAAACAACGATCGACGGAAACTGGCGCCAGAAACGCAGCAGCTCACTCTATTTCATCCCCTTAGGGGTTGAACTTCTAAAAACACCGAAACACGTATTTTCTTATTTGTAACTTCGAAGTCAAATACCAATTTTCGTAGATGTATCCTTAAAAATACTTTCATAGTTCTTCCATAATTATTTATCTCAAAATAAAATGTTCACCCACTATTTCACCTCATAGAGGTTAAATTCCCAATAATACTGGAACACATATTTCTTTATTTCTGACCTAGAAACCAGATACAAATTACCTTAATAGCTACATGTTTCAAAAATCCTTTCATTTCCTGTGTCTCCCCCTTAGAGGTGGAATTTCGAAATATGCAGTATAAGCGGTATAAGATCAACACCCTTTCCAAATCTCAAGGTTTATTTTCCTTGGCGGTCTGGACTGTGTGAATTTCATAGTAATGGCCTCCACACACACACACACACACACACACACACACACACACACACACACACACACACACACCACTACCAATGCCACCACCACCTCCTGGGGAAATTTCTGCAGACGCCCTTGTTCCACTGCAGTCATATTTTGCCGACGACCTACATTTAGCAGCGTGGGAGGGATAGTGTCGTGCAACAAACAGTATACTCAGTAGACAACGAACTGTTCGTTGTGAAATCAGCGACATATTAACCGAGACTGACACAGAAGGTGCTGAAGGTGAAGCACACTAGACTCGTGTCTACCACGGCTTCAAGTAGTATCGATTTGCTATGAACGGAAGTTCCGAAAAGTGAGCAAGTAATTTTACAGTAAATTCAGTACCGATGGTGAGGATATACAACGAAAAATATTTCTATAAAATTTCAGAAATAATGAAACATTCCACTCAAGTCGCGTGACAGAAAACGCAATGGATATGCTTGCACTTAAGACGGAAGGCCCTACGTGCTTACGCAGGCTTACGACAGATCGCAAAATTCGGCAGTAGGCGTAAGCCAACCTCTTGTGCTGCCATCTGTTGTTGATGCCAGGCATCAAGGTCTCAGTAGTACGGCCATGCACTGGAGAGTAGTTGCTTTGGAAGCACTCCGTCTTCAGGCCACGAGTGGCCTACTGGACGGGACCATCCGACCGCCGTGTCATCATCCGTGGAGGATGCGAAAAGGAGGGGCGGGGGTCAGCACACTGCTCTCCCGGTCGTTATGTTGGTATTCTTTGACCGGAGCCGTTACTATTCGGTCGAGTAGCTCCTCGATTGACATCATGAGGCTGAGTGCACCCCGAGAAATGGCAAGAGTGCATGGCGGCCTGGATGATCACCCATCCAAGTGCCTTCAACGCCCGACAACGCACATAACTTCGGTGATCTCACGTGAACCGATGCAACCTCCGCGGCAACGCCGTTGCCGCAGATATTTTAGAGTAGTTGCTTACGTTTCATAATTATCTAGTTTACGGGGAAAATGTAAAAAAAGGCGATTGTCACCGAAGCTACAATTAATCTGAATTTCTGGGTAGTTATCAAGTGGTCTTGTGTGCGAGCCTGAATTTTTCATCCTTTGCGGTGGGAATGATTCAAACCCGTCATGTTCTTCTTATGAGGTGTTCTATTTATTTTACACACAATGATCGTTTGTAGTTGTGTTGAGTTACCACCTTGATAAATTTTTGGATGGCGCACGTATCATAACTGAGATCTGCGCTTGCGCTTAATGGCTGAAGGTCAATTAGCGTAATGAGTAGTAGCGAATGTTACAGTAACATGTTTGTAAATTATTTCAGGTAAATTACGTTAGTCGTGTAATATTATCCGTATACCAGTACAGTATGTGGGCCAATTACGTTAGTCATGGAATACTATCCGTATAAGACTATGTCACCTTGATGTCCCGGAATTTGCTTCAATTTTGGAATCCACGAAAGAACTGGAAATTTTCCTTTACACAGCTTTCCATATAATTTCTATTACAGTGATTCAGTCTTGTCTGTCACTCGACTTTTCTGACTGTGAAATAAATTCTATCGCTCAGGTGCTTATTACCTCTTCGTGTTTCCATTTGCCGATATTGCGCATAAACACATATCTCAAAGTTGCTATGGACATTGATGAAACGACACACTTTTCTATGGCGACATTGCAGTTTAGAGATAGAAAAACCGATCAGTTAAAACGATATGGGTATTTTAGTTCTGAATAACCGATGTCTTTCGGTATTTGTTTGCTCTCGGTTATAACAAGTATTTTTTTATTTTTTCCTGATAACCACGTAAAAACAGATATATCAATTAGCCACAGCTGTCGTAGTAAAATTTTTAGTTTTCAAATAAACCTTTTTTAAAAAAGACGAGTAATTTTTATTCGTAAGATTTCCATAGCACTGAAATACGGCGTTATTACAGAAAAAAATGGGAAAAGTGATGTATGCCACTTTAATAAGACTGCTGATAGAAACGAGCAACAAATGGATTGGTCCAACATTGCCGAGACAATACTGTGCCTGTTATACAAGCAGTGCGCGAGAATGGACGCAGTTTCTCGCTGTTGTCGAACGTCAGTTGTAACACAAAATGGCACCATCTGGAAGCCTGGAAGTATTTTACGATATGCAGTACGAGTGAAGCACAATGGTCGATTTGGTCACTTGCGACATCATACAAGGAAAAAAGTTAAAATTTTACAAATCATTCATAGTTCGGGATAAAAATAGAAAGTGCCTGATCTTCTGCCTGTGTCTACGTAGTATGCCGTTATCTGCTTTTAGCCCTTAAAAACGGAGAAATTAAAACGAAAAAGAGAGTTCTCCTGCCGCAGTTTTCACTCTATATCGCTGGACTATACGTAATGCGTGCATAGTGCTGTGATAACCGATTACAATATAATTTTTGAGCAGAGCTTCTAAAAACTAAAATCAGTAGGATAATACTGGCAGTTTTCTGTAGTATAGGAGCACTCGCCAGAAGCGAAGATCGGACATATTTGACTATTTAATTTAAAGAAATTAGAATTATATTAATACAGTCAGTGCTCGCGGGCGTTAATAAATATCAACGTGGACAAGTGAAAATGTGTGCCGCGACCGGGACTCGAACCCGGGATCTCTTGCTAAAATGACAGACGCTCTATCCATCTGAGGCACCGAGGACACAGTGTATGGTTCGACTGCAGGGACTATCTCGCGCACGCATCTTGAGAGACTCACATTCTCACCTTGAATGTCCATACACTACAGTCGTAGAGTCCCACTCCAACACACTCATTCCTCGTGGAAGACATGTCCATATCCATATAAGTATATGGTTCTGGCAATACCAGCCATGACCTTCTTCTGTGAAGATGTACACGTATTCCCGGAACTGTTACGGGACTTGGTACGAATGTGTTCCACGAGTAATGAGTGTGTTGGTGTGGGACACTACGAATGTAGTGTGTGGACATGCAAGGTGAGAATGTGAGTCTCGCGGGAGGCGTGCGCGAGATAGTACCTGCAGTCACACTATCGTCTGTGCCCTCGGTGGCTCAGATGGGCAGAGCGCCTGCCATGTAAGCAGGAGATCCCGGGTTCGAGTCCCAGACTTGCACACATTGTCACCTGTCCCCGTTGATATATATCGACACCCGTGAGCAGCTGACGGTATTAATATAATTCTAATTTCGTTCTGAACGGCTGCAGGTCATCATATAGGTATTTAATTTGACATTTTGATTCCATTTATCAAGAAACTGAGAAAGTAAAATTTTTTTAATCTTTGTTTGATTTCTACGTTTACTAGAGGAAATAATGTAAATAAAAGACTGAAAATCGGTTATTACAAAAACTGGTATTGTGACGGGTTTTAACAATTAGCTTAAAGTGAGTCTGGGAAACTGATAACAGCCGAAAACCAGTTGTTTCAGCGGTAACCAACATTCCCACTGGTGTTCTGAGTGGTAAGATTGACAGACAAGGACATGAAGAACAGTTTCTCAGTAAGGTTACTGCAGCTCTGATGTTCTCAAAATGAACGGGCCAGCCATTGGCGTCCGCGAGGAGGAGGGGAGGGGGAGGGGAGACGGAGGGGAGGGGGAGGGGAGGGGGAGGGGGAGGGGAGGGGGAGGGGAGGAGGTGGGGAGGGGAGGATAGGCAAAAGGGCACTTTCACCCATCGCCCCCAACCCTCCCTGG